>NC_133548.1:7292727-7595757 GCF_048773025.1 Camelus bactrianus
CCTCTGCGCCGCTCCGACCCCGCCAGGATGCGGGGAGACCCTTAGCTCCTCGCGATGGACCCAGGCGTCCTGGACCTTGGCGTTGCCACTCCGCGGACCCCGGATTCCCCGGCGGGATCCAGTTGATTTCGTTGGCTCCGGACGGAGGCTTGGGCTCTGGTTTTCCTTCTCTTCACTCCTACCCCCCTCCCGGGGCTTGGAGCCGGAGGGGGGCTTCGCGGGGCTGCGGAGCCCCGCGTCCCCGCCCGCGGCCATGGGGCTGTGAGGCGGCCGCCCCCGGGCCGAAATGCCCCCCGGGGGGAGCGGGCCGGGGGGGTGCCCGCGCCGCCCCCCCGCCCTGGCCGGGCCCCTGCGGCCGCCGCCGCCGCCACCTCTGCTGCCGTCACTGCTGCTGCTGCTGCTGCTGCTGTTAGGGGTGGCCCAGGGGGCCCGGGTCTCCTCCAGCCTCAGCACCACCCACCACGTCCACCACTTCCACAGCAAGCACGGCACCGTGCCCATCGCCATCAACCGCATGCCCTTCCTCACCCGCGGCGGGCACGGTAAGTGGCGCTGCCGATACCAGCCGGCCGGCTGGCCCTCGGGGCCTCCCGTGTGCTCGGCCCTGGCCCCGCGGGGCCGCACCCCAGCCTGTGAGCGCCGAGGCCCAGCCCCTGTGCTATGCGGGCCGGAGCCCCCTCACCTACCATCCTTGGCTCCCAGCATCTCAGCCCCACCCTCGTCTCTCCACCCCCCGCCCCCCCCAACCAACCCTGTCCCTTTATCACCCTCATCTCTGTTTTCATCACTTTCATTCCTCGCCTAACCTTCACCTCTGTATCCCTATCTTTGGTTTGTTATCAACCTTCCTGTTTCGGGCCCCCTCACCACCTCCCTCTCTCTGTCCTTTCATCCTCTCTGCCTAGCTCTCCCTTCCTGTTTTCTCTTCTTTTCTGCCTCCTGCATCTCTGCTTCTTATCATTTCTCCATCTGCCTTACCTCCACCTCTGCCTCACCATCACATTCCTGTTTCTGGTCCAACACCTCTGTACCCATTATCTTCTTCTCTTTCTCCCTCTACAACCAACCTCCCACCTCTGTCCCATCTATCATCTCTGCCTCAGGCATGTCCCATCTCTTTCTCTTTTACCTCTTCATATCTGTCTCTATTTCACCTCTGCTTTTCTAGCAACTGTCCCATCTTTTCCCCATTACTGTCCTTCCACTACCTCCCAAGCAATCACCTAGCTCCACTGTCCTATCATCCTCCCACCCTCATTCCCTTCATCTCCAGTTTCTCCTTTCCACACCTCTCCATTTCTGCCTCCACTGCTGATCCCCAGCATCTCCCACCTCTGTAGCCCCACTGCTTCAAATGTCAGGTCCCCTTTCCCAGTCTCCCCATCATGTCAGTCCTCTATCACTTTACACTTAGTATCACCTCTTATCTCAGCCCCTGTAACCTTCCACCTCGAAACTGACTTCACCTTCCCTCTCAGACTCCATCACCTTCATTTCTATGAAGACATAGACCTTTATCACTTCTAGTTTCTGCCCTTCATCACCTCCCAGCCCAGTCTTTTCATCGTTTCATATCTTAGACCTCAAAGAGTCTCTGTATGCCATCTCTTCCATTTCTGTACCTGCCACCTTCCATCTCTGTCTTCTGTAGTCTGTGTGCCCCCATTACTTCCCATTACTGCATCCCCAGAACTTCTAATCTCTGCATTCTCCATTATCTTCCATGTCTGTTCCTCGTCACATGTTATTTCATTTCCATGTCAGACCCCACCATTTCCCACCTCATTCTCTCCTTCACATTCCATCTCAAAGCTCCTGGTACCTACCATCCCACAGACTCCATCACCTCTCATTTTAGTCTACTCATTGCTACTCGATATCACTCCCATCTTTTTACCTTGCCATCACTTTCCGTAGGGTACCCCCATCACCTCCACTTCTGTACCTCTCTTACCTCCCACGTGGTACAGCTCATCACCTCCCATCTCTACACCTCCATCACTTCCTATCCATATACCTCATCACATTTCATCTTTGATCCCCCATCTCAGCCCTCCAACATTTGCTGTTTCTGTACCTCCATTACTTCTCATCCTTATACTTTCATCACCTCCTATACCTGTCCTCCCATCACGTCCCATCTCTGTACCCCCATCGCCTCCCATCTTGGTACTCTGATATCCCCATGCTTGCATCACCTTTTATCTTGACTCCAAATCACTGTGCCTTCAGCAGATCTCACTCTGTACCTCTGTTGCCTCCAATTTCTGCATTTCCATCATTTCCACTTCTGTCCATCCATTGCCTCTCATTTTGTACTCCATTTTTATTCCTCCTTCATCTTTCATGCTTGTATCTTCATCACTTCCCAACTATGCCCTCCCCGCCTCCCATTTCTGTACTCATCTCTGCCTCCCCATCATTATTCTACATCTGTCCATTCTTGCTTCCCAATCTCTGTTCCCCTACATCACTTTCAGTCTTTCCACCCCTTATCTATTCTCCTTCCCTTTTCTCCCACTTCATCTTTATCTCCTTTTTCATGCCTCTACTTTCTCTTCATCCAGTTCCCAGGAGTGGCCCCTTCTTTTGTCCTGGCATGGTGTCCCCGGCTAACCTCTGTCCCAGCTGGGGTCCTCTCCATGCAGTGCTCTCTGGGCCCTTTTCCTTCCTCCACTTCCCCCCTCCACACACCTTGCTCCTGATCTTCATTCTCCTTTTCTTCCCACAAGCAATCCAGCCCTCTTTGCATTCCTCCCTCCTCTTCGTTGTCCCCTCTGGCTCCCTTGAAGCTCATTCCCCAGAGAGACTCAGATAGGACATGCTTTTTCTGGGAAATGAGGGGAGGAGTGAAGGGATGAGAGAAGAAAGGCTATCGGTAGGGATGGTTGTGAGGTGAAGAGGAGAAGACGTGAAAGAGAAAGGGAAAGGAGAGACGAGCTGGTTCAGGGAAGATGAGCAGATTGGAAGGAGGGGCCTGGGAGCTGAAGTGCCAGAGGTAGGCTTGGTGAAGGAGCTGGAGTCAGGATGCAGAGCTGGGGAGGAAGAGAGAAAAATGGAGGAAAGAGCTTGTGTAGGGGAGTGTTGGGGGTTGGGAACCTATGGAGTGTTGGCATTGGGATGGCTTCAGAGATGGTCATCCCCTTGCTGTGCAGAAGAGAACAGCAGTCCCAAGAGGGCCAATGGCTGCCCTGTCCCACATGGAAGCAGAGGAGCTGGAGGGCACTGCAGGACAGTGATGGAAGGTGGTGGGGAGACTGAGTGGAGGAGTCCAGGAAGGGTCAGGCAGGTGAGAGGAAGGAAGAGGGTCAAAAGACAGATGGAAGAGTAGCAGTCTTGCCTGAACCCACTTCTGAGCTCCTTAGCTGCTGGGGAAGGCAAAAGAATGGACTTCTGTTGTGACCTCATGCTTGGCTAGCAGAAGAGGGTGGCCTGGGAGACCTTTCCAGGCCAGGGAAGACCTTTCCTTTTTGTCCCAATGTCTCCCTGGCATCCCCCAGTGCGAGGGAGCCTGTCTTTCTGCACCTGCATCTCCACTTTTTTCTCTTGGGCTCTTCCTGCATTTTTCCTCACCTTCCTTCCCTCCTTCTCTTCACTCTTTCCTCCATTTCCCCTTCCACCCCCAACCCCTTCTGTTACATAATATCCCGACCTACCTGCCAGATACTCATCAGCACTCCTGCACCTGATGTCAGCCTGGGCATGGGGGGACCAGCACACCTGACTCCTAAAAATGCCCCTTGACCCTGATTCTGGTTTCAGAGCCCTTGAGGAGCCTTTTAACCCATGACCTTCATTTCTTATACCCTCTGAAGCCAGAAATAGAGGGGTCAATCCCAGTTAGTTCTGTGTCAGTAGCTCCCAGGGGTTCTGGATTCATTACCCCAGCTTATAAAGGGGGGCACATTTATTTTGATTCTGGATATGGGTGTGTTCACTTGGATTTCTGACTAGATGGTTTATGGCAAAGAATGGGCTTAAGAATTGAGGCGATATTGTTCTGGGATCGAGAGAGAGCTGAGCCCAGGGGTCTGGATGTGGAGAGACCTTCTCTCCTGGGTTGTAAGGGTCTATACACAAAGAGCTGGGGTAGGCTGTGGGCACTTGGGACCATTGCTTTTATGGATTGTGCAGGATGATTTATGCTCTCATGAGTCTAGATCTACCAGAGGATTTTTGTCATGGCTTCTGATGCTGCAGGGAGGCAGGAAGACAGAGGGTCTGTACACGTAGTTTTAACCACAGGGGCATCACTGCATGGGTAGCTTTTAACATGGGATGATTATGTTGTTTGGGTCTGGGTTAGCTAACCATTATTAATTGTTGGTTGGTTGTGTTTTTTTTTTTTTCTTCTAGAATGCAGGTGTGTGGGAATTACAGAAGATTCTTGATCATTTAGTGTTTTACTGGATCAGTGAATTTCTGGGTCTAGGAGGCATTGAGCTGACTGTGTTGGGTGTGGGCAGAAGGTGCCAGGTGTGGGCTGTTGGGTGGTGGCCACTTGAGCCTGTGGCATTTGTGTCTGATAAGCTCTCCTGCCTTGGGCTTCAGGGGTATCCCCCTCTCCCCATGTCATGTACAACGTAGCTCACTTGCGTCTTCCTGGGGAAGTCAAAAACAATGGGTCTGGACCACCCTAGAGCAACATAATGGGCCCTGACTTAGGCCCCTCTCTTCTTCGGAGCCCTTTCCGGAACCTTTTAGAGGTTCTAGCTGTGGTTCAGTGCCCTGGGCTCCACGTATCTGTGCCTTACCTCTCCCTCCCCCGGAGGTCCGGTGGCCTGGGCCGAGGACGGCTTGCGGGGGGAGAGGCGGGAGGCGCCTCCTGAGCGCGGCGGGGCGGGACCCGGGAGGGACCAGACGGAGCCCCGCCCCCCGCTCGCATCCTCCCACACCCCGGCCCTCCGCGCCCTCGGGCGAGCGCGGTGCTGGGGAGAGAAATGTCTCCCTGGGGTAATTACTGCCGCCCCAGTCCAATAAACTATTCATCCTTCACCTCTTTGGCCCAAGAGGTGCTTCTCCACCCGATCCCCCCACAGTGTAATAAACGCCCTTAGGCTTTAACAGGCCCGCCCCGCGTAATAAACTGGCGGCATTGTGAGAGCAGCTGGGTAGTAAATCCCGGGGGAGGCCGGGCCGAGCAGAACTGGGCTGGGGACTGGGGGCGGCCGGAGGGCGGCGGGCGGCCTGTGCGCCGTGGGTCTCGGGGGCGGGGACGCGTGCGCGCAGCCTGTCCCGCGCGGACCCAGCCGCTGCCCTCGCCGCCTGCCTGGGCCAGTCTTTGTGCGCTTACCGCCATGTTTCCCGGCTGCCTCGCGGCTCCTGTCGGGGGTCTGCCTCTCCACACCGGGTCTTTGTGTGCATCTGGGTGCGTCGTCGCCTATGTGTGGGTGTGGGGTCTGCGGGTGCGTCACTGGGGACGTGTCTGCTGTGGGGCCTGGGGTTTGGGGCACCCACCCCACCTCTGATCCCACCAGCCTTACTGCCCTGTGGGGCATGGGGCCAGGCTTGCTCCTCACACCCTCTCCCGGCTCAGGGTGATGTGCTGTCTGGGGTGGGAAGGTGAGGAGAGAGGGCCTCCTTTCCCCTAGACCTGGGAAATTTGGGAGCAGGCTCCAGGTAGATGGAGTTTCCTTTGCTGGTCTGAGGGACTAAGAAACCCAATAAGGCCCTCTTGCCTCTGACTGGGAAGCCCTGGAGCCCTGGGGCTGAAGAGGAAGCAGCCTCTGGTCCAGGAGGCAGGGGGATGTGTGTGTGGAGGAAGGTCAGCATTTCAGTTCTCTTGGCCCTCCCCACTCCCTAAATTTGGACGTGCAGTTTGTGAGTGAGTGGAGGGGGAAGGGAGGACCTTGGGTATTATGGTTACCATGGAAACAGCCAATTTTCCAGAGTGCTGCAATGTTGGGAGTGGAAAAACTGTTACCAACTGAGGCCTATCCTGCTCCTAGCTTTTAGGCCCTGCCCTGTCCAGGCAGGTGACCTGCCAAAGGGCGGTGGTGTGGCTCACTGTGTACCCTGGCCCAAGCCAACACTACACCCTGATCTTGAGGCCCTATCCTGAGGGTCTGACCCTCACCACTGGGCCTCCAGGCCCCCAGATAGGGAGGATACCTGAGTTTGGAGGGGGCAGAGCTGAGCTCCCTCTGTCTGCCAGCAGTGGGGCAGGGGGGTGGGGGGCTCTCCTGGCAACATGCTGTGGTGAGATGTCAGCTATTAGACATCACGGTGGTTCCTTCCTAGCTGCGTTGCCCCTGGGGCATTGTCTCTCCACTCTGGCCCTACCTGGGAAGATGGGGGCTCTGATGACAATTGCTCTGGGTGACAGCTCCTGCTCCCCCAAACCCAGCCCCCTGCTGGCCTCACTGCCTCTCTGAGACCCAGGCAACAGCCTTCCCTTCTCTCCTCAGCTCCTCCCTGGGCCTGCAGATGGTGCCTCCCTCCAAGGCACTCAGGAGTTCCCCCTCCTTTGGGGGCCTAGGATCTTCCTGAGATAGAGACCCCTGAACCCTGATTGTCCAAACTCCAACAGGGCTCCTAGTCCCTGAGGTGAGACCCAAAGGTGCCTGAGGGCCTGAACTTAGTGTTGTTACCAGCTGGGCTGCCATCTTGGTAGAGCAGGTTTGCTCCTTGGAAGTACCTCAGGCCTCCCTGACCCAGCGCTTTCCATCCCACCCAGAGCTCTCCCACCCCCAAGGCCATACTTTTCTCCCAACCCACCCCAGGCTTTTGCCCTCAGGCCCCATCTACCTCTCTTTCTCTCTGGACAAGTCCTCCCCTGAACCCCTCTCCCCTCAAGAAGTGCTTTGAGAGGAGTCGTTAGTGGCTAATTATTTAATTAAGCATTTTATGAATCTCATCTGCTCTATTTATGTTCTAAAGAATGCAAGATTGTTCTCTCCCCTTCTTCGAAGGCCCCAGAGTACTAGTCTTCTAGGCCTTCCAGGCAAAGCTCCTTTCCCGGAAACTGGGTGACCAGCCCCCAACCCTGGCCATCAGTCTGCCCCCACCCCCCACCCCCAGGGAGCCCAAGCAGCCGCAGGAGAGAACTTGGCGACTGATGGGGTTTATTTTGGGGCTGAGATCGTTAGGGACCTCACACCCACCCCCAGCTGCGGATGGCAAAGAGGAGACAGAGAAGGGGAGAGAGGGTGGGGTGGGGGAGGGTGGGAGAGGGATCCCTTCATCAGCTCTGGCTCCCACTCTCCCGCATTCTCTCACCTACACCCTTCTCTGTCCCTCTCTGTCCATCTGTCTCTCTGCCTCCTTCCTCCTCTGGCTGTCAATCTCCCCCCCTCTCCCCGCCATCATGTCTGTCTCTCCTTTTCTGGGCAGGGCTCCAGGACACCCTGTTTTGGCACCCAGGCAGCCCCCTAGTAGGGAGTGGAAGCAGGCAGTCTTGGGCAATCTGGGACCAGGATTTGCAGGGGCTTGGGAGGGGTTGCGGGGCAGGTGTTGGAGGGGCCCCAGCCTGCAGGCTATGAGTCATAGCTGAATGAAGCCCCTGCTCCTCCTCCTGCCATCGCCTGGGGCTCCTTTTGCCTAGGTACCTGCTGGGCTACTGCTCCACAGAAGCAGACACCTTGAATCTGTCACCTCTTCCAACCCTGGGAGCAGCTGGGCTGGTCAGGCCCAGGCCCTCTGGGTCTTGCCTGTCCCTGGTGCTTTTCTCCGTCCCCTTGCAGCCTCCCTGTGGGCTCTCTCTTTGTGTCACTCTCTCTATTACCTCTCTGTTTTACTGTAATTAAAGCTAGAATTCTTGATGAGGCAGCTACATCTGTCTGTGCGTGTGCACTGGCTCCCACCCCGGCACCTGCCTGCCAACTGTTCCCTAGGACGGCAGGGCCTGGTAGCCGCTGTGGGTGTCACAGCTGAAGCCCTGTACCCTAAACCTGGTGTCCCAGTCCTCTGATCACTGGGCCTCCTAATCTCGAACTCCTGATCTCATATCTCCCTCTCCCTTTCCTTCTCTATGCAGCCGGGACCACATACATCTTTGGGAAAGGGGGAGCGCTGATCACCTACACGTGGCCCCCCAATGACCGGCCGAGCACGAGGATGGACCGCCTGGCCGTGGGCTTCAGCACGCACCAGCGGAGCGCCGTGCTGGTGCGGGTGGACAGTGCCTCCGGCCTCGGGGACTACCTGCAGCTGCACATCGTAAGGACCTGGGGCCCCCAGCCTTCCTGCCCCAGATCCACTCAGTCTCCTCTTGCCATGGGATCCGCACCTCACATCTTCCTCTGGTTGCTGGGCTTTCCTCTCTGTGGTTCTGCCCCGGAGACCCACTCCCCTCCCGGTTATTCACTGAGGCTCCCAGAGTCACCGCGGCTGACCTGAATCTCCCCAGCTCCCCACAGAGACCATCTGTGTCTCTGACCTTCCTGAACGTAGTCCCTGCGCCTTCCAGGCTGTTGTCCTGCAGCCTGTGGAAACCTCCCCACCTGGTGACTGCCCTGGGCTGCTGCCTGCTCACTCCTGCACCACCTAGGCTGCCCACTGTGTCCTGCGCCTGTCCCTGCCCGCTCCTTCGGGCCTCCCTACCCCAGTGCAGCCCACCCTGCTTCTTCACCTTGTCCTTAGACCCTGTCTCTGTCTCAACCCTGCTCTTGATTACTGGTGGCAAGTCCTTTGCCCTCCCAGCAGCCCTCTTACCCGGCTTCCCCTACAGCCTCTCTGGCCATAGCCCTGTTCATTCTCCTCTGACCTCTGGTCCCACCCAGCTCTGCTTTCCTCTGCCCAGCTCCCCTCCTCACCCTCTGCTCCCTCCCACTGCCTCCCTCTAGGCCTCCGCCATACCTGCCGCTCCTCTCACAGCTCCTCTCCTATCTCTAGTCTTCAGGCTGCTCCTTTTCTTCCGTGGCCCTTTCCCCATCTCTGGCCTTGCCCCACATCCTGCTCCGTGGCTTCAGACCTGGTTCTGTCTCATTCCTGCTCTTAGCCTCTCCCCTGTCCCCTCCCCACTGTCTTAACCCCTGGGCCTCAGACCTCAATCTCCATTTCCAACTATACAGCCCCTTACAGCCACCTCCCTTCTCTGCCCACATCCCACTTGCTGACCCTGGCCAGGACCCCTCAGCTGGGAGGGTTGAGCAGCCTGGCTGGGCTCTGTGTACTGGAAAGGTCTAGGTGGGGGGTTGGGGGGGTCCTGAGTTTTCAGGGAAGCAAGGGAGCCAGGACAGGTTTGTTTGGGCTCTGGCCCTCCCCATCTGATAGGGACCATGGTTACTGACCCCTCCTTACATGACAGCTTTTCAGGGTCCCCTCCCTGACACGAGGGAGTGAAGGAAGGCCTTACAGGGAGCAGTGTCCTGTGGGCAGAGCAGAGCTGGAGTAGAAGTGGCAGCTGACGGGCACTGGGTGGGGGAGGCCAGGCAAGGAAGTGTGCGGGGAAGGGGTGCAGAGTGAAGAATAGCCTGGGGAGAAGGCCTGGAAGTTCCGTGCTGTGTTAGCGACACAGTGTCGCTGCCTGTGTGAAAGGCAGTATGGCTGCGGACGGTGCATATGGCTGTGTGTGACTGTGTGGGGCCGGGTGCCTGTCGATCATGTCAGGAGTGATGGGGGTCTGTGGGGGACAATCTTGTGGCCTCTGGTCGGATGTGCCGCTCTATATCTGCATTTCTTGGCAGAGTGGTGTTTGCTGCTGTTTCAGTCTCCTGACCCTTCGTGGCAGGTGGGACTGTGTTTCTGGGTCCTTCTCTGTGAGCGAGGGCTGCTGCTTTCTGGCCAGGTGGTCATGAGAGGCTTTGTGTGTCTTTGGAGAAGATGCCTAGGTTTGAGCTCCAGCTCTGCCACTTCCTTGCTCTGTCCTAGCGCAGTCACCCCATCTCTCTGAGCCTCAGTGTCCTCATCTGTTTAGTGGCCTGACAGAAGGACAGAGGGATGCTGGGAGGTTTAAAGGAGATCATGTATATAAAGCACTTGGGACACTGCCCAGCCCGTAGGAAGCACTGTGTCAGCTAATATCCAGATCGTCTGTGAGCGTCCGCCTGGGTGGGTCCATCTGCGGGGCTGCTGTGTCTGCCTCTTTGACAGCTTCTGTCTCCGTGCCTGTAGGGTTAGGGGACAGGATTCCCTAGTGCTGAGGTGAAAGGGCAGGGGTGTTGGGGTGCAGGGAGAAGGAATATCCTCCTTTCCCCTCCCAGCAGTTGCCCAGAGCCCTCACCCAGGTGCCGGGTTATGGAGGAACAAGGCCTGGTGCCTGGTGCCTGGTGCTGTAGAAGGTGGGGTGGGGGCAGGGGCTGGCTCTGGGATGGGGAGCCTGGAGAGGGTGGGGGGCCCCAGAGGAAGTGTGGGAGCCACGAGAGAGGTCAGATCTGAGTTGAGAGATGGGTACCTGAAGGGCTTAAGCCCCTGGGGGCAGCCCCCAAGCCCCCTTCCCCTCTGGTGACACATCAGCTCCCACCGCAGCATCATTAGCAGCTCTCAGTGAGTGGGGAGGCGGCAGCAAAATAAGAGAAAAGCAATTTGACGTTTCTAATAAAGCGTCGCTCCACTTTGCCAAATTAATTTTGACTCCCATAATTATTTGCTGTAGGAGCGGCCTCGTTCTCCCCACTGCCGCCTAATGAGGTAATTGGGGAATTAGGAATTAATGACTTTAACAGAAGTGACAACTGACTTCAAGTCAGGAGCAGCTCTGGGAGCTGCCTCTCCCCCGGAGTGCACGGCTCTGGGCTCCGCTGCCTCCTCAGAAACCCAGGTGTCCTGCCTTTCAGCTGCCAGTCCGGCTCCCAGACCCGTTTGGCTCCTTGACCACCATCACCACCAGGCTGAGCCTCGAAGGGAGAGACCCGCAGAGGCACCCAAGGGGCTGATGCTATTCTTTGCCTAACAATAGTACTGAGGGCGGTTCCCCTCACGTGGGTGGGGAGCAGATGATCACCCCTTCTCCCTGGGGTGTTGCCGGTCTGTGGGTGGCGGATGGGTGGGGCTTGCTAGAACTCTTTGCTAGGCAAGCTCAGCCTCAGTTTCCTTGCTTTGCTGCGTCTGAGGAGAGGTGCTGCATGTGTGTATGACTCTGTGTGTGTGTGTGTGTGTGTGTGTGTGTGGCTTTCCCAGGTTCTAGGAGGGGGAGAACTGGACCCACAGTGGGGAAGGGATAGGGCATGGGTCTTTAAATGGACTATAGCTGCACACCCTGCCCCCCAACTCTTTCTGCAAAACCCCAGTCTCTGCCCCATCTGTGAGCCACCCTGTCCCCACTGCCAGTGCCACCAAGCCTCTCAGCTCTCTTGGATGCAGGAGGTGGCAGCTGAATGTTTCCTCGTGCTCAGGCTAGACTGGGACAGTCTTTCAGGAGGACTCTAGGAGTGGACTATGTTCTGTGATGATCTGGGTCTCTGGGACTGTGTGATCCAGGGGGCCTGAGTGAGCCTGTGCAGGTGTCTGTCCTGTGTGGAAGCAGGGGTGCAGGAACTCAGGAGGCCAAGTTCAGGAGTGCTGCTGAGAAGTGCAGGGGAATGTAATAGGGGCTCGGGTTTAGGGCCTTGTGGGCCTTCCGCTGTCTCCTTTAGCTGTCTTTGGTTTTGAAGGTAGGTTGGCCTCAGTAGCCCCTCAGATCATCCCTACCTTCAGCACTTTGAGTCGGTGTCTCCCAGATTAATGGGCAAATGGAGAAAGAGCACTGGCTTTGGAGACAGACCAACTGGGATTCAAATCTTGGGTTCCTTTCTTATGAGCTGTGAGATTTGGGGATGTTAACCTCCCTGAGCCTCAGTTTCCTCCTCAGTAGAAGGGGGATGCTGTATACTCCTCAGGGGGTTGCTGTGGAGATGAAGAGAGCACGTGCGTATGGTGCCCACAGAGGGCCTGGCATGATTTAGGGGCTCAGTGAAGCTCTCCCTCTCACTCTGGCACCAGTGACAGAACTCTTCCTGGGCTGGATCCAGGGGGCCTCTGCAGGGTTCCTCATGCAGGCCCTCTCCAGAGCCTGGGCTGTGGAGGTTCCTAGGCTGACCCCTTGCTCTCCTTCTCCAGGCCTCAGATTGTCTTTCCTCTTCCAGTCCCTCCCCCGCTGCCAGCCCCATCCTCTACCCTTACACTCCAGCGCTTACCTTTCCTTAGGAAGTTTGACATGGTTTGTCCCCTGGATCTCTTTCAATACCTGCCACCTCCAAAACACATAGTCCAGACTCCCCACCTCTGCCCCCTTGACTGCAGAGGGGCTGCCCCCACACTCAGGCCTGACCTACACGGGCCGACGCCTGCTGCCGCCCTGATGCCGGAGCCCCGGGACTTGCCCGGTGCTGAGTGAGCAGGGGAGAGGAGGCTTGAGCTTGGAGGTGTGAGGAGTGGGGAGGGCAGACCTTCCTCAGGCACTGGGCTGGCTTCCTCAGGCTCCTCTGTTGGTAGAGCTTTAGGGAAGCCTCTGCCCTCTGTGCTCCCACTGGTCCTGGCTTGGTTTTGGTGGTCCCTGTCTGGGGCCTGGAGGCTCAGCAGCTCTTGCGTGGAGTAGGTGCCCTGTAAACATTTGTGAACATTCTGATTGAACCAAAAAGCAAGAGGCAGATGTGGTCGGTGGAAGTGCTCTGGGTCCATGCTCTGCAACCCACGGTGGCTTCCTCAACCTCTCTGAGCCTCAGATTACTCCTTTGCTTGCATATGGGGGAAATATGCAAGCCTGCCGACCTCCTTGGGCAGGTGAAAGGGTCCAGTAAAAGAGGGACAGGCAGAAATGGGGAGGCAGATGCAGAAACTGAAGAGAAGACTCGGAGAGGTGTGTTGTAAAGCTGTTGAATGCAGTGGAGCTGGGCCAGTGGTGGTCACAGGTGGATTTCCAAAAGGAATGAACTGTTGCTCCTTCTGGATCCCTGACCTCTGCATCGCTGACCTCTTGCCTCCCTGTCCCTAGGACCAGGGCACCGTGGGGGTGATCTTTAATGTGGGCACGGACGACATTACTATCGATGAGCCCAACGCCATCGTGAGTGACGGCAAATACCACGTGGTGCGCTTCACTCGAAGCGGCGGCAATGCCACCTTGCAGGTGGACAGCTGGCCAGTCAACGAGCGGTACCCGGCAGGTAGGCGGCGCTGGCGCGCAGAAGAGGTGCTGTGGGAGGGGTGGGGCAGGGAGGACAGGGCAGCCTCTGATAGGAGCACGGGGATGGGGACTGGGATAAGCAGAGAGGCTTCCGGCTGTGAATAGGGCGGAGCTGCGGGAAAGGCATGGCATATAGGGATGGGACCATGTTGGGGCGGGGCCAAAGGGAAAAGTTGGGATTTGTTGGGTGGGGGTGAGACCATGGGAGTAGGTCAGCCAGTGGGGCATGGCTGAGCAGGGCAGGATGCAAGGCCAGGGTCCAGTTTGGGGATGAGGAAGAAGAGAAGAGAAAGAAGGTAGAGGTAGGGAGAGTCTGACACAGCTGAGGGAAGGGTGAGTTGAGAAAAGAGGGACAGGTGGAAATGGAGAGGCAGCTGCAGAAACCAAAGAGAAGATCCAGAAGTTACCCCAAATGGATCTTGGCAAGGAGGCAGGGCTGTTCCCAAGGACAGAACCATGGCAAGAACCAAGGTCTTTACAAAGAGCAAGTCAAAGATCCATATTAGGTGATCTAGATAAAGGAAGAGAAGTACCTATGGGGACCCAGAGAAAAGGAACCCCTATGTCTCAAGGAGTAAGGGACATGGTAAAAGTGAGAGAGTGACAAGTGACAAGTGACAACAAGAGTGAAAAATAGGGTCAAGTGCCTTCAACAAACCTTCATCAACAACCTACTAGGTCTCAGGTCCTGTGCTGGCCCGGAGGACACAGCACACAGCCTCTGCTCACAGGGAGCTCACAGTCTTGGGGGCAGGGGAGCACAGGGTTACAAACAGACCCAGGTCAATAGTGTGACAGCTGTGGTGGCCGAGGACAAACCAAGGTCTGAAGAGCACAGGGGAGGGATAGGGATGAGGACCTGAAAGAAATGAGGAGGCAGAGACTCTGCAAGAATCTGAAGGAGGCAGAGAAAGAGCCTCAGAGTGAGAAGAAAGCAGGAGGAGCGGTGATGGGGAGATATGGAAATAGTCACTGAGACAGAAGCAGAGACGGAGGCAGCTCCAGGAGTGATGCAAGGAGATATATGGAGCCGCTGTCACGCAGCCCCAGCCAGCGAGAGAAGAGGTGGCCAGTGCCTTGGGAGGGAGAGGAAGAGAGCCCAGTGCGGAAGATAAAGAGGGAGGCGAAGTGGAGACACTGCAGGAGAACCGCAGAAACACAGAGATGCGGAGATAGAGGCTGAGCGACACTGCAGAGTCACATGCACGCACCGGGGCGACTGAGAAGCAGAGAGAGCGTCTGCGGGCGCAGTCCCACTCCTGGGCAAAGGCAGAGCTGCTGCCTCACGCTGGCTGAGAGGGGTGAGAGGGGCATAGGCAGAAGGACAGTGAGAGGTTCAGGTGTGCAAACCCTCACGGGCCCACTTGTGCTGGGATAAAAACACCAGTGTGGGCTCACGACTCACAGTCATGCGGGCTTGTACCCGGACATTCTCGGGTAGCCCCTGGAGATAAAGAGAACTACACGGCCCCTAATAAACACGGCGGCTGGTGCACATGCAGGTCAACTTTAGACACACAGACAACTGCATATATTCAATGGTCAGACAAACACAGGGAAAAAAAGCCCGGCAGAGGGGCACCAGCTTACACCACGGCCCGGGCATGTGTGGGCTCACTAAGGCACGTAAATTAAGGCACGTCAACACTCCCGTGCTGAGTCGCATAGATGCGCAGATGCTGACAGTCCAGGCTGTGTGGGTGTGATGGCCCTGTGGACATCAGACTCCTCTCTTTCTCAGACACACACACACACACACACACACATACACCCCAGGGCAACCTTTGTAGCAGTGGAGATACCAGCCGATCCTGGACAGGGCTGGCCTTGGGGGCAGGGCATGAAGGCCTTATCATGTCAAGCCAGAGCGCCTCTCCTTGGAGCCCAGCAGGCCAGAGGCCAGGTTGGCCAGGTTGGGGGAGATACACCTGCCCTCCTCTGTTCGGGGACCCCTGGCTGGGGCTGGGGAAAACTGCCCCCTTGCCTGCCAACCAGAGTAACCTGAGGGCCTGGTGGCTGCCTGTGTGTGCTGTGAGGACAGATACTCTACAAAAGCCGAGTGTCCCCCTGAGCAACACCAGGAGGTCAGGTTAGCAGCATGTGTGGCCCAGAGCCTGGGCCCCAGACTCTTGGAAAGCACAGAGACACAGCCCAGGGACTTCGAGTCAGCAGGACCTAGCTTTTAATCGTGAATCTCCTACTGACAAGCTGTGTGATCTTGGACAAGTCATCTAGTGTCTCTGAATCAGTTTCCATCTCTGAAAGTTGGGGATAGTACCTCATAGCCATACTGTGAGAATTCCATGAGATTACCTAAAGAAAGTGCTAGAACGGCATGGTGTAAGAGAGGCGCTCAGTAAATGGAACTTCTGCAACATGTGAGTGAGGCAGACATGCATTCTTCCCTCCCTTTCAGGACACACACGCGGACAAATATATGGACACACAGAGACACTCACACACACACAACTGTCCCAGTGCAGGTCGGTCCCTGAATGCCTCCTGCCCTCCTGCCTCCCTGCCGCTGCCTGTGTGCTCCCTCTCCCTCCCTCCCCAGCATGGCTCCCATCTGGCTACTACACTTCTCCTCCAGTGTCTTCTGGGGCTCCTCCCAGCCCTGTCCCCAGGGTAGGATGCCCTGTGCTACCTCTCACAGAACACAGAACACTGCTGGTCACTTGCCCGTCTCCCCTGCTTGGCTGGGGTTCCCCATGGACAAGGACCAGACCTTCACCTTTGCATCTCCAGTACCCAGCACCAGGAACAGAGCAGACTCTCCAGAAATGTTCATTGAGTGACAAAATGAATGAACGATCCACTCTGATCTGAAACACAAGTGATCTGAATCCATGGTATCTGTGGGAAGGCAGAGTCTCATTGCCTCACAAGCACCTAGGGAAGCCCTGCTATGCTCATGTGAACACACGGTGTGCTTTTACACAGGAGGTGTACCAGTCAGGCCCAGGTCCAGGTCTCGCTGGCAGGTGAGCACAGCTGTGCAGTGGGCGATGAGAGGGAAAGCGCCCCTGGCATGTATGTTATTGAACAGTGAGTAAGTGGTTTCAATGGGTAGAGTGCCAGATTCCCAAAGGAAACCATTTTCAGGTCCACGTTTGGGATCACTCACAGCCCACGGATTTGGGGAGGAGCTCTCATGGAACACACAGACACTGACAGACAGACACATACACACACATTGTCCCCCGCCCTGTTTCCAGGGCCTGGAGAGTGGTGAGGGGAGAGAAGAGCAGGTGTGTGTCCAGGTGGGCCCTGGGATTGAAAAGAGGGTGGAGGTTAGAAATGGTGGGGGAGGAGCCTAAGGGAGAAAGACTTGTGAGTGAGGCGTCAGGAGCTGGGCTGGGTCCCCAGGGCAGGAAGGAGGGAGGACCTCAGCGGAGAGGTGACTGAGGGTCTTGGAATTGAGCTGAGAGTAGGGAAGAGAGCAAGGTGCCCCCAGGCAGAGGAGGGGAGGGCGTGCCTGGAGGAGGGTGGATAAGGGGTGGAAGAGGAGGTGAGATGCAGGGGGTGGGTGGGGCAGCTGGGCAAGATCCAGGCGCAGGTGACCAGGGTGAGAAGGCTGGAAGTGCCTACAGTGACAGCAGTGGGGGGCTTGGTGCGGGCGGGGTCGGGGGACGGAGTCAGGTGGAAGCTGGTGGTGGGGTGGGGTGTGGTGTGGAGTGGGAGGTGAGGGGAAGCTGGGAGTTGAGCACGGATGGTAAAGGGAGCCGAGGTGGCTTCGAGAAGTGGTTTAAATCTCACTGTTAAATACGTGTGTCGGGCCACCCCCTAAATGCCGCATAAACCCCCGCTTAACCCGCCCCTCCCACTTCTAAACCGCCCTCTAAACGCAGTAACCAGCTGGGCCACTGAGGCCTCCCACCCCCTAACTTAAACCTGCTAAATACCCCTCCCCACCCCTCTGCCCCACTCTGGGATGGGGAAGGAAGGGGGCAGACAGTTGAGCACAGATAAACCTGTTTAACCTCTGACCTTTGACCTTCCAGCTGCCTTTTCTTTCATTCCCTTTTCCTTTTCTTCTTTGTCCCTCTCTTTTCCTTTGGGTCACTCCTGCCCCCCGGGTGGGGCTGGCTCTGGATGGAGCCTAGGGAGGGGGACCGGAGGGAGGACGAGGGACCAGCGTTTCTTCTCCCGCCTTGGGTGGACCTGCCCCCCTCTCCGTTGGATGTTGCTGCTTACTCTGAGTCTCCTGAGAAATGCATAATTACTTTTCTAACTCCTTTGGACTTCGCCGCCTGAGAAACCTACTGTCTTTCTAAACTTTTCCAAGGAAACTTTGATAACGAGCGCCTGGCGATTGCTAGACAGAGAATCCCCTACCGGCTTGGTCGAGTAGTAGATGAGTGGCTGCTCGACAAAGGTAATTAACCAGAATTAATTAATTAATTAATTAATTAACTTTAAAAACACTATCTTAAAGGTGCAGAGCTCTCTCTTTCCCCATCCGTGCCTTCCCCATCGCCCACCCCCTAGTGAAAGGACAATTGTCTGGCCGGGATGCTCCCTTCCTGCCTGTAGTCAGGGTCTGTGTCTTGTGGAGCAATGGTTTGGGGCAGGGGCGGGGCTTTTCCTAGAAGAGGGAGAGTCCTGGGTCTCTTTCTAAACCTGGATGATAGGTGAGATTCCCAAACCCTTCCGCTAAAGGAGGCTGGAGTGCAGGTTGGGAGGGAGCCGCCCTGTTAGCTCAGAGGTTTTGTCAAGGGCCAGCTGTGGGCCAGAGCACTGAGAAGCCAGAAGCCAGAAGGCTTTGGAAAGCAGCTAGTGCTGATCCTCAGATCCAAAGGAGGGGTAGGAAAGCTTCCCCCAGGTCATCTAAGGAGAAAGGAAAGAGTGGGGGCCTCAGATCCTACTGGAAAAACCCGCCCCCCAAGAGAGTGGCTGTGGGGCCGCCATCTCTGGAGTGGGCCCACCTTGGTCCAGAAGGCCTCTTAGAATTAGTGGAAGTTGAAGAGAGACTAGGAGATGGGGGAGAGATGGCCATCCCACAGGGATTTCTGTGCCTGTTGAGCTGATGAGGAAGACAAGACAGGCTTGCTAAGAGGCTACATATGGTGAGGTGCTGCTGGGTGTGAGGGAGAAGGCCACTTGTCACCAAGGGAAGTTGGGGCCAAGGGCAAAGCCATCCCATTCCCTTTGGAGAGGGGGCGAGCTCTGTACCTCTAAGGCTAAACTCTAGGGGGGAAGTAGAACTGTTAAACCTCCACTTAACCAGCTGATAACTGTGCTTTTAAATGTCCACTGGGGCCTGCCCCAACTAAAACCCCCAATGCCACTTCCAGCTGCCCACACAGCCAGCGGGGACTAAACATGCTGATAACCAGATGTGATAAATCCATAACAGGACAAAAAGTTAAAGGGACTGTAACAGATATCGCTAAAACCTACAGCCCCCAGCCACAGTGGGCTGCTCTCTCCAGCGGGGCGAACTTTAACCCTTTGAGGAGTTCATGGTGGGTGGGGCCCCAGGGGCCAAATTTGCTCACCTATGTAGCTTCCTCTCCATTACCCACCTCCCTCTCCCGGAATCAGTGAGGCCAAGGGAGCAGCTTGGGCTGAGGCCGGGACAACTTGTGACCCCAAGGGTAGGGAAAACTAGACAGACCCTGGATGGAGGGCGGGACTTGCGCCCAGATGAGGGAGGGGCTCGGGCTGGTGATTTGGAGCCCCAGCTGTCCTTTATGAGCTGCGTGGTCACACCTTCTCTTTAGGCCTCTAGTTCCTCTTCTAGAAAGTGAAGACTTGGGCCACACACTCTAGTATTTCCCTGAGTGAACAGAGGAGCTCACTTGTCATGTGGCCTTGGTCAAGGCTTCCCCTTCCTGAGCCTCAGTTCCCTCCTTGGGAAGACAGGAATGGTGATCCCTGCTCAGCCTGCCTCACATGGGGTTCTGGGGGCACGAGGTGTAGTAAGGAGCAGGGAAGTATTTGAGAACAAAAGCTGAGCATTCTTGGAGGGACTACCGTATGTCAGCACCTGGCATATAGTAGGTTCTCAGTAAATATTTTTTGAATGAATTCAAAACATGTCCTGGGAAGCATAAGTCCCACGAGATGTTTCACGGTAAAGAGATCCGTGGTACAATGAGCTAGGGCAATGCTGAATCCTGTTTCTTCCTCTTGGAGATGCATATGGACATTGGTATAATACAAGCTCTGAGAAGTCTTGCGAGGAAGAAACCTCTTGTTTAATTGTGAAATGTTTGTTTTTGAAAGTCATTTGACCTCTGTGAACCTTCTCCCCTGTGCTTTTCTTGTAATTCTCATACATGGGAATAAACTCTGCAAACAGCGGTCCTCACGGGCCTCTCTGGGTCTGGTGTCCAGCTGCCACTCACTAGTTTCCTGTAAGATGGTGACCCTGCTCTAGGGGTGAGTGAGGTGCTGGGCAGTGGGGAGGTGCCGGAGAGGCTGAGCAGAGGGTCCAAGCAAACACACCCATGGCTGGTCATTAGCCAGAAGCCAGATGTATGGTTGGGTGTCCCAGAGGCCTAAACGTCCCAGGGAACCCATGTTTCCAAAGAGGGTGTGGGTTTCACAAGTTGGACTGTCCTCAGCCCAGGTTTTGGGGGCAGGGCTTGCAGACACCTAACTCTAAACCAGATCTTTAACGAGGCACTAACCAGAGGCTAACGAGGGCTAAGCCAGGTCTTAAAACCCCCAGCGCCAGCAGCTGAAGGTCCAGGGGAGCAGGGTGCAACTTAGTAGATCCTCTGCCCGACTCCCCCACAAAAAATAAGCAACATCAAAATCAAAGTTAAATCTAAACTTAAACATAATAAATATCTTTTCTAAAAACCAAACCAAAGCAACAAACTCAGAGGGTTAAACCGAACCCCAGATCCACTAAAACCAAACAGAATAGCCAAACCCCACCCAGGTGGGCATTCTGAGGTGTAACTGTTGAGTGAAGAGTGAGGTTGGAGCTGGAGTGGTTTTTTTGGCTGTCAGTGAACGAAGCAATGTCCCTTTAACATTTTCCATCTCTGTGCTTGCACATCCTGGCGGGGAGGAAGGACTCTGCTCTCCAGGGCCTGATCCCCAGGCAGTGGCTGGGCCTTGGAGGGGAGGAGGCGGGGTGGGGGTTGTTCTGGCCAGAAATCAGAGGGCCTGGTGGTGGCTGGGAGGGCAGAGTGAGGTCGGCGTGGCTGCTCCCAGCCTCAAGCACGCTGGTCCACCTCCCACACACTATCCACCCCTCGGTCTCACCTCCATCCCTGCCCTGACATGCGCTGACCACGCGGCCTGGCAGTCACCTCCTCTGTGTCTGCCTCTTTGTCGCCTCTGTCCACTGCTTCCGAGGGCTCCATGGCTCGGGGCTGGACACTGGGTGTGGGAAGTTCGGGGGAACAGAGAGGGAAGATGGGGATCAAATTGAGGGAAGGGAAAGAAGGGGGTGATGCCTCTGGAGCAGGAGAGGAGGGGGGATGGGAAGGCCAGAGGCATGAGCATGGTGGGGAGAGGGGGGAGCTGGGCCCCCTTTCCCAGCCCATGTATGCCCTGGGGACCCTCCCTCTCCAGGGTCCCCACCTGGCTTGGCTGGGCTAGTGGCTGACAAGGACTTTCCCTTTGGTGTCTGCCCCTTCCTCGTTTCTTCCTCTCCCCCCCACCCCACACTTACTGGTATCCACCTCAACCCCTCTTTCCTCCTCTTGGCTCCACTCTATTCTCCCCATCCCTTTGTGGTCTCCCTCTGTTGTCTTTCCCCCTCTGCCCGCCCCTTCCCCTCCCCTACCAGGCCGCCAGCTGACCATCTTCAACAGCCAGGCTGCCATCAAGATCGGAGGCCGGGATCAGGGCCGCCCCTTCCAGGGCCAGGTGTCCGGCCTCTACTACAATGGGCTCAAGGTGCTGGCGCTGGCCGCCGAGAGCGACCCCAATGTGCGGACTGAGGGTCACCTGCGCTTGGTGGGGGAGGGGCCATCCGTGCTGCTCAGTGCGGAGACCACAGCCACCACCCTGCTGGCTGACATGGCCACCACCATCATGGAGACCACCACCACCATGGCCACTACCACCACGCGCCGGGGCCGCTCCCCCACACTGAGGGACAGCACCACCCAGGTGAGGGCCCCTCCAGTGAACAGACAAGGGATGGGGCTTCGGGTGAGGGGTAGGGCTGATGTCTGCATAGCAACTGTGGTGCCCAGGGAAGGCCTGAGGGGACGATGGTTCAGGTGGGGCCAGTAAGATCTCCTGTTGTGATGCGGTTTCCACCCTGGTGACCAGGGATGTTGTAGATGTGGAGGTGACCACTATTTCTAGGAGGACCAATCCCAGAGTTGAGGGGGAGTTTGGTACCCTAGCTAGACCAGGGAAGACCTATGAAGGAGGAACTCTGGGTTAGAGGTGAGTGTGGAATGACCCCTTCTGCCTGCCCCATAATGAAGGCCACGCCCAGTGTTGTGTGGGCATCGAGTGGGAGATGGAGGGACCCAGGATGGCATCGCTCCAGGCAGGGAACAGAGGTGACAGTGATGGAGGGGCTAGAGGCTCATCTGGCAGTGGCAGGCCCTCTCTGGATGCAGGTGGAAGTCAGGAGCAGCCTCTCCCCGATTGCTGGAGTCCTTGCAGTGGGACTGCCAGCCCGTTGCCTTCACAAATCCTCTCTGTGTGACCTTGAGAGGCACCACCATGTAGCAGGCCTCAGTATCCTCTGTGCCCATGGGTCAGAGTCAGCGTTGGTGCAGACAGTTCCCTGGTGTGATACCCTCGCTCCCCACCCTCTGCCCTACCTGCTCAGATGCTCTCCCTGGGTCAGGTTTGAGTTTATCTTCTCTTGTATCAAGGGGAGCACCCAAGGGGGCCGTACCTGAGAATGAGGCTCTGCTGGGGCAGGACAGGCCTGGCTTTCCTGGTGGCCAAAGCTGACTGAGCATATGTGACTTACAGAGGCAGCCTGGGGGCCCAGCTGATTTCTAGTTGTTGCTGCCAGTCACTGTTGGCCTGGGGGCTCACACCTGGCACATTGGACCTTACTTAGTCACCTTGTTTCCTCTGCCCCAGCTACTTCTTTCCCCTGTCAATGGCTGTGGGCCTCTAGGCCTGGAGGGACCTCTGTCCTCCCAGAGTGAGAGGGGTCTGGGGGCGTCCATGGGGACATGCCCTTCCTCTACCACTGGCTTGCCTTCAGCCCCTGTGCGTGAGCTCCAAGTCCTCTCATCCCTGCGAGTCTGGGCTGTGGGGGGCCTGGGACCAGCCGACAGACTCATCCAGGCAAGAGAGACAAGCCTGAAGCCCCTTCCATCTGCCTTCACTGCCAAGAAAACCAAGGGAACCTGAATGCCAGGCCTTGCCCCGGGGAGCGGGGAGCCCTAGGAGAAAGGCCTGGCTCTACCCAAGGTTGGGCACCGGCCATGCCCAGTGCCTGATGGCAGGAAGGGCCATCCAGTCTCAGTGGGAGGTGATAGGCAGACCATCCAGGTGGAAGAGAGAGGTGGGGCTGTAGGGGTCACAGCTGTGCTGGAGGAGCCTCTGCAGGGGAGGCTGGCATGGAGAGGGCAGAGATGCAGAAGGCAAATCAGTCTTCCAGGTCCCGCCTCGCCCTTGGGTAAGGGCTGCAGTGTCTGAGGGTCAGGGGGTGGGGAAGAGGCAGGATGTGACCCTTTCACCCCTTATCCACCCCAGATTCCTCCCATCCTTAGCCTTCAGCCTGGCCCTCTCGCCCGACCCTGAAGTCTCTCAGACTCCCTTCCTGCCTGGATTCTGGGTTTCCCTCCTTGAGTTTCTTCCCTACCACCTCCTGAGCAGTCCCCCCCACCAACCGCCACCCCTTACATTCACTCATCTTGGGGATTCTCTTTCTTTGCAATCAGGAGGAGAGAAAATGCTGACAAAGTCGACTCCCGTTGTCATGGCAACCATAGCCTTAATTATTGTGTGCAGCCCAGTTCCCGGGCTCTAGGAAGGGGGTTGGGAGAGAGATGAGGGAGGTGGGGGGGGGTGGTGAGGCTGGAGCCAAGAATCCCTGGCCACACCCCCGGTCTTGTTCCCCTTCTCTGTCCAGAAGCCCTTGTGCCTTATCTCCTGGACACCCCTGGGCCCCCCTTGCTCCAGCTCTAAAGCCCCAGTTCTGGCGTCCAGTCTCCCTGGCTTCCCAGAAATAAAAAGCACAGCGTGTGCTGTTCCACTGATCCCCAGGAGCAAGGGAGCTGCTGCAGGGGAGGCATGTTGAGTCTCCCTGTGCACAGGGGAGATGGAGGCCCACGGCCATCCAGCAAGCGGTGAGAGAACTCATCCCCTGTGCTGTCCCACACCTCAAGAAGTGGCTGTGGGGACTGCTGACCCACCCTGGGACCCTCTTCTTCCCCCTGCCACCCTCCTCTCACCCCCAGAACACAGATGACCTCCTGGTGGCCTCGGCCGAGTGTCCGAGCGATGACGAGGACCTGGAGGAGTGTGAGCCTAGTACTGGTGAGTGCCTTTCCCCCCTCCCCTGCCCCGGGCCCACTGCGACGCTGATGGGAGGGGGGCGACTGTCCTTACCACCTGGCTCAAGCCCGAGGGGCCAGGCCCTAACTTTCCCTGATAGCTTCCTCTCCCATCCTACCATTGCCCTCAGGTCCCACAAATGCCCTCTGGAGAGGCAGTTTCTAGCCTCTTGATGCCCTGGCCCTGGGAGGTAGTGAGGTGTCCTTAGCTTGGGGTCCTGGGGTTGAGGGACAAGGGATGCCTGGAGGGAAAGAGGGAGACTTTCCCTAGAAAGATGAGTAGCTGCAGCTCCCATGAGTCCTTATGGGGTTGGGTGGGAATGGGTTATGCAGGCCTAGGAACTACAATTCCCATCAGCTCTTGGGTCCAGAACTGCAACTCTCATCAGTCCCTGAGGCCTGGTGTTCTCTTGGTCACAATTAGAGGAGATCTCTGCTGGATCCTGAACCTTCCTCATTCCCAGTCTCAGGGAGGTGACCAGACATGCTGCTGGGGCTGCCAGGCCAAGCTGGGGCAGTTACTTTTACTCTCTGCCGGGCAGCGTGCTGGGTGGGAGGTGCCCCAGCCAGACATGAGTTTCCCTAGGGAGACTGGGACCTGGGGTCTGGCCCAGATTTCTGGTGGGGGAGCTGCTGTAGAAGGAGAGCAGAGCTGGGAAGGAAGGCTTCCCAGGGGTGGCATCCCAAGCCTCTGTTTGATCCTTGCAGCTGCAGAGAAGGATGCAGCCCCAGAGAGCGAGAGGGCAACTGGCAAAGCAGGGGCGGGCCTTGGGTGCCGACTGACAAGTGTGGGGTGTGGAGCGGCACAGTGGGTGCATCTGAGCAGGTTGAGGGTGGCAGGGAGGGGCTGAGGGGAGAGGGCCTAAGGAGCAAGATCCTGGTGCTTGATACTGGCAGCGGGAATGGAGGAAGACTGAATGCAGCCCGATTTCCCAGCGGGAGTGCGTGGGCCTTGGTGGTGGCCTGGATGAGCTCATGGGAGCCTCAACCCTTGCTTGGGTTTCCAGAGACTTCTCCCCATTACTTTGCAATGTGTGGCACCTGGGCTGTTGGTCCTGGAAGGTAAGAGGCTGGGACAGGTGCCTGCTAGGACAGGTACCTGCAGGGTCAGGGGAGGTGATGGGGTCAGCTGAGGGGTGACCTTAGCATATCCTGTGAATCCGGCCTGGGGGGACCCTGGGGGCCTGCCAATCCCAGAAGAGACACTCATGAGGGTGGGCTGCACCCATGGAAGGAGTGTTGGTGGAGGAAGAAGACCATGGAACCGAGGCTCAGGTTCCAGAGACAAAGGACAGAGGGATTTCTAGGGTGGAGACTCTAAAGGCCCTCGTGTCCCCCGACTAGGCCAGAGCTGAGGGGTTTGTTCTGGTGGTCTCGGGCCCTGAGGTTCTTGGAGGAGCCTTAGGCTGCTGGGCTGGAAAGTCCTCCTCATCCAAAGCGAAAGACCAGTGCTCTCTGGACAGATGCCCTCCACTGTGGGGAGGCCCCTCTGCTGAAGGCCGTCCCCTCCATCTCACTGGGTGATCTCAGCTCAAGGATGTGCCTTCACACCCCGCCTTGCTTTGGGAGAGTCTGGGCTTCTGGCAGCTTCGATGCAGCACTCCCATTCAACCCTGCTTTATTCACCCCTCTTACAAGTCCCTTACGGGGATTTCTGTAGGTGGACACTACCTCAGGGCTAGGCCTGCAGGGAGTGGCTGTGTTGAATGGCCCCAGGAGAGCCCTGGGATGGGACCCTGGGGACAAAAAGGTGTGTAGTTGTGAGAAAAGGGCGCCCCTTGGCCCCACCAGCTGTGTTTGCACACTTGGGCATGGGAACTGCCACGGTGAGAGGAGGAATCTCTGCTCTCCCTGGACCCTGCCAAGAGGAGTGTGGGGCCAGATGGCCATTCCTCAGGGACATGCCACACACACTGGGCCACCCCAGGGCCACACATTGTCCACCAGGTTCTAGCCTCCCAGCACCAGCCCGGAGTCTTGCCAGGGGCCTGGGTGTGATGCTGAGTGTGTGCCCAGGTGGGCTGAGCTCTTTAGACTGTGTTGGGACCAGGGAGTGAAGGGGAGCTGAAGTAGGTGGGTCAGCTGCCCTCCCCCCATCAAAGGGCCAAGTATGTGAGGGGAGGGTGGAGGGCAGAGGAATAGAAGCAGGGGGATCGGGAGAGGCTGGTGGGCCAGCCCAGCACTCAGCTTTAAAACTAAGAGGGAGGGAGGGCAGAATGCGTGCTTGAGTCCCCAGAGGAAACCGTCAGACCCGCAGGCCCTCCCCCTGATGTGCTTCGCTCACGTTTGCACTTTCACACCCATGCTGCTCTGACATGCCTAAATGGGATTTTTATCTTGATGGGAGCCCAGACAAGGACCAAGATGACTCTGTAGTCCCTCAGACTGATCTAGACCCTGACCCTCCTCCCACCTGGAGTGGAAGGAGACTCAGGCCAGAGTCCCTCTTGTGCCCCCAGCGCAGAAAGACTTTTTGTCTAGCAGAAGACCAGGCCTCCTTTGGCTCCAAGGTCAGAGTTAGAGGTGGAGGCAGCTTGGCTGGAGACAGTGGCTACCCAGGGCCTGACCCCAGGGCGTTTGTACCCTCCCCCCTGCCAGTCCTCCGCCCTGGGTCCAGGTGTGAAGCCTTGGATCATCCCTGAAACATTTCACACCTTCCCTTGACTTGGCCCCTTGGCAGACCTCAGGCCTCTCCTTCCTCCCCCAGCTTGGTGAGGCTACCATCGAACACAGTTATTTAACCTGAGGTTGGCAACCCAGTCAAAGAAGGGTACTGTGTTGTTGGACACAGGGTTTAAATTCTTTTGAATGGGAGTGTCTTTAGGGGGACGTGTCCTGCAGGTCGCAGTGTGGCCCACCACCCCTCACTGTCTTGGCTGGCCTGACCCACACCGTGTGTTACAGGCCTGGCCCTGCAGGGATCTGAGTTTGTACCCCTGAGACACATAGGAAGTACACACACAGACTCAGACCCACAGAGGGACGCAGCTCCACAGCACACGTGCTAGACCAGAGGCACACACACAATAATGGACCTACCAGCAAGCTCACGCATGTCCACTTTCACAGGTGCACATATGTTCAAATCTAGAAAGTCACGCGCCATTTGTCCCCAGATCAAAAGAGGCACACGCGTGCTTAGATCTAAAGAGCCACGCACGTATTGGGAGCCCCAGAAGTTCGACTCACACAGACAAACTACACATGAACACAGTCTCACAGAGGCACACGTGTGCTCAGAGCCACGGTCCTGCGTGTGTGTGCTTTGAGCTCCACATCTAGACTTGGACTCACAGGTGCCCGTATGCTCAGACCCACAGCCGTTCACACCTACACACGTGCTCAGCTGCACACGCAGCAAGTCTTAAACCTTCCAAGGCACTCGCGTGTGCTCAGAGCTGCACCTCCATGCCCATGCAAACCCACTGAAGCACGCTTGCACACGCGCACACATCTATCGAGGTTTAGACCAGATGTTCAAAATCGCACGCCCATGCTCAGAATCACTCACATATTTCAGACACGCAAGGAACATGTATGTTCAGGCCTGAGCACCTACACACACGTGCTCAGACCCATCAAGGCCCCTGCGTGTGTGTGTGTCCTCAGACGCAGAATTCCACAGCCATGCTCAGCTCAGAGTCACACACGTGCACAAATCCACCTGCATCACACACACTCACACGTGTGCTCAGGCCACAGATTCCTACACATGTGCTCAGACTTACAGACGCTCATGGATGTTTCAGAATCACAGGTGTGTTTGTGCATGTTCAGAACAGGCACATACACGGTATGTGCAGATTATACACATGCGCTCACGAGTTGAGGGACGTGCACATCTGTGCCCAGGCTCACAGAGGTGCACGTGTGTCACAGCTCTGCTTCAGACTTACGGCCATCTGCACATCTGTTCACATTCACTAAGCCCCTCGGAGGCCCACCTCAGCTCAGACTTTCCAAGGCTCATTGCAACGTGCATGCCCTTGAGCTCAGACACATGCACATATGCTCAGACCCCTCAAGGCCTGCACACTTGTATGCAGTGCCACGGTGGTATACATTTACACACACACCACAGTCAGGTCAACACTGGCCCGCACGAATGCTCACAGCCGCTAGCGTACTTACACACTCAGAGGTATACATGCAGCTACACACAGAAGGACACCCACACGTCAGTGGACCCTCAGGCCAGTCACATGTTTTGACATGGTAAAATGCATGCCTCCATGATCACCAGGTGAGCACACAGAACCACCAGGATCCACATACACGTGTACTTGGATTCACATAAGCACGAATGTTCTCAGACCCGGAGAAGTGGCCTCGTGCCCATCGCACACATGTGGGTCCCCCTTCATCAGTGCCCCGGCACGCACACACACAGGGCCCTCAGAGGCCTACACGTGCTTAATTCCACAGACACAGGCACATTTACTCAGACCCACACATCTAGCTCAGAATTACAGCGGCACAAGTGTGTTCAGATTTTAGCATATCTTAAGGTAACGCTAGTAACCTGTGGTGGTAAATCTCAACACCTGCGGTTTAACACACAGAAATTGTTTTCTCCATATAAAGTTATAAACAGCGTTCCTGATTGGTAAGCAGCTCTTCTCTGAGCGCTGATTCGGGGCCGGTCTCTGTCCACGTTCTCCGTGACTTCCCGAGTTGTGGGGGAAGGGAATGAGCCAGGAGGGACTCACAGGGGAGGGTTTATGGGCCAGGCCTGGGAAGGAGAGGTGCACACGGCCCCTGCTGACTCTGCCCTCCGGAGCGCAGTCACTTGGCAAGACCTAGCTTCCAGGCAAGCTGGGAGGCGTGGCCTTGCCCTGCCCTGCCCACAGGAGGAAGCAAAAATGGATTTGGTGACCAGCAAGCCATTTATTTGCCACAGTCTGGCCTTTGGGTCACCAACAATCCATTCCACTCTTCCTCCCAGCCACAGAGCACACCCACCCTTCCCCAAGGAAGACACCCCAAAGCCCTGCCCAGTATGGATAGTCTTCTCAAAGGTGAGGATGTCTGGGACATGGCCCCGATCCACTGGGTCCAGACCTGGCCCCTGGGTACGCATATGTGGCCTGGATGCCCATAACTAAGAGGAAAATTGATCTCACTGCCCACACAGTCCAGCATAACCCAGAATGCAGTGGTGGCCAGAGATGCCCACCAGGATAAAACCCCCATCCAAGGATGGACGGCACACAGAAGCTTCTGGTTCCTAGTGTTGGGGAGATCCAGCTAGTAGGCAGCTGGAGGCTCTGCCCCCAGTAGTGGGGAAGCTTCTCTCTCAAACCCCGCCTCTGCTGTCTGGGAGACGCTCCCCTCTCCTCTGTCTGGGGCCCTCTGGTAGGTCACCCCCAGTTCTTATCCTCCTTGGCCATCTCTGAATGGCCAAGTGTTGGGAAAATGTCCTCCTTGGAGGCCCTTAAGTCTTGACAGCCCACTTCCTGCTCATGCATATTGTGGGGCCCAAAGGTCTTTTTCAGGCTCAGTCAACATAACCACACTCAGAGTTCTCTCCTAGCCATAATTCTCAAGCCCATTTATTTCCTTGTTTCTCAGCCCTGTCTCTTAATTTAGTGGTGACTATCTTGAGGAAATTTGAAACAATAGGGGAGGAGGCCACATCCTTAGTCTGATCTTTGAGGCAAGACTGATTGCCCTTATTCAGGTGGAAGTTTTCCTGGGCCACTGTCCCTGAAAACAATTTCCAAGCTTCTCTTTTAAGATTTGGGGTTTGGAATCAGCAGCTCTCCCGACACTTGCAGGCCCCATATTTCCGGGCTCTCTCTAGTTTCTTCATCTCTATTGCAAACCCACCAATTCTTGCCTAACTTTGTCTCTTTCTTGTAATATGTTACCAAATGCTGAAAGTAAAAGCCAGCATTGTCATCTCAACTTTCCTGGCACTTCCCCTTAATGCCTCAGCCTCAGCAGGCACGTGGCCGGCCCTCTAGGTCATCACAAACCAGACCAGATGTCCTGCTACTGCATTCTGTGGTTCTGCATATTTCCAGCCTCCAAATCCATTTCCTTGGATTGTTACCTGAGTGCCACAGGTTTTTGTTCATGTGACACTCATTTCTGGTTCAGTGTCTGTATTAGTTAAGGTAACATTTACTTCAGTAACAGATAACCCCCGAATCTCAGTGGGTCCTTTAAGAGAAGTTTCTCACTCAGATGCTCCTGAGCAGCAGGTGGCTCTGCCACAAGTTTTTTGGGAATCCAGACTCCTTCCCTCTTCTGTCTCCTCCATTTTCAACATGTGGTTTGCAGGGTCACTGGAAGGAGAAACAATGTGGAGGATCACACACAGGAGCTCTTATTGGCTAGGCCTGCCACTGCCCACAGTTCTCATACGGCCATACCTGATTGCAAAGGGATGCTGGGAAATGTAGTCTCGAGGGAAGGAGGCGTTCAGAGGCGCGCTGCCAGTGCTCAGACCCATAGTGAGTGGTATGCTTACATGTTCTCAGCGGCACATTCATGCATTCACACGTGCACACACGAGCTCAGACCCAGGCTCAGAGGCAGGCAGACACACGCACAGAACCACAGGCTAACTCACAGGCACACATATCTGCTAAGACTCACTGACACACATGCTCAAGTGCCCAGATCCATCAAGGTTCTCCCACACATGCTTAAAGACACACACCCAGGTGCACAGAAACAGACCCCCAGAAGGATGGGTGCATACGCGTGCACACACGATGTGCCTCACAGTCTGACCTTGACTCCACCTTGGTGTTTGCTCTTGCTGTGCTGGGGTTTCCGAGTGGGGAGGGGTGGCACCCTTCAGGCCACTGCACACAGTCACACAGATGGTGCTCTGCTGGAACAGGTGAGTAAGGGCTGAAATCTAGCCAGTTCTCTGCTTGCCAAGCCGCACGTCCTGGGCCCTGGAACGGGGCTGTGTCCACCAGGAGGACAGAATGCCTTTTTCCAGTTTTGCGCAGAGATGCTGTTTGCCAAATTGTGTACCTACAGGAATGTGGCCATGTCGGGGGCTGCTGTATTTCTAATCCACATGGAATGCCCTGTGGACTAGAGGCCTTGCCTTCACAGCCTGGGCAGAGCACCTCGTGCTGGCAGCTGAGGCCTCAGGCAGCTGACTGCTTAGTCTCTGACTCTCAGCCTCAGTTCTGAATGCCCCTTTGGGGGTGGGCACATCTTGCTTGGGTGGGAATGGGAATCTTGGGTAGATTTCCAGTCAGGGGTCTTCTGTGCCCTAAAGGCAGAGAAGGCCCAGCTTGCTGGGTCAGCAGACCCCAGAGGCAGGGGAGCCGGGGAGGTGGGTGCTCAGGAATGGCTGGTGATCTCCTTGGCCAGAATGGAGTTCCCTTTAGTAAGTGGGGCTGACATGCACTGAAATTCAATTTAGGAGCAGAGGGTGGGTGGCATCTATGACAAGTACCCCTGTGAATATTTCCCAAATGCTGCAACTGCTTGAAGTAGGGAGGGGAGGGAGGCTGCCTAGGGTCTTTCTCAGACCACCAAAGGCACCCCATCCCAATGTGCACCCCTGTTGCCGAGCTGGACCAAGGGTCCCAGGCACCATGATTCCTCGTGAGTCTGTACCCCCAAATGCCCAAGGGGAGGGGCGGCCTGGGGAGCCCCCAGTTGGTCTTTTGCAGTGAGGAGTCTCAGAGGGTTCCTCCCCTCCTCCAGGCACCGCTAACTCCTCACTGGGGCAAGCTTGGCTGACCCTTCCTGGACCAGTGTATGACTTGAGGAAAACCTGGTACCCTGCTTTGTGTGTGACTTGACCGCCACAGAGCCCAGGCTGGCTTGAATGAATGTTGGGGAAAGAAGGCAGTGTGGGACCTCAGTAATGTGTTATCCCGTGGAGAGGGTGAGGGGTGTGGGAGGAAGTGGTGTGGGAGTGGAGGCTGATGTTCAGGACCATGAGAAGGGGGCACCAGGGGCAGTTGTGGCAGTGTGGGGATGGGCTTAGTGTGGGTGAGGGCAGGACACCCTCAGGAGAGGCTGTCTAAGCCTTGAGCTCATGCGAAAGCCCCCAGTGGAGCTGAGGGTGCAGGGATACGGCAGAGACCCAGGTATGGAGGCCAGGAAGTGGCTGGGGTTGAAGGGCAGGGACAAGAGGTCAATATGACCAGGCCTGAGAGGTGGAGAAAGGGTAGCAGGGGTGCTGTATGGGGATCCCTGGGAGTCTATGTGTCCCAAGAGCCTAAAGAACCAGGGAGTTGGGGCAAATGGTTGTGGAGGTGCTCAGGCTGGGCAAGTTTTATCTGTGGTCCGAGGCCTAAAGCCCCCATACACCCTCATCTAGTGAAGGTTAAGCAAGAGGGTAGAGAGCCAAAGTCTGTGCCCTGATTGGCCTGACCAGCCTCTCTTGGACATGATGTGTCCCGAGGAAGGGCCTCCTGGTCCTACGCCCTGGGCCTGGCATTCCGCAGGAGCCCTAGCTGTAGTCCGCCCGGGACAAGCCTTGATCCAGGAGTAACTGGTGGCCCAGTCTAAGATCGAAAGTAGAGATGGCTTGGGTGAGAGCTGGGCCCACAGAGCAAGGCTCCTGCCAGGCTGAACTCTCAGCAGTGCCTTCTGCCTGGGGGACAGGGAGGAAGGGTATCCAGAAGTCAGGTGCTCTGGCCCATGAGAGGGGCTCCCAGCCCTTTCCCCCAGATACTTAGCCTGGCCTGGGCCAGAGGAAATTCTTGGTGAATATTCCTTCCCTTCCCCTGGTCAAAACACAATGAGCCCCTGCTCCGTGCCAGGCCCAGTCCTGGGTGCTAGGGAGACAGACAGATGGGCCCCTAGCAGTGAGTCCAAACCTGTACCTCCAGGACAGAATAGGGACATGGTGTCAGAGGCACCCAAGGCAGGGAGGAGCCTCTGGAAGTCTTCCTGGCAGAGGAGGTGTTTGGCTGGATTCAAAGGATGAGTGCGATATCAACAGGGTGAAGGCGTTCTGAACAGAAGGCAAAGGTCAGGAAGAGGGCAGGTGGTAGAGGCCAGCAGTGAGGACCCCAGATATGTTCATGATCCACGCAGGAAGGGAGCCCTGCCATGACTGGGCCCAGATGCCACCTCTCGAAGGGCTGCCAGCCTCCTCCCAAGACCTGACAGTGGAGTATGCCACTTACCCAGGGACCAGGTTGCTGGGCCATCCTTGGTGGGTATAGGGCTCAGGTGGGGATGGTAGGACAAAGTATGTTCATCCGTGGTCTGGAGGTCCATGGAAGCTGGGCCTTGGCCTCACCCTGAGCCTGGAGCCCAATACCTCAATTTTATATATGAGGAAACTGAGGCCCAGAAGGTGAAAGAAACTTGCCCACAGTCACACAGGAATTAATGACAGAACTGGTCTTGGCCTCCCAGGTTAAAATCAAACCAAGAGTCAAGCAGCCTGGCAGATTCCTGCAGTGGAGAGGAGGAGTCAGGCCTTCTGGGGCTCCTTGTGAGACTCCGCCCTTCCCTGGCCTCCAAGAGCCACAGAAGGGGAGAGCCACAGAAGGGACAGGAGAGTCAGTTCATTCATGTAACCTAACACTGACAACTGGTAGACCCTGGAAGTCCTGCCCACCCCAGACCTCAGCATCCTCTTCCATAAAAAGCCGGGGTGGGACTGTGCCAGCTCCACAAAACATGCTTCTCTGCTCTTGGCTTGGTTTTCCAGTGTGGCTGAGCCCCTGGGGGGCCAGGTGTCCTGGGGTTTTACAGCCTGAGGTGCAGGTGAGCCCCTACCCAAGAGGAGACTGGAGGCTCGTGGGAAGAGCAGCCTCAGGAGTTTGGCAAGGCTGTGAGTTCAATAGCAAGGTCTTGGCTGTAGCTGGCTGGTGTGGTTGAGGACAGCTCTGCCAAATTGCTGGAGCTTGTGATCTGAAGGATCAACAGAGGTGTTTGAACAGCAGTGCAGAGATTGGAGCGCTCTGGATAGGGGGAGGAGGAGAAGAGTTGCCAAGGTGTGGTGGTGGCACATGGCTGGCCTGGCTGCACTGGGGCAGAAGGGTCCTGGCAGTGGAGCCCTGGGATGCTTCCCATGGAGGGAGTCGGGGGCTTGTGGTGTGATCTGTGAAGATCATGCTCTGCAGAGAGACCAGGGAGATGGGAGCAGGGCTTGGGCTGTGCTGGAGGGAGAGCTAGAGAGGAAACCTACAGCCCCCACCAGGCCCAGAGCCTCTCCTCCAAGAGGAGAGTCCTTCTGCCAGCCACCTAGACCGGGGCTGCAGCTCCCTTCTACTCCAGATGGGCAAATTGCAGTACTTCCGTTTGAGAGGGGGCCCAGGGGGCTGATGGGAGTTGTAGTTGTTGACCCAGGGGCTGATGAGAATTGTGATCCACACCCCTGTGAAGGCTAATGGGAGTTGTAGTTTTCAGTCTTTGGGGCTGATGGGAATTGCAGTTTCTTCCCAGGAGACCCCAGTTATCAGACCTAGGGAGCAAGGAGACCTACCCCACTCCCATCCCAAAGGCTCGCCCCACTAGTTCTCCTGGGCCCTATATTAGCAAGTGCATCCTTCCCAGATGGCTGTGTATGTATTTTCTTTTCTTTTTTTTGCTTTCTTCTTCTTTCCGTTGTTTTATTATTGTTTTAACAATAATAAGAGGGCCAGAGGCAGTCAAGCCCTGGCCAGGTCCTGGCGGCCCATGGGGGTTCTGGGGAGGGGGAGGGGGGGAAGTCAGTGGGGGTCAGAGGTGGAGGGTGAAGAAAGAGAAAGTTGGGGATTTAGGGTTAGCTGAAGAATCATGTGTCCCTTCCCACTTCTCTCACTCACTCCCTGCCCCTCCCCACTTTCCTGCCTCCACAAGGCTTCTCACCACCATTCCCAAAGCCCTACCGGACAGGACCCTCCTCCATTGTGTCTGTGTCTCCCTACCAACTCTTCCTTGTGGACCTCATCACCTCCCACCTTCAGTTTCTCCTCTCCCCACAGCCAACCTGCAATTAGCCTTCAAAGCCCCTTCCCATGACCATCCCCTCCCAAGTCCTCTCACCCATGTAGCAGTCCTACACAGCTGCCTGTCACATACCTCCTCCCCAGGCCCCCCCGCCCCCTCCCTCCCCTAGACACTGACACCAAGTGATGGTAACCCTCCTCAATGCCAGCCTTCACTGCAGATTTCAGCTTCGTGTTTAATGAGGGGGAGAGGGCACAAGTGAGGGAGGAGAGAGAGTATTTTGGAGGAAGCAAGTTGTTCAGGGAGAGAAGAGTAAGGGAGGGAGATACCAAACAGATAGACAGAAAACGTTGTACGGAAAAGTTGTTTTTTCTTATTTTTTCCGGGAGAACCCGCTTACACAGCTCTGTTTGTAATTTTTTTCTTCATGCTAAAATCACACGGCCTATTTGTTGATGTAAGTTGCCTGAATTCCGTGGTATGCTATCTTCTTTTTTAAAAACCAAAGAAAAAAAAGCAAAAGAAAAATCTAGAAAAAAACCCTAAAAGATATTGTTGTTAGGTTTGTTTAAATGCTGCTCTTGTATCTGTTTTTAAAGCCTTAAACCAGTAGAGCTTTTTTTTCCATTTCTTTTCTATTTCCTTTCCTTTCTGTTCCTTTTGTTTTCTTAAGACAAACAAAAGACCAAAACCCAGAGAGCCACAGAGCCCGTGCGTGGGGTGCCCAGGGCATCCCAGCCGCTGCCCGCTTAAAGCGCAGTGCTCCGGCTGGCTGGCGGGCGGGCACAGCCCGCTCTAGTCTCCGCCAAAGCCAATTGGAACCGATTTGGGTGTGTGAGGCTGTTGTTTCTCTCTCTGTGCCGGCCGCCTGCGCCCCGAACCCTCGCTGACGCCCTCTCTTTTCTCTTCTCTCTCTTGTTCTAGGAGGAGAGTTAATATTGCCCATTATCACGGAGGACTCCTTAGACCCCCCTCCCGTGGCCACCCGATCCCCCTTCGTGCCCCCACCCCCCACCTTCTACCCCTTCCTCACGGGCGTGGGTGCCACCCAAGACACCCCGCCCCCGCCCGCGGCCCGCCGCCCGCCCGCTGGGGGCCCGTGCCAGGCCGAGCAGGACGACAGCGACTGCGAGGAGCCTATCGAGGCCTCGGGCTTTGCCTCCGGGGAGGTTTTTGACTCCAGCCTCCCCCCCACGGACGACGAGGACTTTTACACCACCTTTCCCCTGGTCACGGACCGCACCACCCTCCTCTCCCCCCGCAAACCTGCTCCCCGGCCCAACCTCAGGACAGATGGGGCCACGGGTGCCCCTGGGGTGCTGCTCGCTCCCTCCGCCCCGGCCCCCAATCTGCCAGCGGGCAAAATGAACCACCGAGACCCACTGCAGCCCCTGCTGGAAAACCCACCCCTGGGACCGGGGGCCCCCACATCCTTTGAGCCGCGGAGGCCCCCTCCACTGCGCCCCGGCGTGACCTCTGCCCCTGGCTTCCCCCATCTGCCCACAGCCAACCCCACAGGGCCTGGAGAGCGGGGCCCGCCGGGTGCAGTGGAAGTGATCCGGGAGTCCAGCAGCACCACGGGCATGGTGGTGGGCATCGTGGCGGCCGCGGCGCTGTGCATCCTCATCCTCCTCTATGCCATGTATAAGTACCGCAACCGCGACGAGGGCTCCTACCAGGTGGACCAGAGCCGGAACTACATCAGTAACTCGGCCCAGAGCAACGGGGCGGTGGTGAAAGAGAAGGCCCCGGCTGCCCCCAAGACGCCCAGCAAGGCCAAGAAGAACAAAGACAAGGAGTATTACGTCTGAGCCCCCGGCACCGCTCCCCACTGCCAGCTGCCCCTCCCGGGAGGGCCCGGGAGGAGGGTGCGGCCCTCTCTCTGCCGGGGCTCTGGGGACCTGCTCCCTGGCTGCCTCAGACTTCTCTCATGAAGCGGAAACGCAAAAAAAAAAAAAAAAAAAAAAAAAAAAGAAAAAAAAAAAGAAAGAAAGAAAGAAAAAAAAAGAAAAAGAAAAAAGGAAAGGAAAACCCCGTGCTCGTCCCCTTCCTCCTGCCGTCCGTCCGGCGCGGAGTCGTCGTCAGTCCTGGGGCTGTCTGTCCCTGTCAGCTCTGCGCCCGCTGGGCAGGGCACGTGCTCATAGCCCTGGGTTGATTTATTTTTTTAAGGGGGGTAGTTTTATTTTGGTGGGGTTGGGCGGGAAGGAAGGCTGGGGGTTTTTGTACAGTGTCCACTACCCGTCCTGTTCATTTTTCCCTCTATTTTTCTTCTTCCTCCCTCTGTCTCTCCTGCCTTCCTTCTCTTCCCAAGCCCTCAAGTCCCCACCCAGGCTTGCTGTGTCTTTCTGTCCCCACCCTCCTCCCTCACTTCTCCTTTTTGTGTGTGTCTGGTTTCTCCCTTCCTTTCCTCTTTCCAGAGTCGGTGGAAGAAGGGCGGGAGGGTGGGCGGAGAGGCCCAGCGAGGAGCGGGGGCGGGGCGGGGGCGGGGCAGGCGTGGCCCCGAAAGCCCTGGCTCCGCCCACCAGGAGGAGGCGCCTGCCTGGTGCCGCCCAGGGAAGGGGACTCCGGCCTGGGAAGGCCTGTTCTGTTGTGTGCCGCCGGGCGACGTGCATTGATGGGGAAGCTGCTGGAGGAGCAGGGTGGGGGGGCGGGTGGGAGGGGAAAGGCAAATGCAGATATATATTGAAGACAAATAATCTAGATACCGCGAGCAGCAGCCTGTGGCAGCTACTGGACGCGGGCAGCAGGGAAGAGAGGAAGCCAGGCATTGCCTGCGGACTGCTGGGGTCACTCCTCTGCCCACAGGCTCCCTGCTCCCCCAGTTTTTTTTTCTCTCTTTGTTAACAAATGTGTCTGAGTCTTGGAAAACACCCCAACCCCGGAAATGTGTGGGAAAAGAAAACAAAAACTTTCCAAATCCAACGGTCCTGTGCAGTTTGTTTGGGGCGAGTGCTGTTGGGACACTGGTCCTCGCTTTGGCCTGGGCTCTGGGCCCAAATGGGAGCCCAGGAGAGCTGGTAAGCAGCCGCCAAAGTTTGGGGCTGAGTAGGCTTTGGGCTTCTTGGGGCAGCTTGTCTTTGTCTCACCCTGTGTCCCAGAGCTGGGGGTGGATGCAGGAAACAGCCCCCAGGTTTGTGATTGGTAATGGGTCTCTGGCCCTGTTGGCCATGGGCCTTAAGCTTCTCAGGTGATGGATAAATCCCCAGGAGCAGGAACATCGTTTTGCCCCCTAATGGCCAAAGAGGGCCTGCACCTCTGGTGGCTGTGCCTGCAGGTTACTGGCCTTGACACAGCCCTTAGGGGAGGCGATGTTATCCCTGGGTGGAAAGAGCTTCAGTGGCAAATCAGTGCCTGAGTCCAAATCTGCCCCCGGTTCTGCCTGACTCCAGTGTTTTGCCCCTTCTGCATCTGTAGGGTTTGGACCTTGCCCCTCACTGGCTGACTGTGGGCAGCACCTGGGGCAGCAGGTGGAAGGAGAGCCAGCGCACCCCATCCCCAGGTGTTTGCTCTTTTATGGGGACACTAAACAGTCCCACGGCCCCAGACATGCCGGGAGATGAGTCTGTGTTAAGCCTCTCAGTCACAAGGAGCAGAGACCCTGCGCGTGTAGGCACCCTCAGGAGAGCAGAGTGGAGGTGGGTCTGCGTCTCCCTGGGGGCCATGGTGGATCACCAGGCCACCAGACACAGGACTCAGCCAGGCTTCTGTCACTCAGGTTTCCTCTGCCTCCTGCTAGGGAGTCTAGCCTCGGGCTCTAGGCTCACCCTCCCTCTTCACCGCCCTAATCTGCTTCCTGAGCTTCCGCCCTCAGGCAGCTCTGCTGCCGACCAGCTTGTTCTTGTAGCATTTTCCAGTTCACAGGCCTGGTCTGTGTTTAGGCCTGGTCACCTCCTGGGGCCCTTGGCTCAATGCCCGCAGGAGCCCCACTCAAGTCGGCCTCATCTCCTGTCCTTTCCTCCATCCTGGGGCAAAGCTTTTGTCATGGGACCCTTCCCACCAAGGGGTGTGCTCCAGTGGCCCTTGAGAGTTCCCCCCCCACCCAGAGTCCTAACGGGTGGGACAGTGAATCCTCTCCCAGCCAACCCAGGTGTGGGTTTCCATGGACTTGGCCTCTCCTTGTCCTCCTGAACCAGCCACCCTTTGTTTCCTGTTGCTGAGTCTTGGAGGTCAGCATCACTGAGGTCAACTCTAACCTCCTGTGGAAGCCTGGGGAGGCCTGACTTGGGGCAGGCTTGTTAGGATGTCCTGTGCTGTGCGGGTGATGGCCTGGTCCCCGGAGCTTCTGCTACTGCTGCTCTGTGTCTGAGGGCTGGAGATGTATCTCGGGTTCCCCTGCCCCCATCACCACTAGCCAAAGGAAAAAAAGACCGGCAGGCAGGAGTTCCTCAGTGTCAAGAAGGAAACATCTTTACTCCAGAAATTAATTCTAGAGTAGCCTTGAATAGTCTGTCAGAGTAGGGGCCAGAAAGAGGGACAGTGCAAGAGCTGGAAGGATGGGCCCCAGTCAGGCTCATTGTCGTGGCGGGGGGACTGGGTGTTTTCCCCTCTGCATAAGGAAGCTAAGAGCCCTGCCCTCAAGGACTTGTAAGAGGAAAGATGCCTGGATTCTGTCGCTGACTCTGGATACCCATCTGTGAGATGATCACCTTGGTCTTAGCTCCTTCGTCTTGTGCATCTGATGTTGATCTTAACACCTGGGCCTGACCTGGGCTCCTTGGGGTCCGGCTGGCCTGGCAGTGACCCACTTGCTCTGCCATTGCAGGGCGCCCAGCAGCTCCAGGGGCCAGGAGGTCTCTGTGATGAGCATCAGATAGAGGGTGTGTCCTAAGTGAAGTCCTGCCATTAGGGTGGCAGCACCCAGCTGGAGTGCAGGCCTGTGTCTGCCCCCCAGGGAGACCCCTATTCCCTTGGCAGGGCACCTGCTCCACCACGGAGTTGACACTTACTCCCTTGCTGCCTCAGAGGGGCAGAGCCCTGGGCCTTCCAGCTTCTAGGTCCTGTTGAGTTGAGTGAGGGGTGACATATTGGAAGTGGGAAGGCCTTGGTTTCTGGAAGGCTGTGACCATCTGGAAGGGCCTGGAGCAAGCAAGACTACTCTGAATTTGGGCAGAGGGACAACTCTGACCACTTGGTGACCTGGAGGACATCCCAGGGGATAGGAGGATTCATCTTCCACCAGCCTTGGGTTCTGCCTTCTGGAAGCTTCTGGATATGATTCCCAGGGGCCCAAGAATGCTAAGCAAGAGTAGGAGAGGCAGCTGAGGCTCAGCTGGGCAGAGGCAGACAAGACAGAAAGTCCACAGCAGGCTGGCACAACCTCACATTTGGGCATCTTTACAAACATAATCCCCACCCCCACCCTCTTTGTCCTGGGGGGTCTTCACTGGGGGGTGGCCACAGGCAGAGAGCTAAGGGACACAACCCCCCAGAGGCCCAGGGGCCACAGCTGATAAGACCAAGCCAGGGAGCGATCCTGTCTCCTGGGGGCAAGGAGCTGCTTCCTGATTTCCCATTGGCTTTCTCATGAGCGTGCCCACAAGCGTACACATCACTAATGTCTGGTGTGTATCTGTGTCGAGGTGTGTAGCCCATTGCTGTGGTGCCCGGAAGTAGAGACGCAGACACAGGTGGACCAGAGACCACCTGAGCACGGGTCTGGGGTGGCTCAGCAGATGGGGCGGCTGGCGGGGACCCTGCTGGGCAGAAAAAGCCTCCCGCTGCCGTGTGTGTGTGTGTGTGTGTGTGTGTGTGTGTGTGTGTGTGTGTGTGTGTGTGTGTGTTAGCCAGGGTCCCTTTCTGTCTAAGTCCTCTCACCAGGTTCCCCCATAAGCAGTGCTGGGGGGCGGGGTCCAAGATGTTTCCCCCTTTTTTTTTTAACTTTTGGGGGTAGATAATTAAGTTTATTTATTTTTAGAGGAGGTACTGGGAATTGAACACAGGACCTCATGCATGCTAAGCATGCACTCTACCACTAGAGCTGTACCCTCCCCTCTTGAGGTGGTTCTGAGAGGGAGCTCCTGCCTTGAGAAGCATCACTGGATGGATGCCCCAGTTGTGAGGACTGAGGGTGGGCTGGACGTGTTGTGGCTGGAGCTGGGCTCTGGAGACCTTCCTGGGCGTGACTCCTGATTCTGCCCCCTCCTAGCTGGGTGTCACGTAATCAGTTTCTCCGAGCCTTAGTTTTCCCCTAAGTAAAATGGGGCAAATCTCCCTCAAAGGGTTCAGGAAAAGAGGTGAGATGATGCCTTGAGGCGTCCAGCACGGCGCCTGGCCTACAGCAGGGGCTGGAAAGAGAAGCCACACGGCTGGCACTTGGGGCAGGAAAGCTGGCCTGGGACAGGGCTGCCCAACAAGAGCCCCCAACCTGGGCAGACGCTGGGACTCATCACTGGAGTCAGTGAGGGGCAGTCATTTGTTCCTTTGTTCACTCTCTCATCTCCTTCACACCAGTGCCCCTGGGAGCTGGGGATATTGGGAAGCAGACCACCTCAACCCTCTGGGAATTCATAGGCTGGTGGGGTGGGGTACAAGCGTGTGGCTGTGGCCATGATAAGAATTTCACTAGTGCCTTGGGCTGGGCCTCAGAAAGAGGCCATTGCCCTGGGTCTGGGAGGCTGAGTGGGGGTGTACGTCAGGTGGAGAAGGTGGCAGAGGCATTGCAAGCAGAAGATGTGGCCAGGGGCACTGGCCATATGGCTGGAGTGTGGGGAGGTTTTGAGCACAGGGGATGCTCAGACTCTAAGCTCAGAGGCAGTGAGGGGAGCACAGGGTTGAGTCCTGCCCCTTCTATGACCCGGCCTCCCATCCTCTTTGCAGCCTTGAGGGAGGGTCGGGTGCTGGTGGCCTAGGCAGCTTCCTGCCAGTCACACTACCCTTTGCCCCCTTCTGTGTTGAAGGCAGCTCCTTAAGCAGGGAGAGGTTGGGCTTGGCTGGTGGGGCAGCCCCCAGGCCCTCCAGAAATCGATGCCTTTGCTCTCCTTCTGCAGAGAAGAGGCTCTTCCCACCATCCCATCGCAGGCTTCCCAGGAGGCCTAAAACCGTATGGATTTTAGGACAGGATGCCCCTGGGCGCTGTGTGTTGCCTTCTTTACCGCCCTGTTCAGGAAAGATATGGTTGGGTTATGTCTCATGGGTGCAAGTCACCCCTCACTCCTGACCTGTGTCCAACCCGAGCACTCAGGAGACATTGCTGCCCTGCTCTTGGGGGCCCAGGACTGAGCTCCTGAGCATGTGATGGGGGATGGGTAGGAAGTGATAGCCTTCATAGACATTTAGGGGCTCTAGCAGTAGAGTCTGTGACCTGTGAGGACCTCCAACACGGCCACCACACCCTCAGCTCTCCCCTTTGCAAAGCACAACACGCTCTCTTCCCCTTGACCTCTTTCGAGGTGGAGCTGGGGGTAGCTGGGCCATTTGGGTCTCAAATGGTAGAATGGAGGGCAGGGGATGGGGTCCACACTGTCAGCCAGGACACCCAGTCCTTGGCCTCCGCTCTCCCAAAGATGTGCTGTGTGACTCCAATCCTATCCCTCTCAGGGCCTTTGCTTCACCCTCTGCCCAGCAGCAGGGGCAGGTGGCCAGACCCGCCCTGTTCCAGGGTTCTCTGGAGGGTGGTGGGGATGGTTCTCGGGCTGGGTCTACTCACTGGCTCCACACATCTTGGATGGTGTCAGGCAGCGGCAGGCTCTGGGTGATCAGCACTGCCTCTGCCCCATACACCAGCAGGGGCAGCGAGGCGTGATGTACACCTAGCAGCCAGGCCAGGGGCCCCAGGATGGCTCCCCCTTGGGCCACCATCTGGCCCAGGCCTGCCATGGTCATCCTGCCGCCATAGGTGCACTTGTGAGGGGCCATACTGCTTGACTATGGCTTTGACTTCTCATTCTGGCCCAGCCCTACTCGGCCCAGGGAGGGACAGTGGGTCAGGCCGGGCTGGGACACACCTGGGCAGCCCTGAGACCATATGAAAGAGAAATTCGGGGCACGAACATCTGGTCCAGGTGAAGGCCTCCCCTCTGCACCCTCCCAGCCCAGGATGTCCCCCTCTTTGGGCCTCACCTGAGCATGGTGGGGAAGAGCTCGCTAGTATAGATGGTGATACAGTGGAAGGTGGCCCCCACCCCACCGAGCCCCAGTATGGTAAGGGCTGAAGGCAGGGCCCCCATATCTGTGGATAGAGACGGGATTAGCAGGTTGTTGTTGGGGGCCCCAGGGTCAAATGCGGGCTCTCCCTGACCTTCCCAATGTCTGCAAGTCACCTCCACTTGGGTGTCCCCAGATCCCTCACATGCACTGTGTCCTAAGTGACCATATGGCCACATTCCTTCCCCCAACTCTGCCCCGCACCCAGACACCCAGAGCCAGACCCTGGGACTCCTCCTCGACCCCGTCCATGTCTCTGCCCTCCTACCCTCCCTGCAACCCATCACTGAGTTCTTATTTTGTCTCCACAATTTTTCACGATGCTCCTCCTGCTGCCTGGTGTGGGCCACCACCATCTCTTAGACACCCTGGCAGCCTCCTTCCTAACTGGGCCCTGCTCTAGCTCAGTGCCCTCTGACAAGGAGGACAAGGGGTCCATGTTTGTGGCTTAAGCTCCCCCCAGGTAGAAAGGCTTTGGCCACAGCCATGCACACCCAGGCCCACCCGCTCACCGTGGGGCACCAGTGTCTTGGCCAGGATGCAGGGCCCGGCCAGCACCAGGGGTGCCGCCGTGTGGGCCGGCAGCCCAGGCTGCTCAGCAGCCGCATGGCGCCGGTCTTGGCCGGAATATCAACGACCCCGATGAGAACCTGGAGCAGGAAGATGTTGCCTGGGGCCTGCAGGGCCAGGGCCAGGCCGAAGAAGGCAAACCCAAAGGCAAACCTGGGGGTCGGGGGCGGCAGGTGGAGTCAGGCTGAGGAGTGGGCGGCTGGTTTGTTCTCAGACCTGTTTTCATTCTCCTCCTGCTGGATATTCTCGGTGGAGGGTGGTCTCTGAGGACTGCATTTCCCAGGTCCCCTTCCCAATGGCACTCCTTATTAGGTTTGGCCAATGGGAAGCACTGGTGACAGGCTAGAGGTGGGACCAAGGGAGAAGCTGGGGTATATCTCCCTCCCTCTCTCTGGGTGCCATGTTGGGCGGTGGCTGTGTTGCCTCCACGGCTCTAGCTTCCACTGAGCAGGCCCTTCATTTGTGGCCCCGGTGGCCCTGGTTTCTGGGCTCTGACAGTACCTCTCCCTCCTCCCTGGGCCTTCCAAACTAGGGTGGGTGTGCCTTTCTATCACTGAATTCTTTGACTGCCTCCTCTGTCTACTGGGCTCGGCAGCTCTCTCAGCACCTTGGTCATGAGTCCTCCTTATTCATCTCTTCTGTTGATTCTCCCCGACCTGAGTCCACCTGAGCCTGACTGAGAGAGGGGAGGTGCCTGTGCCCCCTGGCTGGCTGCCAGCCTGAGCCCTGATTCCAGGTTCCCTGGCTGCTGGTGGCCAGAGGTGGAGGCTGGGGCCCGGGTGGGGTGGGTGTTGAAGGGGCATCTACCAGCACTGGGCAGAGACGCAGGTCCGGAGGCCCAGTCCAGGTGTGCGGAGCAGAGCGCCCCCTGGCAGAAGCCTGGCCCACACTCAGCTCCTGCATGGCTGAGAGCAAGACCTGGTGGGTGGGGGGCACCGTTAGCACTGGGGGCACCGGCCCGGCCCCCCTCCCGACGACCCTTATCCTGGGGGGCCAGGGCTCTCTGTCTCCCAGGGGTCCTGTGCAGGGGCAGGGAGAGGGACTGACAGTCGAGCCCTGGGGGAAGGCCCAGCCCCACCTCACCTCGAGGGTCAGTGAGGCCCTGCTGCCCTCTTCCTGTTGATGACAGCCACCCTCCGTAGCTCCTGCAGGCCCGGTTCCAGCCTGCCCATTATGATAAGCCATCGTGCTGACTCCGCCAGCCACCTGCGACGGGGGAGAGGAGGGAATGGGGAAGGGTCATTGCCTGTGGCCCCAGGGCCTGGCCTGCATGAGCCTCACTGCCCTTCTGTCCCCTTCTGCCCAAAGGGAGGGGTGGCCTCCCCGGCACCCACAGGCTCAGGGTGGCTTCAGGTCAGTGGGTGGGCAGCAGAGGGCACTGTGGGTGTGGGGCCAGGCCTTCTCAGTCACCCTCCTTCCCCAGCAGGCCACCCTTTCTGTCTCCTTCCTCTACCCTCTCTTGAGCTGGGGCTGGGGGTCCCTGTCCTTCCCTTCCTGCCTCCTGACCCCGTGGCCCTTCCCCTGCCTCATGTGGGAACCGAGCCTGGGCGGGCCTGTGTGCAGTGCGGACGCCCTGGGATGGCTATAGGATCGCAGCTCTGCAAGCTCATCTGCCCTCCCTGTCCAGCAGGATGGGTGACAGTTACCGCCTCCTGGATGCCCATCGGCCCTACGTATCCCAGCGCCCCTTCTCCATGGCAGGACTCAGCCCCTGGCACTAACCTGGCTCCCACGGCCCCCAACATGAAGCCCAGACCCCCTGCACCATCCAGCCCAGGCCACCAAGCCCCTTCAGCGCCCACCTCTCGACACTGGCTCTTGTCCCCAGCGAGATATGCTTTCCCTTGTGAGCAGTGGCCAGGGTGGGGCCACCTGCTCCACACCCACTGGGGCCCTGAGGTCCTTCCGAGTTTGCAGAGCAGGTGGGGGGGACTCAAGCGTACATTAGAGATAAAGTCGACCAGCCATGTGACCAGTTGGACTTGGGGTACAGGGACCGTGAGGGAGAGGGAGGTGTCAGGGTGACTCTGACTCCACTGCGTGCTGGGTGAAGGGGGGCTACTGGCAATGCTGGGGAGGCCCTGGAGAGGAGCAGGGGATGTGATGTTTGTAAGGAGACATTACGTTTGTGATGCTGAGACACCAGTAATGGAGATTTCACACTGGTCGTTGGAGACCAGGGAGAGGAAGGACTGAGGAGGGGCTTTGAGGGTCTCCAGCTTGTGGAGGGAGAGCCATGGACACAGGTGAGGTCACTGGGTAGGGAGCATTGGTGCCCATCTCTGCGCTGCAGGGACTGAGCAAAGTGGGCGCAGAGCGACGGTGACAGGGCCATTGGAGTGCGTTGGAAGAGAATGGGAGGGAGGAACTGGGGACGGCTCATGCAGATACTTCTCACGAAGAGAAATTATTTCGGAAGAGAAGCAGAAAAGACGGCAGGAGCTGAAGGGTCCCATCTCAGATGCCCCGCCCCTGCCACTGATTCATCGAATCCTAAGCATGGTTTGTGATGCTGTGATGTGTGGGATTTCCTGTGAGTGCCATGTGGGCAGCGGCCCTGTCTGTTCTGCTCCCTGCTGTCACCCCTGGCCAGTGCCCTGCCCACGGTGGAGCTCAGTAACAATTTGTTGAAGTAATGGAGTAGTGAAGTAATGAATGCACGTGGGCACATGGCATCTGTGTGGGCACATCTGCCAAGGAAAGTGAGTTCAGCCCCACGGACCAGCGTCAGCATCAGAGAGCCAGGAGGGTTGCCCTGAAATCTGCGTCACTGACCTTTGCCCTCCACCCTCTTGGGATAGGGGTCAGTCTGCCATCTGTCAGGCATGAGTGCCTTCTCTCGGAGCCACTGTGTGTGACGTGATTGACTCTTGTTCTGGAGAGTGACTGCAAATTAGTTGCTAAAGGTTCCATTTTAAGAGCTTTTCTGCTCCAAGCTGTTGGGCTGGGAGAGATTTGTGGAGTCAGCCTTCCTCGTAGTGTGGGTGTAGGTGCCCCGTTCCCCACTGGGCCTCTGCTGTGGTCCTTTCTATGGTGGCTGCAATGGCCATGTGACTACCAAGCGCCGGGCTTATATGTGAATGAGCCAGGCTCAGTTCTGCCCTCAAGGGCTGTCCATCCATCCATCCACCCACCCACTCATTCATTTACCTACCTACCTATTCATTCATCCATCCATCTGTCCATTTACCCACCCATCCATTCACTCATCTGTCTGTCTGTCTGTCTGTCTATATATTTACCCATCCATCCAACAAATATTTATTGTGCATCTGCTACATACCACGAGCTTGGCAAGGGCCACGCCTGGTTTATTTCAGGACAGCACAGACATTTCCTAACCTTCCGTATGCGTCAGCCCTGTGTGGGGGACCAGAGGACCTATCGGATGGTTGGGTCGTGGTCCCTGTCCTCTAGCAATAATGTCAGTGTGTAAGGCCGACTGCAGCTGTGTTCTGGGAGTGGGGTGTGTGTGTGTGTGTGTGTGTGTGTGTGGTATCTTTGCATCCCATCTTCCACCTGGTCTAGTGCTTCCGTGCCTGGCACAGAGGAGGGGCCTGGAGGCACACTGGCTGAGGCAGGCAAGGACAGGAGAGGGGAAGGAGGGGCCGAGAGGTGATGGGAAGGAAGAGGGAGGGAGCAGCATGAGTAAGGGAGGAGGAGACTCTTGGGAGGAGCAGGCGAAGAAGCATCCTGGGCACTTGAGCCCTGGGTTGGAGTGGGTGAGCTGGGGCTGGGCCAGGCTCCTGTGGCTCCCCTCTGGCACGCTCCCCTGGCCTCCTGCACCCCAGCTCTCTGCACCCAGGGTGGAGGGTGGGCAGGGTCTCCTCGGAGGAGGAGGGAGGTGGGGCAGCACCCACCAGGAATACACAAAGCAGAGGAAGAAGGGGGCGGAGACAGCCAGCTACAGCAGTGCCAGTCACGCACACCACACCATAGGCCACTGCAGCCATCAGGACCTGGCCGCAGCTGAAGCCCAGGGCGTTCAAAGTCATCACCAAGGATCGGGCTTGCACTGACGTCCACTCCATCACTGCAAGGAGACCCTATGGATCAGTCTGGGAGCCTGCATGAGCCTCCCCTGCATGGCCTGGGGTCAGGGCACCTACAGAGAGTGCCGGTGTTCATCATGACACCCAACACGACAAAGGCCACCAGGAAGCGAAACAGACAGTACATGGGGAAGGTGGGGGCAAAGGCAGCTGCCGTGCCCGACATGGCCACCTGAAGGTAGCTCCAGGTCAGCACCAGCCTGCGCCCAAACCTGCAACACATGCACACAGGGAAGGCGGCCAGGCCTGTGGTGTGCCACAGCGCCGGCCACAGGGGTCTGGACCGCCGGAGCCCACCCTATGCTTGCCTGCTGCACAGAGGGATGCAAAAGCTACATCCGGGACCAGACCCACATTCTCCATCCGCGGAGGGCTCATGAGCACAGGCAGTGCCCCTGTGGCCCAGGCAGATGTGAAGGCCCTTGACAGGGAGCTCACTCCCTGTCAGCAGGGACATTCAAGCAGCAGCTGAAGGCAGGCATGTGGCTGAGCATGTGCATTGAATGTGTGGTAAGAGCAACACCTTCACAGCCCCAGAGGAGCCTGGGAGAAACTGACCCCCAGAGAGGGGCTGAGCCTGGCTCAGCGGCACAGCCAGAGGGTGTCAGGAGCGAGACCCACAAGCAGGTATTTCCACTGCAAGTGGAGTTTTCTCCCCAGACCCGGCTCTGAGAGGCCAGTTCAGGGCCAGTCAGGGAGCAAAGGGGCAGCGAAGGAAAAGGGAGCCTGCCTGGACCTGCCTTACCTGTCAGAGGCTTGGCCACACGTGGCAGCTCCCACCAGGATCCCAGCCAGGTAGATGGATGTGCCATGGGCTTCAGGGCCTGAGAGTCACACACCAGGTCCCACTGGTGGGAGAGGAGGAGGATCTGAGCTCGGAAGGCAGGGAGAGCCCAGGTGGGAGGGGGCAGAAGAGCCAGATGGGAAGGCCCTAGGGAGTTGAGGGTAGGGGGCAGCCTGGTGACCTCTAGGGTTATCACTTCTTGCCTAAGCCCCTCTATGGCTCCCTGTTGCCCACATGTCCAAGGGCAAGTCTCCTTGGGCCTCATCTGCCTCTTTTGTTTCAGTTCCTCTGTGGCAGCCACCCCACGCTGGCACCTCCTCCCCACTTTCCTGAGCTCACTTCCCTCCTGGTCCATAAACAAGCCCCTTCCCGCTTGCTGGGGTGGGCCATGTCTCCTGCTCACCCGCATTTGCCGGATGCTGCCTCTGGGAACCCAGTGAATCTCCCCAGAGTCCCCGTGAGCCCAGCGGGGGACCTAGGCTCCCAGTGCGGGGAGAGAGCTAAGTGAGTCACAGCAGACGGGCACTCGCTCTCAGTGCCTCCCACTCTTCCACAAGCGGCGGGCCAGTGTCTGTCTGCAGGCTCATTCCTGCCACCAAATCCTGCAGGGCCATGTGGCTGGGGAGGAGCTGGAAGCCGCAGTGAGTGTAGAGGCCAGTGGCGTCAGGTCCCTCCCAGGACTGGGCTGTTTTGAGTCCAGCTGATTGTGAGCTGTGACTTTGGCCTCTAAGGTGCCAGGATTTGGGGAGGGTGTCCAGGGAGGCCCTTACCTTGGCCATGATGGTGGATGTGAAGGTGCTGCGGTTGTAGACCCAGCTGTCCACGCACGGCTCGGTGGCAGCCTCGCTCCAGTTGGTGGCCATGACATTGGGGTCCAGGAGCTGCCACTGTGGGTGGGAGAATTGGTGACACTGGTGGAGCCCATGGTTGGGGCCTGGTAGGGTGGAGACGGCCAGGAGGGCTTCGGGGCACAGGGCCCCAGGGCCCCAGGGACGCTGGCCTGGGCAGTGTTGTTGTCCACAAGGGGCACCCAGCAGCGGTGGTTGGGCACGGCGGCCGAGAAGTTCTCCCGCATGTTCTGAGTGGTCAGCCTCATGATGGGGACCACCAGGGCCACAGTCTGCAGAACCCAGACTCTGCCCAGGCCGCCCACACAGTCCAGGAGTTCAGAAAAGGCCATGGAGCCTGCCCGGGGGGGCAGTGGAGGTGGCCACGTCACAAAAGACAGCCCAGGGCAAAAGGGTCAACACGAAGGGCTTGCCTCCCCCCCCGGGAGCACCGGCTCCCCCAGCCCGGCTGCCTGGAGCATGGCAGCGGCTGCCTGCTCTGCATACCCGGCCCATGGATCATGGGCGCCTGCTCAGCCACTGTCGCTCAGGGTGGCTCTGACTGGGACCTTAGTCTGTGAGGTGTGACCCTGAAGCCACCAGCATCTCCTCAGAGACGCAGCTGCTCCTGGACCTGTGGGAGAAGCTGAATTGAGGAAGTGGGGAAAGAGGAGGCTGAAGTCACACAGGCTGGAATTGCTGTGACCAGGTGATACTGGCATGGGGTTAGTGAGCATTTCCTCAGTCAAAGTTTAACCCGGCCCTGGGGGAGGCACACACTCAAAGGAACAGCAGCTCCTGCCCTGCGTGGGCTGGGAGGCCACAGCTTTGGTGGCTGTAGGGGGTCCTTGGCTCTGCCCAGGACACAGGAGTTGGGGCTGCTGTGCCCCTCGGGACCCCTGCCCCCTCTGGTGCCCAGGGCTGCCCCAGGAGAAGCCTGGCCAGGGGTCCTCCTAATCGGGGCTGCTGTGAGCCTGAGCAACACCCTGTGTGCTGTGGGGACTTCTGTGTGTGTGGCCCGAGTCGCCAGTAAGCTACCCCTGCCTCCCAGCCCACGTCGTCCAGCCCCGGGCCTTGGGCCCTCTCCCATCTGCTGTCATTGCTGCCATCCACCCTTCCCTGTCACCCTCTCCTGAGCCCTTCATGGGGCATTCAAGAGTCACCAGACACCCCACGAGCTCCTCAAGCTCAGTGTCACCCCAAGTCACCCCCTCCCCAAATCCACCCCCAAACCCCATGTCTTGTTTCACACCTCCCACCCCTCACTTCCCAGTCCAACCAGTGGCCAGTCCCACTAACATCTCCTCCACCTCTCTATCTCCACAGCCCTCCCCTCCCTGCTCTCCCTGCCTCTGCTCTTGCCCCTTCAACCCATCTCCCACCCAGCAAACCTTTCTGGCAAATCCTGCTTAAAAGTCAGGGAGCGCCCTCTCAGTAGCAGCTAGCCACCTGGCCTTACAGCCGGGGTAGGGATGGGGTGGCAGGGCTGAGGAAGCAGCGCATGCTGGGGCTGGGTGGGTCAAGAAAGATGGGACCTGGGCCAAGAGATCCCCCCTGGGTGGCAATAGTTAATTCTCCAGGCTAAAGGGCCAGAGACCCTAAAAGAGCAAAAACATGTGTGTACATATGTACATGAGTGCGTGCATATGTGTGTGCATGTGTGTGCATGAAAATGTGTTTGTGTGTGCACATAAGTGCACGGATGTGTGTGCACATGTGTGTACACGAGTGAGCTCATCTGTGTGTGTGATGTGTGGCAGGTAGAGGGTGGGCAATGGACAATGAAGGTGACCCAGCCCTTTGTTCTCATGTGCTCTGGGGAATGAGGCTGCGCATTTTAGGAATATCTCCCCTCCCACTGCTTCTTTTTGTCTTGCCCACTCTTCCCTCTGCCCGTCCATGTAGCTCACCAGGTACAACCTCTTGGCCTCCCTGGTCTCTGTGCCCCGACTCACCCACTGCTTCCCTCATGCACCCTGGGCTGGCTCAGTGGGATGCTGCCCTTGCTCAGGCAGTGCCCCCAGCCTGGAATGCTGTCTCCAGGCTCACCCTTGGGCCACATTCTGCATGCATAACAAGAGCCTCCTCCTCCAGGGAGCTCTCTTTGTTTATTCCTGCCTCCCCCGGGGGCTTGGAGTCATCACTGGAGCCCCGTCTTCACACTGTCCTGCACTCTTCTGTTATAGTCCAGCTGGTCTTGTTTCCAGCCAATTCATGGAGGGCAGCGGCCCTTCTTTACAGCATCCTTGGAACCCAGCACTGTTTTGGATGGCATACGAAGGTTCCATGATCACTTGCTCAGCTGGTTTTAAAAACAGCTTCTTTTTTTTTCCCCTTGATTATAAAATTAATGTTTGCACCTTTCAAAAAATTCAAAAAATGTTGAAAGGAAGAAAGGAAACAAAAATCACTCCTAAACTCACCAACCAGTGATGCCCACTGGTAACACTTCGGTGTAAGTATTTCCAGACTCTATTTTGGTCACTGTGTTCTGCTTCATCAGCCTGGACTGCAAACTAAGCTTAACATCTCCTTCTGTAACATCCAAACAAAAGGCCCCTGACTTTTACCTTGTGATTCTAGCCTGTTCACATTTATTGTGATTACTGTCATGTTTGGACTTTTGTTGCATTTTCCCCTTTAAATCTTTGCTTCTTCATTCCCATTTTCTATGGAATCCATTGCATTTTGTTGCTCTGTTTTTATTCTGTCTTGGTTTGGCAGTGGTACATTTTATTCCTCTTGGCCTTATATTTGAACCCACAAACTAGGAGCTATTTTATACCATCTCTTCAGGCCTCCCTCTCCTCTTCTGTCCTCTCAAATAGATGTCTTTTCTCCTTATTTCATTAAGGAAATAGAAACCAACAGTCTGATTCTCTCACCAGCTCACCTGCCTTGGGGCCCCCCACATTCTCCCTTCCCTCCTGCCACTGTAAACACCCTATGCACCCCTCCTTACCCTGGCCAACCCCTCCCTGTGTGCCCTGCAGCCCACCTCTCTACCTGCTCAAGTCTCCCCTCTCTGGCATCTTTCCCTCCGCACTGGACCGTTCCCTTCCATGTACAAATATGTGTTTTTTCCCCTCAGTCATAAGAAAAGCCCCCTTCTCCCTTTCAACTTCTCTCTTCAGCTGCCCTCCTCCTTTTCTGCTTTTATTTACGATACCATTCCACGAAAAGATTGTTGATGCTCATCTGCAATTTCTCTTCTCATACTTTTTTGGATCCATTCCCATTAAGTTTTTACCCCGTCACTCATGGTTGCCAGTGATGTCCCTGCTATGAGTTCAGTGGCATTTTCAGCCTTCATCTTACTTGAGCCATTGCAGCCTCTGAGCCTCCTCCCTCCGTAAGACCCGCTGGGCCGGGTCTCCTCCCCTCCATTGCTTCTCAGTCTTTTTGGCTGGTTCCTTCCCTTCTCCCCACACTCTCATCCTTGGGGCCCCAGGGCTCAGTCCCTGGTCCTCTTTTCTGTCTCTCTCCTCTATCACTGGGACAAGTCACGCCTTTAGGGACCTCTTCTTGGAATGATAGACTTTAATCCAACCCCCTAAACATAGTGGCCCATTGAAACAGTCTAGGCCCAGATGGAGCTGTTCCTGCCCAGGGCGCCAGGCCAGCAAACGGAAACTTCGATGATGTTCGTGTCCCCATAAATGCCCCACATTGACCAGAAATGCAGTATATCGGTCATCCTACCCCCACATGCCAAGCCAGCCCTGGCGTCTCTACTTACTACCTTGTTGCTTCTCATCCCAAACAAGGTTGACTCTGTGGCCCCAGCCAATCCAATATTGTCTATTTTTCTCATCTTTGTTCTGCATTCTTCATCCTATCAAAGCCTCCCACCTCCCACCCCAATTCTGCCATTCTCAGAATGGTTTCGGTCCACGTCACAAAGTGTTAAATAAAATTTGTTTGAAATGTTGCAGAAAAACGTGTTACAGCTCAGTGTTACAGCTTGGTGTTACAGCTCAGTTGTGACAGCAACCTGGATCCAGGAAAGAGACCAAGCAGCACTTGCAGAGTTGTTGGAGAACTCAGGTTTATTACGCCAGCCGGCCCAGAGGACTTAACACTCCAAACTCTGGACCCCTTCTGTAGGTTTACGCAGACTATTATAGGCTGCCAGTTTACACTTTGCAACATCATATGCAAATAAAGTATAACAAAAGTTGACTAATTAGGAACAAGCTTTGTAGAAATAGACCAATCAGGAGGGAGAGAAATAACCAATCAGGAGTGAGGGAAATGGACCAATCAGGAGTGAGCTCAGGGAACCAATAGAATTTTGGGGGTAAGTTCCACTTTCCTAGAAGTAAGCCATTTCAGAGGCAGAAAGTGAGATAGAGCCTCTGGGCCAGGGAACTGGATGGTGCTGGCAGGAGAGTAGCGGCCCTGCCTGGGGGTCCTGCCGGTCTTTTTATGGGGCTTCCCACCTCAGTAGCACCTCAGTTGTCTTCTTTAATCATTTTCTAACAGGCCTAACAAACGTCTCACACCTACTGAGGCCAAAGCTGAGCTCCCTCTAAACGTGCTCCCCCGAGCCTTTCCCGGTCTCAGCTTTCGGGGACTCCATCTTTCCAGTTGCTCTGGACAAAACCCTGGAGTCATCCCAGTTACACCTCACATACTGTTTGCCAGGAGGTCCCACTGGCTCTGCCTTTAAAACGTGGCCAGGACGTGCTCGCTTCTCACCTCTTCCACTGCTGCCTCCTTGGTTTAAGTCATGGTCACATCTCCCTGGATCACAGCAGTGGCCTCCTTACTGGTCTCCTTACTGGCCTCCTTGCCTCCACCTTTAAGACTTTGCCATCTACTCTCCACACAGAGATAGAGGGATTCTGTTTTACTTTGTCGACAGAGAAAATTAATCAATTTAAGAAAGAAATGGAAACCTTTATTCAAGCCAAAATGAGGCTTATAAGCTGAGATACAGTCTCTCAGAAAGCTGGATAAAGGGGAGGCCAGTACGTATGTGATTTTGGTGAAGGGGGTACGTGCAATCAATCACACATCTCGGTGGAAGGTGGCTGCTAGTCGTGAGGAACAGACATCTTAGGGTTTTTGTGCTTTTCTAAGTATGGAAATGCGAGAATCCAGGTTCATAAAAATTTTCTCCCAATAATATCTAATTATCCGAGGGCCTGTTCTGCCCGTTTTCCCAGAGCACGGAGCACCCCGTCCCGATCTTTGCCCCGAATTCCTATCAGGGTGGGTCGGCAACTGCAGTGGCTGGTGCCTTGATTCTTGTAGAACCAAATGATGGGCCACATATTTTACTCTAAAATCCCTTCCCTTTTGGTCTTAAATTTGACCCAGGTTTGGGAGGCATTTTGATCAACTTGTCCCACAGCTAGGAAGGCTCATTTCCAGGTCAGGTGAGGATGTCATGATGGGCCACTCAGTGTGCTCTTACTGGACTAGGCCCTGTTAACAGTAACCAAGAGCTCTGCGCTGCCCGTCCCACTGTCTGTCGTGGTCCAGGAAATGGCTGCTTCTTTCCACATCTAGAATTACACTATGACAATCATTGCTCTTACATATTTGCTCTGTATATTTGATCAATTGTTTCCAGTCACCTAATCATCATTAATTTTATCAGAAGCTCAGTCACACATTTGGTAATGTCAGAAACAATAATCTTTTAAAATAGGCCGAATACAGGTAACATAGCTGGTAACATTAATAAGGTTGTAAGTAAGTATTTAAGCTAAGAACTTCCATTAGGTGCAGCCCAGCACCTCCCCAGGTCTACTGACCAGTCTGCTCTGGGCCGATCGCTATCTTAAAGAGAAATGATGATTGGCCTTGTGCACAAAGTTCACCAGAGATGTCTGCGGGTACAAGGCGGGTGAGTCATTGCAACCCCTTACAGGTTTGTGAAAGGAATGTTATGCTAAGGAATTACGCAACTGGCGCCAGAAGGAAAATTTATCTCTTTGGTCGAGCAGGAGTCTCTGCCGTTGGGAGGTCTGGTTAATGCATGATGTAGACCACGGTGCACTCTGGAGGGGAGGGAGGAGGCCAAAGGGCAGAGGAAAAGTTTTCTGTTTAAATTTTATTTTGTCTTGCCTTAAGATGTGAATTTTTATTTGGTCAACTTCCATCAGACCGTGTCGCTGTTGTGCTCAAAACCCAGTGGTGCCTCCTCATGTTATGCCGGGTAAAAGCCAAAGTCCTTACGACCAGCAGCCTCTGCCACCTCCGCAGGCTCATCTCCTGTCCTTGCTGCCACCACGTTAGCCCCACTGGCCTCTCCTGGTGCTCTGTGTCTCTGCCTCAGGACCTTTGAACTCCCTGTGCCTTCTGCCAGGGACCCTCTTCTCTCAGAGAGCCTCAGTGTTCACTTCCTTCAAGTCTTTGTGAAGATGTCTCATTCTCAGCGAGGCCTTCCCTGACCCCCACCCCAATTTCCATGTTAACTGTCCCCACCCTTGCATCCCCCAGCCCCCTTTCCCACTCCTCTTCCCTTGATCACACTCAGTCCCCATCCAGCACCTTCTACCTTTTACTCATAGATTTCCTTGATGTCTGGCTTCCCACCACTAGGATGTAAGCTCTTTCAAAGGGGGAACCTGGTCAGTTTTGCTCACGGCTGTATCCCCGTTGCCCAAAGCACCACTTGGCACATAGTAGGCACTCAGTAGGTGTGGGTCGAATGATTGAGTGAATGAGCAAACATGAAAGCACACAGACACACTCCAGAACTCAACAGGCTCAGCCTCCTCCTGGTGGGAGGCATTCTGCCCCAGCATCCAGCTCACTAATTTGCTCTTCAGTTGAATTCATTTGGCTCGTCGGCCTTTCTGTTGAGACTCTTATTTCCCAAATCATGGGAGTTTTCATTTCAAAATTTATCATTTTCATTTCAGAATGACTACTGAGTCCTTCATACAACATTCTGTTCTTGTTTCCTAACTTCCACTTCTTGTTTCATTGGTGGAATTATTTATTTGCTTTATTAGAAGATATTAAGTGTGCTTCTCTCTTACTATTGTGGCACTTCATTCATTCACTAGGTAGATTTTACTGAGTGTTGATGATGCACCAACCACTGCTCTCGGCACTGGGACTCAACCACTTGTCACTGCCCTTGGGTTCCGTGGCCGCCATGCCAGTGGGGGGAGAAAGAGTAAACCAAGAATAGATGAATATAATCTAATGATGAACAGTGGTCATGCCACAAAGGTGGCAAGGGGTGTAAGGGGTGAGAGTAGGGGGGCTCCCTTAGACATGGCAGTCAGGGAAGACCTCTCCATGGAGGTGACGTTGGAAGGGACTCAAATAAGGGAGGGGACAAGGCACACAGATGCCTGGGGAGAGAACATCCCCTGCAGAGGAAAGAGCACATGCAAAGGCCCTGGGGTGGGCGTGTGCCTGGGGGGATCAAGGCATGGGGAGGAGGCCAGGGGGCTGGAGTGGAGGGAGCAAGGGAGAGTAGGATGCGGTGAGAGCAGAGTGGTTACTGGGGCAGAGCATACAGATCCTTTTGAGGAAGGAGGTGACATGCTCTGACAGGTTTTATTTATTTATTATTTATTTAGTTAGTTATTAACAAATGTATTTTAAAAAAAATTTTTGGAGGGGGGAGGTAATTAAGTTTATTTATTTTTAGAGAAGGTTCTGGGGCTTGAACCCAGGAACTCATGCATGCTAAGCATGCACTCTACCACTTGAGCTATATATACCCTCACCCCTCTCTGACAGGTTTTAAAAAGATCCCCCTGCTGAGGGGAGAATGCACTGGAAAGAGAGCAGGGAAGGAGGGGGTCCCCAAGACTGGTGTCCCTATGAGGGATGACAAGGGTCAGATCTTGGATGTTAAAGCAGGTGGGAGAATGGCTTAGACTCAGGATAATTGGTTTGCTTGGGGTTGGATGTGAGTGCTGAGTGGGGTGGGAAGGATGACCCCGTGGGCAGGTGGACGGGGGTTGTCTGCTGAGATAGAGAATGCTGGGATGAAGCGAGTTTGAAGGGGCAGTGAATCTGAGGGTGCTTTGGATGTTATAAGATTGACCTGTCTCTTTGCAGTAACATGTGGAGTGAGCTGGTATCTGGGAATCACTGGGGCTGAGAGGCATTTCAAGTCCAGGACTGGGTGAGCTCGCCCAGGAAGCAACCTTCCACAGCCAAGAGATGGGTCTGAGGCTGGGCCCTCAGTGTCCAGTTTTCAGAGGCCAGGAAGACGAGGCTCCAGTAAAGGAGCATGGTCTAGATCATGACCGTAGGGGTGGGTGGTGGATGGACAGAAGGTCAAGGAGCAGAGAGGTCAGGCAACTGGGGCCAAGAGACAGGGGACTCCGCGCTGCAGAAAGGCTCGGCGCCCCCTCTCTGGAGCCAGCCCTGGTGACTATCAGGTGTTATGACTAGTGAGATTGTACACTTCCTGAAAATGGGCCCAGGCAAACTACTTGTCAACATGGGTTTTTTTTTCCCCTGTTTTATTTTTGTTTTTGGACTTGGAGATGCACTGTGGACCTTTCTGGCCAGATCGTGCAGCAGATTTTTTCTGATTCTTCCCAGACCCCGGTGTCCTATGGTGACAGCAGCTGCCTCTGGCCCCAGGCCAGGCAAGAGAAAGGCCTGTAGGAATGCTTACTGTCAGTGACTCAGCGAAGTCCCCGGCGGCCAGCAGGGCTGGCTAAATCCAGGTGGGCGGCTGGAGGAGGTGCAGCCACAGCTAACTGGGTTTGGTCATGCCTCCGGGGTCCCCAGAACTCGGGACATAGTATTACTGTAGCACCTGAGTGCCACTCTCCTCCTGTCTCTCATCTCTGTTGAGATGGCTCAGGTGGCCATTCTGGGAGGACACTCTGGGTTGGTCCCTTGGAAAGGGTCTGCCGGCCCCCAGCTCATCCCCCTTACTCAAAGCCTTCAATGACTCTCTTCAGAGACATGGCCAAGCCCACCAGAGCCCCCTTCCCCAGCCCATCTTCAGAGCCTTCACTTTGCTGCCGCCTTCACGTGGCTTGAGCCCGGCCCCCATGCAGCACAGACTCGTTCTCAAAATGCCCTGCTCCCTGTCTTCCCTTGTGTCCTGTTTCTTCTCTCTAAGGGCCAATTGCCACCATCCACCAGTCCAAACACACCCCTCCCTCCATGCTTCTTCCTCACAATCCCTGAGCATCCCCATGGCAGCCCTCCTGCCACTGGAGGAGCCTCAAACTCTTCCCTCTGTCAGGTAATGAGCTGCCTGCTTCCTCAGCACCAGGCGTGAGTCATCGTGTACCACACAGTCCCCGGAGGAGGGCCCAGGCAGGCAGCGGGGAGGCCGTGTGGTCTTGCTGGTCTCGGCGCGGGTCCGGGCTCTCTGGGCCTTTTCCCCTCATCTGTATAAAGAGCGTCATAGCCCCCGCTCTGCAAGGCTGTTTTCAGGAGAAGTCATGGTTCTTGGAGGGTCCCCACCTCTTCCGGCCACCCACGGGCCCAAGTCAGGGTAATTAGAGCCCCCAGCACACGTGGTGCCTGGAGTTCCAGCTCCTCCAGAACCTCTGAAGATCTGGTCTCCTGAGTGTTGTTTGTTCCAAACTGCTGTTCTGGGCAGTTCTGAAAGTCTGGGCCACTGCCTTCCTAGAAACATGCGCTGGCCCCTCTCCTCGTCCAAATGTGCCCCAAATGTAGCCACGGGCTTAACTCAAAATTCCCCACAGAATAGCTGAGAGATGTCTCAAGGCTTAATGAGGATGATGGCATTGATGGTATTGGTGGGGTGGTGATAATGGTGATGCTGGTGGTGACTAATGGTCACTGACACCCCCCCCCAGCAGCTTTATTGCAATCTAATTGACAAATAAACTGTACAAGTTTAAGGGGTACAATGTTTTGATCCAATCCACTTATAAATTGCAAAATGATTACCACCATCTGTAAGCTTCCACCTCTCTCTTGTCACATAGTTACCGTTTCCTTTTTGTGATGAGAACATTTAAGATCTGTTCTCGTAGTCAGACAGAGACAAATACTGTAAGATATCACTTACATGTGGAATCTAAAAAAAGACAGCAAACTAGTGAATATAACAGAAAGGAAACAGACTCACAGACGTAGAGAAGGAGCTAGTGGTTACCAGTGGGGAGAGGGAAAGGGGTGGGGCAAGATGGAGGTGGAGGATTAAGGTACAAATTATCAGCTATAAAATAAGCTACAAGGATGTATTGTACAACATGGGGCATATAGCCAATATTTTATAATAACTATAAGTGGAGTATAAGCTTTAAAAACTGTGAATTACTATATTGTATACCTGTAACATGTAATATTGTACATTAACTATACTTCATTTTTGTAAAATGTAGTATTATAAAATAAATACATAAATAAATTTAAAAAAGAAAAAGTATGTGACAGAATGTGTGTGGGTTGTACGTAAATACTTTGCCATTTTATATAAGGGACTCGGCATCCTCAAAATTTGGTATGTGTAGGGGTACTGGAACCAGTCCCCTGTGGAAATGGAGGAACAGCTGTATTAGCACCTCCAGCAAACAAAGGACTCTGAACAGCCTCTGCTTTAAACATCTCAGAGCCCCTGCAGCACTGCGATGCCTCCATCCACACCGCTGTGTGGCACTGTGCCAGACAACTTACATTAAAGATCGCATTTATAACTTACATCAGATAGTCACTACTCCCTCCGCTGTTGAGGCTGGTGGTTTTGGGGTCGTGGTGGAAATGGGAAGGTAAGTTTTCAACTCAGTGTCATTGTCCATTGCTGACCCTAGGACAATAAAGAGTTCTAAAAATCACAAGCAATTTTCCTCTCTGAACATCTCAGACACCTTGGATCACTACAGTTCCTTTGATTTACATTAATGCCACCACACCAGAAAGACAATATTATATTCATTTTATAGATGGGGAGCCTGGAGCTCCTAGAATAAGAAATAGTGCCAGGGTGATATAACTCATGACTTACATAGTAGAGACTTGACTCCAGGCTTGTCTGGTTCCAAATTCCATGTTATTAGTATCTTTTTGTCTTCATTCTATGAGGTCCTAAAAGGCAAAAGACATGTTCTTTTGAAATGTGTCTGATAGCTTGCTAGAACCTATGTACAAACATAGTTTTGGGAGTAGTCTAAATACTTTTAATTTTTTCAGATGATAGAGTAGTCTCTTGGCATTGAGGAGACATTAGAACGAAAATGTAATGTACCATGAGTTGTAACCGAAATGTCCTAATAATAGCTATGTAGGTGGAAAGTAGTGCAAAGAAAGATTAGCCAAATAACAAAAGAAAAAAATCAAAGAACAAATTTTATGAAAGCTGTTTAAATCAGGTATTTACTCTAAAATTTTGGTTTTCATTTTTGAAGTGCTGATACAGATATAGAAAGACTGAATTTTAGAAGTACTTAGGCAATTTAGTATTTTTCATGTTATAAGCAATATCAGTTCTGCAAATGTCTTCAAACAGGAAGGAAAGTGATTACAAATAGTCAACAAATATATGTTCATTGAAAAAAAGATTCCTATTCTTATAGCAACAAAGTATACAACACAGCATTATTAGCTATAATCACCATGCTGTACGTTAGATCCCCGAACTTGTTAATCTTATAACTGGAAGTTTGCACCTTTAACCAACAGCTTCCATTTCCCCCACTCACCCAGCCCCTGGTAACCCCCACTCTACTCTGTTTCTCTAAGTTTGTCTTTTTTAGACTCTTCATATAAGTGATATATTGACTCTTTATATGTGTTGGGCACCATTCTAAGTCCTCTTTCTGGATTAACGCATTTAATCCTTCTGACAACCCTTGTCATTCGATGTATCATTTTTATACCCATTTTACAGACATGGAAACTGAGGCTCAGAGAGGTGAATCTGGGTCACACAGCTACTCTCTGGCAGAATCAGGACTCCAACCCAGGTCTGACCAGCTCTGGTGTTTATGTTTTTAACTTCTAAGATTGGCTGAAGACTTTTGTGTAGCAAAGAAAGACGCCAGGAGACATTTGTGCCTCAAGACCCTTGCCCTTCTCCTTGGGATCCTGTCCCTCAGATCAGCAGCCCCTTCTCTCATATCCTCTCTTCCTTGAGCCCAGGGCCCCCTTTCCTTAGCTTGGAACCTCCCTAAAGGGAGCCCCGAATCAGCCCCTCTTGTAGTCGTTCAGGGCCCAAGGAAGAGATCCTCTACTTCCTGATGCTGTCAGCTTGGCCTCCTTTCCATCCAGAATTTTCTAGCCCTACCTTTGGGTAACCCAATAAAAGGTTTTGCCAGACAGAAAAGCAGCCTTCCCTACAAGCTAACTTCTGGAGTCACCCGTTCCCACCTTTGTGCACCACGTGGGCACCTGCCTGGAACCCAGTGGGCACTCATCAACAGAGCCCTGCTTCCTGCCCCTGGCATCACTCCAGAGCAGTCACAGGCATTGGCTGTGTTTAAACGCATTTTCCTCTGGCTTCAAGGCTGTTGACCAGGAGAACAGGCACGGCCAGGCCACCTGCACAGACCCACCACCCACGTGGAGGCGGCATGGTGACGAGGGGGGTGGCTGTGGGTGGCTGTGGTTGGCTGGCGTGGCACCATCTTGGGCAGCTGGCCAAGGCTTGGGGGTGAGTAGATCGTGGCTTTAATTGGCCCCCTCGTGCGAGCTGCCGTGGCCCGGGCCACAGCCCCGTTTGTTTCAGTCTCCCAGGAGCCCCAGGCCTGGCTCCTCCAGCCCCTTGAACACATCGGCTCTAAGTAGGTCAAGGAGAGCGCTGGGCGGCCGCAGCTCCGCGCTCCTTCCCTTTCATGTGCCTGGCGGCTCCTGCCAGCCTGGCCTGCCTTTACCAAAGGGACTTTGCTCTCCTTGCCGTGTCAAAAAGATATTTCATGTTAAAATTCAACGGAGAGATGTTAACCAGCCGTTGGAATAAGGCTCGTCAGACCGTGCGCAGCTCAAACCAGCTGAACTTTGCCCTGCTCTGCGGAGGGTCTTGCCCACAGCTGGCAGTGACCAGCTGGCACATTCTCACAAGGCTGGATGCCAGCTCTGCCCCCGCAGCCCCTGCGCCATTTCCCGGGAGCCAGTGCCATGGGGCCCCTGTTCCAGGGGTCGGGGCCCAGCTGCCGCCCCTCTTCCCCCGGCTCTCGGCCTTTAAGTTTCCAGCAGCTTTCCTGAACAAGTCATATGCTGGTTTAGCTGCAGTCTTAGGGACTCCTGATCCTCTAGCAGAGAGCTGTCCCTTTGTGATTTTGTGAGTTGCAGCCTATTGTTAAGAGGAGCAATTTGAGGTGGATGCAGGGGAAAGCTGGGGGGAGTGTAAGGGAAAGCACGACATGGATTTTGGCAAAATCCATCTCATTTCACCGGAAAACACAGTGGCAGGATTTGGCCGGCAGTGGGCAAGCATACTGTGCGACCAGAAGTTTTCTTTTCCGCTTCTGTGCATGAGACGTGCACAGCCTGAGATCAGAGCAGCCAGGGCTGGCTGTGGTTTGAACAAACCCATGAATTCTCTCAAAACAAGAGGCAGTATAGCTCCACTGTTACTCACACAGTCTGAGTGGTCACTGCCCCGAACCTGCCTTGGGTTCTCCACCTCCCTGTTCTCTGCAGATGTTTGAGTTCACAACCCTCATTCTCCCCGTGGGGAAAAGGTGTCACATGTCTTGATGACTCCACCCCTACCCGGGACAGTCATTCAGATAAACCATACAAAGTCTTCTCCCTCCTAAACTTTCAGCAAATCCAAGGGACTCTTTGTCCAAATCATGCCCTCCCTCTGACCACTTCTTCTCAAGGGTACCGCTGGCACCTCGGCCAAGCCAATCACCTCCTGCCCGGACGCAGTAGCCTCCAAATGGGTCCCCCTGCCCCAGTCCCGCTGCACAGTGCCCATTCCCCGCTCCCAGCCAGAGCCAACCTTCAGAATCAGGTCAGACCCCATCAGCCTTCCACTCAAAACCTTGCATGGCCCCTTCTCACCCAGTTAGAGTCAACATGCCTCCTCACAGACATGTCCCCGAGGGCCCAGCTGTGCCATCTGCGTGACCCCAGAGCCCATCCTGTCCCCCGCACTCAGCCTTGGGCCAGAGCTGGGAGCTGTCCCGCTGCGGGTTCATGGCTTTTAAGCTGAATAAGCCTATAAAGGAGAGAAAAGGAGCAAACCACAGCCACAATCATCGACAAGGCTGTGTCTCAAACACGCAATGCTGAGTTGAAAGAAGTGGCTGAAAACCTCAGAATTCCACGCTGGCGTCACCAAACAGCGTATTGTTGAGGGATGTGTGAGTCGGTGGCACATTTAGGAGGAAAACATGAGAACATAGGATCACAGTTACCTTGGGTGGAAGGAGGGGGCTGCACAGGGGGATGCCGAGTACTTGCAAGACCCTATTTCTTAATTACATGGGTGTTGGATTATAACTTTAAGTTTTGATTAGTTTTTGTGAGGATAATTGACTGCACATATTTAAGTGTACCAAAAGTGGGTTTTTGACATACCTATGTATGCGTGAAACCATCTCCATAATCAAGATAATGAACATATCTGTCACCCCCAAGATTCCCTGTTGCACCTTTAAAATCCCTCTTTTTCTCCCTTCCCCTGCCTTGGGCAACCATTGATCTGCTTCCTATTGCCAAAGATTTGTTCGCATTTTCTAGCATTTTCTAAAAATACGTAAATGTTATATAATGTGTATTTCATTGCACAGATATACCAAAATTTGTTACCTATTCATCTGTGAATGGACATTGGGTTGCTTCCGGCTTTTGGCAGTTGCAAATCAAGCTGCTGTGAACATTCAGATGAACATCTTTGCACGGGGAGTCTTTCATTTCTGTTGGCACATTTAAAAAGTGGAATGGCCGGGTCTTACAGTCAGCATACGTGTAACTTTTGGAGAAATGGCCACGCATTTCTCCTAAGTGGTGGATTTTATCTTCCCACAGTCGCCTCACAGTCCCACCAACGTGTGGACTTTGGGTTTTTGCCCTTCTCATGGGTGAGTGGTGGCATTCTGCCGTGGTTTTAATTGGCATCTTCCTAGTGATGTTGATCATCTTTTCACCTGCTTATTCGTCATCTGTACATCCTCTTTTGTGAAGCATCTATTCAAACCTTTTGCCTATTTTAAAACTCTATGATCTTTTAAAATTGTTGAGTTGTAAGTGTTCTCTGTGTTTTCTAGGTAGAAGTCCTTTGTCAGATATGTATTTTTCAAATATTTTCTCCAGAGTCTGTGGCTTGCCTTTTTGTTTTTGTAACAATCTCTTTTGGAAAGCAAATGTTTGTTTTATGAAGTCCAATAAATCATTTTTTCTTCTATAGCTCTTTTTTTTTTTTTTTTTGATGTTCTATCTGAGATATCGTTGCCAAACCTAAGGTGGCTAAGATTTCCTCCTGTTTCTAAACTTTTAAAAATTTTAGCTCTTATGTTTAGGTCTATGATACCTTTTTTTTTAAGGCTTCAAAAAGATCATCTTTATTTTATTGTTAGTGTTGGTTTTTATTGTCATAGAAGTGGGACAAACATAACAAGTGGGACAAACAAACATAACAGCCCACATAACAAGGCTGCGGGGTCTCCTTGATGGCTTCTTTCTTTTTTAAAAAAATTTTTTATGAAGTATAGTCTGTTTACGATGTTGTGTCCATTTCTGGTGCACAGCATAATGTTTCAGTACATATACGTACATACATTCCTTTTCATTTTCTTTTTCGTTATAGGTTACTATAAGATATTGAATATAGTTCCCTGTGCTAGACAGTATAAACTTACTGTTTATCAATTTTATATACAGTAGTTAGGATCTGCAAATCTCGAACTCCCAGTTTATGCCTTCCCACCCTCTTCCCCACCGTAACCATAAGTTTGTTTGCTATGTCTGTGAGTCTGTCTCTGTTTTGTAAATAAGTTCATTTGTGTCTCTCATTTTTAGATGTAATACATTTAAAGTTAATTTTTGCATATGGTGTGAGTTTGGGTTAAATTTCTTTTCCATCACCCTCCCTCCGTTCTCTCTTTCTTTCTTTCTCTCTTTCTTTTCTTTTCTTTTTTTCTTTTCTTTTCTTTCTTCCTTTCTTTCCTTCTTTCTTCCTTCCTTCCTTCCTTCCTTCCTTCCTTCCTTCCTTCCTTCCTTCCTTCCTTCCTTCCTTTCTTTCTTTCTTTCTTTCTTTCTTTCTTTCTTTCTTTCTTTCTTTCTTTCTTTCTTTCTTTCTTTCTCTCTCTCTTTCTTTCTCTCTCTCTTTCTCTCTTTCTTTCCTTCTTTCTTTCTTTCTCTTTTACATGGCTATCTAATTGTTCCAGCATCATTTGCTAAAAAGATTATCCTTTCGCCATTTAATTAATTTGGCACCTTGGCTGAGAACCAATTAACTGTACATGTTTGGCTCTGTCTGAACTTTTGATTCTATTATATCAAACAAAATTATCCAGCTTTGTTCTCTTTTTCAATATTGATTTGGCTGATTCAGATCCTTTGCATTTTTATATAAACTTTAGAATGGGCTTGTCAGTTTATATCCCCAAATCTGCTCACGTTTGACTGGGGCTGCATTGAATCTATGGATTAATTTGTGGAGAACTGACATCTTGATACTCATGAGCCTCCCAATCCATGAATGTGTTATATCCCTCCCTTGATGTATTCTTCTTTATTCCTCTCAGCAATGTTTTGTAGTTTTCAATTTATAGCACCTCACCTCCCTTTATTTGAATTTATCCTCAGGTATCACATTTCTTCCATGCTGTTGTTAAATGGTATTGGGTTGAAATGCTCAATTTCTGATTGCTACTAGCACACCAAAATACAACAGAGTTTTGTGTATTGACCTTGTATCCTGCAAACTGGCTAAACTGATTTATTACTTCTAGTATCATCTTGGGGAATTTCTTAGGATTTTCTACAATTATATCATCTGCAAATTAAAGGCAGTTGTATATCTTCCTTTCTAATCTGTATGCTTTTTATTTTTTCTTGCCTTATTGCACTGACAAGGAACAATGTTGATTAAAAGTGGAGAGAGTAGACATCCCTGTCTCATTCCTAATTTTAACAGGAAAGCTTTCAGTCTTTCACAATTAAGTATGATGTTACCTCTAGGTTTTTCATAAACGCCCTTATCAGGTTGAGGAATTTCTTTGTATTCCTACCTTGCTGAATGTTGTTTACCAGGAATGGACGTTGAATTTTGTCAAATGCAGTTTCTTTATCAATTGAGATGATCATGTGGTTTTTCTTCTATAGTTTGTTAACAATTTAGCTTGTTCACTTTGATTTTTGAGTGTTAAACCAACTTTGCATTGCTGGGAGAAACACAACTTGCTCATGATATAGTAACATGTTAACATTAACATATTAATATTCTGTTGGGTTCAATTTTCTTAATGTTTGTTAAGAATTTTTGTGTCTATGTTTGTAAGAGATATTGACTTATAATTTTCTATTCTTGTAATGTCTTTTTCTGATTTTGGTATCAGGATAATGCTGGGCTCATAGAATGAGTTGGAAAGTGTTCTCTTTTTCAGTTTTACAGAATATTTTGTGTAGAATTGCTATTATTTCTTGCTTAAATCTTTGGCAGACTTAACCAGTGAAGCCATCTAGGCCTGGAGTTTTCTCTATGGGAAAGTTTTAAACCATATAATTCAATTTCTTTAATAGATTACAGGGCTAATAATGTTATCTGTTTCTTCTTGAGTCAGTTTTGGTAATTTATATTCTTCAAGAAATTTGTTAGTTTCATCTAAGTTGTCAGATTTATTGGTAAAATATTCCTCATAATATTCCCTTATCATTTTACTGTCTGTAGGATTTGTAGTGATGCTTCCTTTTTCATTCCTGATGTTGGTAATGTGTGCCTCTTCTCTTCTTTTTCCTGATCAGTATGGCCAGAGGTTTACACATTTTATTGACCTTCTCAAAGAACCAGCTTCAGGTTCCTTTGATTGTCTTGATCATTTTCTAGTTCTCTAATTTCTGCTGTTTATCATTTCCTTTCTTCTACTTACTTTAGGTTTAATTAGTTCTTCTTTTTCTAGTTTCTTAAGCTGAGGCATTTGATTTGAGACTTTGTTCCTTTCTAATGTAAACATTTAATGATATAAATTTCCCTGCAATCACTACTTTGGCTTCATCCCACCAATTCTGATATGTCATTTAACATTTTTTTTCTGCCCAGTTCAAAATATTTTCTAATTTCCTTTGTGATTTCTTCTTTGACTCATGGGTTATTTAGAAGTATGTTATTTAGTTTGAAAACATTTTCTAGCTATCTCTCTGGTACTGATTTCTAATTTAATTCCATGATGATTCAAGAACTACTTTGTGTGATTTGAATCCTTTTAAATTTATTACATGTGAAGTAAGGCTGGGGCCCCACAGGGCCTGTTGGCAGGGGAAGTATGATCTTTATCATGAGTCACCATTAAGCAGACTGGGAATTTAACTGGAATTGTGCTTGATTGGTCTGGTGTGCATCAGATGTGAGAGAGGGAAATTGGTATGCCTGGGATGGAGAACCTGGGGCTTGAGGTATCTCTGAGTCATCCAAGGAGAGTGGGCTGTTGTCTAAAGGGTTTAGATCTCTGGGGAAAGGTACAGCTTTGTGACGGAGCTGCAGATATCAGAGCATGGAGGGGTGCAGGTAAGCACAAGGAGCCTGGTGTGCTGGAAAGAGCCCCGGACTGGGAGTCAGGCCAGTGTTCAACTATGTGACTCTGATCATGTCACTCCACCCACTGGGCTTTAGTTTCCTCACCTCTAAATTAGGTGATCCACCTCAGTGATGCCATCGTTTTAACGCCCTGGGCTGCTGCTCAAAAAGGGGGGGTCTGCATGAATTGGGAAAAGGTGACCCCAGGAGACAGACAAACAAAAAGGATGCCTTGCAGCATAAGGCCTAAAACTAAGGCCCAATATTCTGTGTTGCCTTGACATCTGGTGAAACCAAGAGGGTGTCTAGTGGCCTAACCATAGGTCCCCCTCTCCACTCTGCTCCTGAGGGTAAGGCCCCCCAGGCAAGAACACTTCTCATCAAGGGACAGCACAGGTCCTGTCATCCCTGAGCAGTAGGAGTCAGTTCCCTGCCAACCTGTGGAGTGACTCAAGCCAATCACATGCTCCTGTGGAACCAGGGGTCCCCACCTCACTCTCCTAATTCTACAAAGCACACCTCCTGCTGCCTTTACTGGTTCTCTCTGTTCCTGAGAGCAACTCATGTGACCCTGCTTGGTATGCAGTGTCCACCTCCCTGGGCTGTGAGTATATGAGATTAATAAACTGCAGTCCACCTCCCCTGTACAGTGTTAGGCCTTCCCCGTAACCACATAATCACAGGGCGGGAGGCCTCCCTCACCAACAGTGTAAACAGGAGGAGATTAAAATAGCTCTTTACTTTGTGTGAACACAACCCTGTTGGGGTGGAGCCTTGGCTGGGTTTCAGCTCCACATGCCTCCTGGGCTGTGCCCGAGGACGGGACACCACCCAGATGTCGCCCCCTGCAGCTCTGGTAGCAGCTCCTATTGGTTGGACTCTGATCTGTGCTACAATCTGCTAACCCGTCACCCACTCGGGGAGGTAGATTGCATGGTGAGTCCCATTTCACAGAGTACTGAGGAGGACTCTGTGAAAGTCAGGGGAGAGACTGGAACCAGGTCTGTCTGGGACCCGCCATTTCTGTCCCACAATTCACTCTGGAAACTGGGAGGTGAGACACCCGAAGTGCCAGGTTCTGAGAAGTGAGGAGAGGGTGGCTGAGTACAAAGACCGCGTCTGGCAGGGAAGGGAGAGGCCTTGGGGGCAGCCCGGTGGGGCATGGCTGTCTGTGGGGGGTGGAGGCAGGTGGAGGGTCTCACGGAGCAGGGAGAGCAGAAGTGAGTGGTGGAGCAGCCACAGTGGCCGCTGGGCCCAGATTGCTTCCACCTTCTGATCACAGAAGACACCAGTTGGCCAAAAGGACTCCCGCAGGCAGAATTTCTAGAACCTGGTGCTTTCTGCAACGACTTCCTCTCGCTGGCTGCCCGGGGCTGCCACCGATCTCCTAGAATAATCAAAAGAGAGAGCGATGATGTGTGATCACTACACAACTGGGGCTTGGAAGGCAGAAACAGGGGTCAAGACTTAAAGGAATGCAAGCTCTAGGAGATCAGGATTTTACTTACCGCTGTTACCCAAAGCAGAGGACAGTGCCCCCATCATAGCAGATACACAACAAAAATGAATTAAGTGAAAGAGTAAATTACGTCCTTGCTTTCCTGATTCTTAGCTAAGTTGCATAACCTCTCTGTGTCTCCATTTCCTTGATAGTGAAATTGGACCCCAACCTTGTGGGGTTGTCGTGTGGATCAAATCACAAGCACTATTAAAACCATTGGGGCTCACTAAGCACCCGCTGTTATTGCTACTATTATCCCGATCTTGGCTCCCGTTCAGCTGGAGGGCCCCCGTGAACACCGTCACCTGAGACACACCAGCCACCCTTGGGGAGCAGGAGCTGTGGGCCAGCTGCCGTCCTTGGTGCTTTCATATAATTACTCACTTAAACCCGAAAACAACTCTTTGAGCAAGACTTTTTTTTAACACCCATTTTACCAATGAAGAAGTGGAAATGTAGAGGCAATTCTGGCTATAAAGGAAAGCCGAGGAATGTTCCTTCATTCTTATTCTCTCCAAGAACGTATGTGAGAATAGCAGGATCTCCCCCTAGAGGAACGAAGGAACGCACCTGAGAATTGTCTGGGTGGCTCTGCGGGAAGATCTAAGGTGGACGGTTGAGGCTCTCTTTCTCATGTCTGGTAAGAGGCAGGTAACTTGCCTGAGCAGGCAGGGATTCAGTCCCTGGCTGTCTGGCTGCAGAGCCGGGCCCTCGACGAGTACCATTTCCTGCCTAAGGTACAATCACCTTCTACCTGTGAGGCCTCAAATGTCACTTCATCTCTGAGCTTCTTGTAAATGGAGATGGCAACAGTGTCTTCCTGGCAGGGTTGTTGTGAAGATGAAGTGGTTTCAGAAGCATACTGCCCTGAGCATGGTATCTGGAACTTGTGAGCACTGAACAGTCTCAAGCTTTGAGCATACTGCGTTGACCTGCCCGGCCCTGTTTCCACCCTCCTTGACCCTTGGGCTTCCTGCCTTGGGGCTATGGGTGGATCTGCCACCACATCTGCAGCCCTGCCTAGCTACGTTGCTCCCAGGGTGGCAGGGGGAGGGGGGAAGGTTTGTCACTCACTGTCTCTCCAGGTCCTGGATGGTGTCCGGGAGTGGAAGTCCCCGGGTCTCCGGGAGGAAGAGGACAATGAGGCTGGAAGCAGTGGGGAGGACACCGTAGGAAATCGCGGGCAGCAGGGGCAGGACCTGGCGGGTCATCCTGATCAGGGGGCCCATCACAGACCCCAGCCAAGTTGCTGAATGCAGGAAGCCTTCTGCTGTCATCCTGTGGTTGGAGAGGAGGCCTTGTCACAGATGCCACTTTTGGGCGGGTACTTTACGAGGAGGGGCTATGTGTCTGGGCCAGGGAATGCCAGGGGAGGGAAAGCTGGGCGGAAGGAGTCGTCTCAAGGTCTCTTCTAACACCACCTCCTCCATGGAGGCCACTTAGATTTTCCCACCCACGGCTGCCTCTGCTTCCTGGGAACCTCCAGAGTCCTTCCTGGGAACCATCTAGTGCCCACCCCATTCCCCCTGGTCCCAGGTCATTTGGAGCCTCTCCTCAGGGCTCTTGCTAGGCCTCTGAGCTCCCTGTTCAGGTTTTCTACAGCATATCAGCAAAATCAATAAACATTTGTCCAAAAATAAATAAATAAAAGAATGGACAAGTGAGTGAGTGAGGCCGGGCCAGGCCCCTGGGGGCTGGGGTCCGGCTCTACGCTCCTCCTGAGTCAGTCCTTGGCCACTTTGAGCCACCGTCTCCCCATGTGTCCAGTGGGGTGAGGTTGAACTCTACACCACTGGTTTCCCATATGTGTCCCATGGAGCCCTTGAGTTCTGAGGGGACCTGGGGGTCTCTGGGGGCAGGGAGGGGACAATGGAAAGCAAGTGGAGTCTCTACTCCCCCAGGACAGCTCTTGGCTGCCTCACCAGGGCTCTTAGATGTCACCTGAACAGAAGGCCTGTGTCTCAAAGCAGTTTCCAGCCCAGAGGCCTGTCAAGGGCCCTCCTGTGCGGCTGCCTCTGAGCCTGGACCCTTGGGGAGGGACTGTCTGGGGAGGCCGGCTGAGCATTTACCTTTGGGGGAGGGACTCTGGGGCATCTCCTCAGTTCCGTGTCGGCGCTGGGTCCCCATCGCCCTCTGCTATGTATTCCTGGGTGCCCAGCCCCTCCCTGCCCTTCCCACTGCCCCCAACCCTGATGCTCCTTTCTCGCCCACCCCCGGGGCTGGCAGCCCCTCCTGGCGCAGCCTGTGGCCCAGCCTACCGCAGTGAAGTTGGGAAGAGTTCCGGCTTGTAGACCATGAGGCAGGTTAAGCTTATGCCAAAACATCCTTTTCCCAGCACAGCGAAGACCACACGCAGGGTCTGCAAATCTAGGCAGAGGAAAGGGTGAGGGTGAGGCCTGCCCGGAAAGGTGTTCGGCAGCCTGGAGCGGAGTGGCTGGGTTCTCCCACAGCCTCCTTGGGCTGAGAGCAGGTCCCCGGCAGTGTGACTCGATGCCAGGCTGCCTGGGCCAAGTGGGATGCAGCACAAGGTGACATCGTGGTAGGTGGGCCAGGGGTGGGGTACAGAGCAAGAAGCCAGCCAGGTCTGGGCTGGGTGAGCATGGGCGCAGCTAAAGGTGGCACTCAAGGTGTGGCAGTGCCAAGGCTCCTTGGGGCCCTGGGGGTGGTTCTTCCCATGAAAGAGAGGGTCGTGCCAAGCCCAGGTCCATAGCAAGGGCCCCTGGGGCACCCAGCTCCCCGGAAGCCCTCCCACCGCCCTGGGGAGCCTCAGGGTCACACTCCAGTGGTGGGCATCGGCCTCAACCTCCCCTTCCCACAGGTCATCAGAAGCATCTTATAAACTGTCAGGTGCTGTCTTTGGAGTTTTTCTCAGAGCCCTGTGTCTTGCTCAGAATTTGGGCTCGCAACCGGCCTGCCTTCGTCACTCAGCCCCTCCTGGCTACTGGTTGCCCCTCACCTTCCTCCAGGTTTTCCCGCCGCAGCAGGACACCTGCTCTGCCCCTCCCCCAGGTACCCACCTTGAGCAATAAAATGAGACATGGGGAGGGTATCTGGGGCATCACAGCCTCAGTCAGAAAGGAGAGTGAGACCAGGGCCCTCCCCAGCCTCCCCAGGGCTCTGCATGCCTCTGTAACAAGCGAGAAGAAAACACCACAGCAGCTTGCCTCGCCGTGGGGCCTTTCCTGCCTCACTCGGACCCCCTCCCAGCCTCCCAGACCCTTCCTCCCACCGCAGTGTTCAGCCTCTGGCTTGAAGTCTGGTCCAGGCTCAAATCTATTCCTTGTGGCTGAGGGAACTTGGGCAGCTGGCTTCCCCTCGCTGAACCTGTTTCCTCAGGAAGATGGGGGAAGGGCTGGTTGGGTTGTGGCTGTCACAGACTTGGGCAGAGCTGCGGCACAGTGGCCCATGCCCATCCTCAGGGCCAGGGGAGGAGAGGTGGCCAGTGGTGAGGGAAGTGGGGTGGACAGGGAAGCTCTCCGGCTACCCCGTTCCCACCTTGTGGGACAAGCATGTTGGTCAGGATGGCGAGGCCAGCCATGGCCAGGAAGCCGGCCAGGGTTGTGCGGCGGCCGAAGAACCTGAGCAGGAAGGTGGTGGTGGTCCGGGCCAGGAAGTCCACGGCTCCGAAGAGGACCTGGAGGAGGAAGATGTCACTCCCCAGGTTCTGCAGGTCGAGGAACAGCCCGTAGTAGGAGAAGGAGAGGGAGAAGCTGCGGGGCAAACCCAGACATCAGTGCCTCCCCGCGGAGGGGAGGCCACCCCGGCAGCATCACCCACCTCGGGGCAGCCCCGGGAGAGCTCTGCCAGACCGATTGCATCTCCCCAGGGTCAGGCTGGCCCAAGAAAGGGTGCTGAAGGCAGTAGTCCCATCCATTCTCCGTGTGGGCCTTTGGTATGGGCCGTGGCCGGCTGGGCATCACCTCTCAGGCTACCTGTCCACCAACCAGCGGGAAGACTTGACCCTCTCTGGGCAGATGGGGCAGTGGGTCCAGCTGAGCCGCCCCTTCGTCAGGCTTTAGCGCCCTCTGGCTTTGTTTCCTGGTCCCATTCCCGTCCAGGAACCGCCATCTGGGCTCTGTTCTACCAGCCGTGAACCTGGGCGAGTCTCTGCCTGCCCCTCTTTGGACACCAGTTTCTTTGTCTTGAAACATGGGATTATAACAGAATGGGGCTGGAGGGGAGGGCATAGCTCAAGTGGTAGAGCGCATGCTTAGCATGCATGAGGTCCTGGATTCAGTCACCAGTACCTCCACTAAAAAAAAACTAATAATAAATAAATAAACAGACCTAATGACCTCCCGCCCCCAGAAAAAAAAACAAAAATAAAATTTTTAGTAAATTAAAAAAAATAACAGAATGGGAGAAGGATGGGGTATAGCTCAGTGACTGAGGGCATGAGTGCATGCTTAGCATGCACAAAGTCCTGAGTTCAATCCTCCATTAAAAAAAATAGACCTCCATTTAAAATAATAATAATAATAATAATAATAACAATAATAATAATAATAATAGTAATAATAATAGTAATAAATGTAATCTTAGCGGAGGATGCTGGGCTGTTCCCCTCAGGATGAAGAGACTTATTTCCCAGCCCCTGGAAGTGTTGCCCCCACAGCTGGGGAGAGCATCTCTTGGCTGGTGTACTCGGGCCAGAAGGAAGACTCAGAAAGGCCACCCCCGCTCCCAGGTCCCCATGGGTTGGCTGGGACCTTGCTATGGTGGTGGGTATCGCGGTGCCTTCTCCCCTGTCCCTGCTGCTTCCCGCCCTTCCCTCCCCTTCCACAAAAGTGATCCCGAGAGTCCTCTCCATGACCTCCCGGAAGAGCTGCCATTCCTGCAGAAACGCTGTGTTTCCTGAAGTTTGTGAAAGTGACGTGGGAGAGGGCCGGGCTGGCACTGAAAGCGGCTGACACATGAGCACCCAGAGCCTCCACTGTAGCAACTGGGTAGCAACTGGGTTAACAGCAGAAGACAGGGAAAGCCCAAGAGGGTGGCAGCCTCACAGCCCATGATTTGAATAACAAAGGATGCAGAGCAGCCCTTGGGAGAACTGAGGAAGCCTGGATGGTTTTTGAAAGAATGACCCTGGACATTCATGGCACAGGGCACTCCTTCTAATTTATCAGAAAAAAAAGAACTTAAGCCAAAGTAAATAAATAAAAAGAGAGAGAGAAGCATTTGCTGCAGTCCTTGTTCTAAGATGTAACATGTATTTGCTGTTATCACCCACACGTGATTCAATATAGCATAAAATAAACCTTGTCCTGATCTTGAGTTTTATTTCAAGACTAAGTCCTAGTCAAACCTGACCCTCAATTTCAATCTGCTTTTCTGGAAGTCACTTAAATTGAATTTGTTTTAACGAGTCTTTTCCTGGTCCCAGGAACCCTTGGGTCACACGAGACAGGGCCTCCTGGGGCAGACGGAGTCCACAATCAGTGTGGGGCTGGAGGGTCACAGAGCCGGGCGAGGAGACAGTGTGGCCTGGGTTCAAATGCCTGCTCCATTATTACTTGCCTCTCTCTGGGCCCCTCTTTCCTCGTCTGTAAAGTGGGGTGTAGATGAACTTATCTCATGGGGGCGGCCGGCCCATGGTTCTTTCTACACTCTAGGAGTCTGGCTGTCAGAGTGAGTCCAATGCTAACCAGCACATGGTCCTTTCCAGCTGTTGCTGGTCTCTTGGCTCTGCCTCCTCTGCCCTGGGCTTCAGCTTGACCCTGGCACCCTGCCCAAGACCACATCCCAGCCATGCCAGCTTAAGCCGATTTCCTGACCACATCTGTACAAACCCCGTCTCCGCTGCCCACCAGGACTCCCGCTTCCTGGGGGAGCTGCCTGTTGCAGCCAGAAATGTACCCCATTAGCCTGCAGGGGCTGTTTCCCCCCAGGCTCCCCCTCCCTCCTCGGCCCAGTCACCAGGAGGAAAGATCGGGAAGGCATACTTCACCACCAGCAGGCTGCAGCTTCTCCAGCGGAGCGCGGGCACTCGGAACAGGTCCAGCACTGACTGGCGGGCCTTGGTGGAGGCCAGCTCCTCCTCCATTCTGGACATCAGCACCTCCAGGGAGAACGGGGGCAGTGAATGTTGGGGCAATAGCTCTTCTCCAATCCCATGCCACAAATTGTGTCCAGATGGGCAGAGTGATGGGGAGAGCCTGGCCTTGGCTTCTGGAGACTGGAGAACCCTGGGGATGGGGTTGGGGCTGAGGGCAGGAAGGGTTCTCTCTGGCCCCTGGCTGAGCTCTCTTCTCCAGACCCCACCCCTCTACTCAGAGCCAAGGAGCAGGTCTTGTGCCCCAAGCTGCAGGAAGCTCTTGGCAGTTACCACACAAAGACTTACCATCCCTCCTCATTCCTTTTGGCTGGCATCGGCCCACCTGCTCCAGCCACATTGGCTCCTCACTGCATCCCAAGTGCTCATCCAGTCTCTGCCTACACACCGGGGCCCTGCATGCCCAGTGCTCAGCTCAGTCTTGATCATGGCTAGCTCACCTCTTCCTGGATGCCTTCCCTGATCCTCCCACCTCCAGGGAGCTCTGTGTGCTCCAGTCTCTGTCTGCACATCCTCCCATACCTACTTCCTTGAAAGATCTACTTTCAAATAAACACATCCTGTTTACCCAAATACACTGAGAAGCCCCGTGAGGTAAGTGTGCAATATATGTGGATTAAAGTGGTGAATAATAGAAGTGGTGATGTGGGTGTGTGACTGTTGTCAATAATGGTTGTATTGTTGTTACTGACGGTGTTGATGGTGACTGTGGTGGAGTTGGGGGTGGTGGTGATGATGGCAATGACGGTGGTAAACGCGAGGGTGACGGTGGGGTTGATGATGTTTTGTAGAGATGTTGATGTGGATGTCAATTATGGTATTGGTGGTGCTGGTGGTAATAGGATGAAGTTGATTGTGGTGGTACTGCTGGCAGAGGTGATGGTGGTGATGGTGGTAGTGATGATGGAGATGTGACGGTGGTAATGGTGTGATGATGGTGGTGGTGGTGGTGATGATAGAGACGGTGGTGATGTTGATAGAGATGGTGAAGATGATAGCAGTGGTGGCGATGCTGATGTTTGTTGAGATGTTGATGTTGATGGAGACGGTGGTGGAACAGAGACTGGTGATGTTGGTGATACTGTATCAGTGGACGGCCCTTCCCGGGTCTTGTCCCACACTCTGGGTCACAAACAGCAGCATCTCACCTCTATGGTCAGTGTCTTTTGGGCTTCCTTGTGGCCATTTATTCTGGCCACCTTTTTGAGTTCCTGAAGGGCTTGATCTGGTTTGCCCATGATAATCAGCCATCGGGCAGATTCTGGCAGCCACCTGTTAAAGAAGCAGGTGCTTGGCTGGGTCTTTGCTTTCTTTGTGCAGACTGGGCATCCCCCCAGGTTAGGTGGGGAGGGGGTGGTGGGCAGCAGACCCTCCAGCTGCCACAGGAGTGGAGAGAAGGCGGCCGCTTCCCCCTCTGCACTGATAATCCCAGACTGGGAGACTGGAAGCCCCGATGGTCTCGGAATACAGATGAGTCCCAACACCCAGCCGCCCTCTTCACCATCTCTCACTCTATGCCACCCCATCTGGCGTCCCTGCTGCCAGGAGCCTGTCCACCCAAGCCTAATATTCAGCCAACGCACAGGCTGCCTGGACATGGGCTGATTCTGGGGCTATTTCTCTGGCAGAAAGCTTGCATCATGCTGATTAAAAAAAAATGTTTAAAAAATCCCCAGTCAGAGTCCAGTGGTTTTATAAAAGTCATCTGCTTCCCAGCCCCAGGGGCGGATGGGCAGGCAGAAGCACCTCCCTGGTGAAAGGGACCGAGTACTCCTGGCTCGCGGGAGCGCAGCCTTGTTTGCAGGGAAGGCTCTTTCACATGGTGGTTGGAAGAGCTGCCCCCCGGGAGTCAGCGCCTGCCTCTGGCACACAACGACTTGTGGCCTTGGGCAAGTCACTGAACCTCTCCGAGCCTCGGTCCCTCATCTGAAGGTGGCAGCAATAACATCACCTTGCTCATCAGAAGCAGTGTTAAGACTTCTGACGTTACTAACAGCACCTGAGATGCTCCCAGTCCGTGTAACTACGGGAGGGTCTTCCTCTTTGCTTATTGATCCTGTTGACACAATAAAACTCCATGTAGCCGGTGACTTCTGGTCTATTCTGTTTGCTAATGTGTCCCCAGTGCCTAAAGCCATGTCTTGCATGGGGCAGGAGCGTAATAAATATTTGAGAATGAATAAATGAGTCCTTATTCTTTTCTATACCCAACGGCACAGCCACGTGCGCCCGGGGCTGCTCAACTGGGCACACAGGCACGAGGAAGCTTATGGAGGTAAGAATTTGTGTTTGTTTCCTGTATCTCTTCCTCTGGTCCCCACACAAGCAGGTATTTGCAGACCTCAGGGATTTTCGTAGCACAGAAATAACAGTGACACTGATAACTTCCCATGCCCACTGCCTACCTTGGATGCCCACAGGCCGGGCAGGTGATGTGAAGGAGGAAGGCTGGTGGGTGTCGGGGAGCTGGTGCCAATGCGAGGAAGGGGCGGACCCCACAGCCTCAGGCCTAGAGGCCAGTGGGCCAGAAGGAACCTTAGACCCCTGGCTGAAAGGCCCACCCTGGAACTCTGAATCCCCAAGACACAGCTCCCCAGGGGGGCCTGCCCGCTCACCCCGGGTCCCCTCCCCAAGAAAAAGGCCCCACACTGTACCGACCAGGACATCAGGAAGATGACAAAGAAGGGCACAGACACGGCCAGCTGGAGGGCTCGCCAGTCCCGCAGGGCAAAGGCCATGCCGCCCAGGGCCGTCTGGCCTATGCTGTAGCTGCATCCCAGCATTGTCATGGTGATGGCCCTCTTGCAGGTCGTGGTCCACTCCACCACTGAAAAGCAGTGCAGATGTGTGGGTGAGGGCCACATGCGGTGGCCTTGAGCCCACCCCCTACCCTGCCATGGCTGGGGCAGACAACTGGGGACTCACTGAGCGTCATTGAGGTCAAGATGATGCCAGCCAAACCCAAAGCATTCAAAAATCGGAGACCACAGTAGACAAGGAAACTGGGGGCAGCGATGGTGCTGATGTTGGCCACAGCCACCTGAAGGCAGCACCAGCTCAGTATTGGCTTCCGCCCAAGCCTGTTTTGGGAAGCAAGAACAGTGAGGGCCTGGAGAGGGGCCCTGGTGACTTGGGCATAGAGGCAGGTGCTTGCTGTTGGAGGGCCGAAGAAAGTTGGGGCATCTGCTGGAGTCTCCCAGTGCAGGCAGTACCTCCTCAGAACTCCTAGGACCACGTTCAGAGTGCATTTGTTATGAAAATGGCAGATGCCTCACTCTCAGGGGCCAGCAGCTTAGCCTCGTGGTCAAGGATAGGCTTTGGCATCCGATGTCTGGGTTTGAGTCCAGCTCTGCCCATCCCAGGTGACCTTGGGCACGTGACTCAGTGTCTCTGGGATGTGGTTTCCCCAGCTATAAAATGCGGGTGTTCAAGATGACATGCTTCACAGATGTGAAAATCACGATTCTGAGCAAGGGGGAAGCGTAGCAGGAGGCTTGAGTTCACGTGGTCTCGGGCGAGACAGACAGCTCCTCACCTGCCTGCACGTCAACAGGAGGGCCCTCGGCCCTGTGCCTGCCACTGCCCCCAGGTCAGCCTAGCCCCATCCTCTGCCTGCATTTACCTAAAGTGTATGTCGGTTGGACTGGAGAGATATGGGCCAACCTTGGTCTTGCCTGTCTGAACGATGTCCAGGAGCAGGGTCATGCACCCCAGAAGCCGGGGTGAGGTCTGGAGGCTGACACCTGGCACTGATCCCAGGCTCACCAGACCAATTGCAATTTGGCTCTCGGTGGGAGGCCACGAAGAACCAGTGATGGCCACATGGTGGCCAGTCCTCTGAAAGTGCAGACTGGACCACATCCTTCCCTGTTACTCCAGCCCTCCGCCATGCTCAGGATGATATAAGGCCCACGAAGTGTGACCACTGTGCCAGGCTGGCCCAAGCCCTGCACGGGATTGACTCACTTAATCATCACAACAACCCTGTGGGGAGGTGGCAGGGTCCCCACTCACAGGAGGAAGCCGAGGCACAGAGAAGCAGCAAACCCGCCTTCTAAGAAGCTGGAACACACCAGACCCCAGAGCCTGCATTGCCTGGAGAACTTGGGGAAGCCATTCATGAATTCACGGTGTGATGATTCAGGCCACTTGCTGGGCACCGAGGGCATGGTACCACTGTCCCTGCCTTCCTGGAGCTACACACACAGTAAACTAGACAACAACGAAAGCCAGGCACCAGTGGAGCAAGGAGCTGTGATGGGGAAAGTGGGCAGGGCCCTGGGACCTTTGTGCCCGAAGATGGAAAGGCCTCTTTGAGAAGCAACCTGGTGCTAAGGCCTGTGTGCTGGGCACCAAGCAGCCGTGGGCAGAGGCTTTTAGGCTGGGTCGGGGTGGTACGTGGGCAGGGACTGTCCTCAGTGTGGGTGCCCAGAGGATTTCAGGCTGGGCGGTGACCAGATCCATAAAGTCTTCGCAGAGTCACTCTGAGCTCTGGCTGCAGCAGAACGGGCGGCCGAGTGTAGTCAGGAGACTGGAGAGGAGGCTGTGGCCTGTCCAGGCCAGAGAGGGCGATGGCTCAGGCAAGGGGAAAGGAGTAGAAGAGTGGGCTTTGGGCTGGGGGCTGCGCTTTGGAGGATGAGCCGTGTGCGCGTAGGGGGTGAGGGAAGGAGCACAGGGTTGGTTCCTAGGAGGGCTGTTTTCCAGGATGGAGTCTGGTGGGGAGTGGGCTGGGCTGGGCTTGGGAGTCAGCAGTTCAGCTTCGGCCATGGTAATTGTGAGGTGCCTCCAAGTGGAGACACCAAGCCTGCAGTTGGGTTTACAAGCTGAGGGGGTGTGACGTGGGCGTTTTCAGCACTGGACAGTGGAGGGCGCACAGACAGAGAAGTGCTGGACGGATCCTGGGGGCTGCACCTCAGGAGGGGTGGGGGGAGGGGAGGAGGAGGAAAAGTGTTTCTACATCCTAGCACGTCATGTACTTGGAGCTGAAAGAGAGAAGGGTCTGTCTCTCCCTGGAAGACCCTCAGCTCCCCAAGGGCAGGGCTGTGCAGCACTTGGTGTACAGCAGGTGCTCCGCGAAGTTTGGTGCAATAGCTGAAGAAGACAGCGCTGCGGACACAGCAAGTGCTCAGGGTGACTTTTCACCGCACAGCTTGACCCGGCATCGAGGTTCCCTGGGAACCTGAGACGCAGCCCCCAGACTAAGGGAGGCCCTCTCTCAGGGAACATGGATGTTCCCTGGACTTTTCCTTACCTTTGTCCCCAGGATGCTCATTCTGTTTTGAAGGAGCCAGGAGGCAAGGGGATACTCACCGGTGGGAGAGGAGGCCCCAGGCGATGGACCCCAACATGGTCCCGGCCATGTAGATGGACTGGCCTAGGGGCTTCAGGCTCTGGTGGTCACACACCAGGTCCCACTGGTAAAGAAGGAGGGCATGTCAGCCTGGCTCAAGGGACATGGAGTAGCTGGGCCAGAGTGGCAGAGGAAGGTCCAGACCACCAGAGGGGATCCAGCCACCCCCACAGGGGTCCCCAGATTCCTAGAGCCAGGTGACCCAGGTGGACAGGGTATGTGGGCAGCTAGCCTCATCCTTCCACTGGTGGCCAGCAGCACAACACACATGTGACACGGCTGTGTGTCTGACGGCGTGATGGCCACTCTGAGTGGACAGCGGTGGGCGGTAGTTAAACCACAAGGTTCAAATTCCAACTCTGCTGATGGCTGGCTGTGTGGACCTGGGCGCGTTCCTGCACCAGCCAAAAATGGGGCTGTATGCTGCTTCCCTCACAGGGCCGTGGAGATGAGCAGAGAGGGCTGAGCACCTGTCACTGTGACTTTCTCAGTGCCTTCTGCCCTGATCGGCAGCCATCGCCTGAACACCACTCCTGGCCCCTCACTTCCCCAGTCCCCCACCTCGAATTCTCTACCTTGCAAAGTCACCTCCTGAGAATGCAAATCAGATCACAACACCTCCTTGCCCCAAAGCCTGCAATGACGTTCCTTTTTACTTCCCCACATGGCCCGGCCGCTGGCCCTGACCCCTCACCCTCTGTGTGGGGACATACGGGGCCTGGTTCTGCATCCTAAACACCCAGACATGCTCCTACTCAGACCTCTGTCTGGACTGGGATCCCTCCCAACCTTCATGTGACTGATTCCTTCTCTCATAATCCAAGACTCATCTCAAAGTTAACCCCTTCAGAGAGGCCTTCCCTGCCTGCCTCTCCCTTCCCCTTGCAGGAACTGCTTTCTCCTTCACGCTGACTTATGATGCAGGGGCCTCGAGCCTCGAGTCCTCAAGGCAGGGCAGGAGAGTGACGGAGAAGTTCTGGTTCCTGGTTGTCTGGGTTGAATCAGACTGACATACACTTTAGCTGTGTGTCCTGGGGTGAGTTACCTAACCTTTCTGTGCTTCTGTCACTTATTAAATGGATCAATAATAAGACCCACTCATGAGATTGTTGTGCAGTTGTGACTACAGGGAAAGCATGTGAACAGCGGCCTTCACTTAAAGGGTGCGAGGTGAGGATTTACTCTGCTGTTACTACAGTTACTACTGGTTTAAATATTGACTGATTCTGAATTTGCCCACAGAATGTAAGTTCCTCCAAGTCTGCCTGTCCATCCTGTAACCCTAGCCCCAGATCAGAATCCGGGCCTTCCTGAGCAATCAGAAAATGTGTTGAGGGAATAGCATATATTTGAAGTAGTGGAAGCGACCTAACCCTCCCGGTCACTGGGAGGCTGGGAAGGGAGGAAGCGATGGGGTTGGCCCGGGGAGGCCCTTACCTCCGTCACGATGGTGGATGTGAAGGTGCTGCGGTTGTAGACCCAACCGTCCACACACGGCTCTGTGGCAGCCTCACTCCAGTTGGTGGCCGTGGCGTTGGGGTCCAGGAGCTGCCACTGCGGTTGGCGGAAGCGCAGGCACTGGTGGGGCTCACGGTTGGGGCCCAGTGGGATGGAGACGGCCAAGAGGGCCTCGGGGGTGAGGTTTGCAGGGGCCTCAGAGCCATTGTCCAGCACGTGAGCCCAGCAGCGGTGGCCTGGGACGGCGGCCGAAAAGTTCTCCACAAGAAATTGGAAGGGGACCCAGACAGAAAGGAGGAGGAGGGTGAGGGCCTGTAGGGCCTGGAAGAGGCCCACGCCCCCAGCTTGCTCCAAGAGCTCGGTGAATGCCATGGACAGGGCTGCCGGCACCCAGAGCGGGCTTCCTGGGGGTCAGGGAGCTGGTGAGTGCCCGGCCTGCTGCCCAGAACGACTAGCAGGAGCACCGGACCGTCCGCCCTCGCCCCCAGGCCCCCTCGCCGCCTGGCCCGGTGCGGGTGGGGCAGCCGCCCAGCAGCCAGTTGAGTCTGTCCTAAGGTGCCCGAGAGGCTCTGAAGAAGCTCCAAACTCCTCCTTCCCCTGCTTCCAGGAGTGACCACTACGGCGGCCTGCTGCTCTGGAGGAGGGCCATCCAAGGACAGAGCCCACTGTGCCCAGGCTGCCTGGAGCGTCTGGGGAGCTCTGGTTCTTCAACACCAAGAGTGAAAGATCAAGAAGATTGGAAAAAAAAAAAAAAAAAAAAAGACCCAATGCTGTGATGTTACTGAATGACAGCTGTAGAAGAAACATCAACCGGGCCACGGCCTCGTCGCCTTGGTTAAAGTTCACTCCAGCTCGGGCTCCTGTGGGAGAGAGGCAGGGCCAGCTACCAGGAAAGGCCTCAGCAGCCCCCCACCGGCCCGTGGATGGCATCCTTCAGTCTTAACTGTCAGAACCCTCTACACGAGACCCTTTAAATCAGGAAACTGTAGGTCTAATCGCCACCCAGCCTGGCCCATCTTGGTCCATTTTGCTGAAGCACAGAGGTGAGGATTGGGCAGGGTCCGGAGCTGGGCTCCACTGCGAGGCTGCAGGGAGGCTGGGGGAGGCTGGGGATGGGTACCAGGGCACGTGCAGAGCTGGCAGGAGGGCCCAGGCCTGTTCGGTACCCCCTTCCCGTGCACTTCCTCCTAGGCAGCGTGGGAAAGACCAGCTCGCAGACACACTATTTCGGGAAGTTTCTATTTCGAGGTTCCTGGTTGCCTTTATTAGATGGTAAGCTCCCCCAGGGTGGAAACCATGGCTACAATTTCCTGGCATTCCTTAGAAGGCCCTCGTGGGCCTTGGAGCTGAGCAGGTGTGCAGATGGGGGAAGTGAGTAAAGTCACACCTCCCTGACTCAGTGTCTGATGCCAGCCCATCTTGGTGTGAGGAGGCAGGAAGCCCCAGCCTCAACGCGTCACCCTGCGCTGGGCCTCTTACAACAGCTGCTCCTGGCACCAAAAGCTTGTTGTGTGTTCAGCTCCACGCTGACCATGCCACCTGCACTTTCTCATTCATTCCTCATAACAGCCCTGGGAGAGAAGCCATGCTGATTCCCCCATACAAGGAAACAGGCCCAGAGAGGGCAGGCAGCTTGCCCAAAGCCACACAGCATAGTAAAGATTCGAACCAGACACCGAAGCCTGAATTCTCTCCGATGCACCTTGCTAGCTGCTGTTTGGCCTCTAGCCTGTCATGGACCAAATCCCAGCTAAAGGCTGGAATTCAGGATCTGGGTCAGAGTTAGGGCTGGGCATCTCCCAGGATGCAAGAACTGGCTGAGTTCCGGAGAAAAGTCTGAAGAATGCTGGAAGTGCAGGTGTGGTGTGGGTGGGTGTCTGGACCCTGAACTTCCCAGAACCTCCCCAGAGGCTTGGGGAGCTCAGCCAAGATGGCGCCCAGCCAGGAAGCTCAGAGCCAGGGTTCTGGGCCTGGATTTCAAAGCCAGGACCGCTGTCTCTAGGGTAGGCACTCATTATGAATTTCAAAATAGCAAATAGAGAGAGATGGGGAGACAACCAGCCCAAACTAAAGCCCAGGAGGCCAGGAGAGAGGCCAAATTTTACATGGAAAAAATTGTGTTTCATGCCTGTGTTTGTGCAAACACCATCCTTAGAGAGGAAGGCTTGGACCCGGGAACTGCAACCTCGAGCACTGACCTCCCCTCTCCAACCCTGGGCTCCTGACCTGTGAAAGGAAGTGTCACCATTGTCGGTGTTTCAGACTTTAGCTCAGACACTACAGGAGTGCTGGTGAAAATGCAGTTCCCTTCTGGGCCCAGGAATTTGCATTTAAAAATAAGCCCCCAGGTGATTCTGCTGCACTGGGACCCAGGCCTCGCTTGAATAATGGCTGGGCTAGAGGTGGCTGCTGAAATCCCATCATCTGTGAGACAATTCTTTTCTCTTTCTATCTCCTTCTTCCATATGCTTTAAAAAATGTTCTCTTCTTCCCTGCCCTTTGTTTGTCATGGACGCCCCTAGGTTTTGCTTACAGCAGAAGGTCAAACCTGGATTTGCCAGAAGGCTCCCGGAATCTCCAACTGACTCCGCTTCCAGGCCAAGGAATTTTTAATTTGTATTTTCTGTTTTTCTGGGGCTGCTGGGGGGCAGGGCTGGGTGCAGATGCTCCGCCACCTGGTGGTCACACCCAGGACTGCAGTATTTTCAGCATGGCGCTCATCCTTGCCTGGGTGCCCATCCCCCAAGAGTTCCCAAGCAGAGGTGGGAAGACAGGGGCATTGGGGTGGGATGCAGGCAGCCTCAGATTATAGCCACCAAGCCCTCCAGAGCATCTCATTAAATTAATTCCTGTAAAGTGAACCTCTGGTTCTTATGGAATCAGAATGGCCATTGGGGTTGACTTTTCTAGCCAAGGGCTCCACTGATTAAAGCCAAGGCCAAATTTGGCTGCCAAATGACCTTAGGCAGTTCACGTCCCTTCTCTGAACTCCAAGGTCCCTTCTCTGAATCTCTAAGGTGGAGGCCTTCCACTTAAAGTAGTGACATTAAATGAGATGACGAGTGGCCCTGATGAAGGATCTTAGCCACCGTCAACATCACCGGCACCATGCTTGAACCCTTTTCCTTCCTTTTTTTTCTTTTCCAGTTGAAGTCACAGCATTTCAGATCCAGCTGGGCTCACTGGATTTGGCCCCTCCCTGCACAGCTGGAAGAACCTGAGGTCAGGAGAAGGTGAGGGTCTTTCCTGGGCTCAGGGCAGGACAGGGCAGGGCCTTAGGTCCTCAGTCCAGTTTCAATGCTTTTGCAACCCACCCATTCAAAGAGGTTGATGATAAAACAGAAAGTCAGACAGTAAAATGTTCTCATAAATGTCCAATTATCTTCCTGTCTAGAGAACAAGCCTCACCACCCGGGGGACGAGGGACAATAGGAAGAAAACCAGCTCTCACCTCCGGAGTTCCTTACTTCCTCCTTGAGGGCAGCACTTGGGAGATTTTTCCCCAAATAACACTGCAAGCTTGAGTCACTTCTTTGTTACCATTGGAATTCCTCTTCAAGCCACTGCCCAGCAGCAGCTGAGATCTCCCAGGTCTTACACGCTATAAAAGAGCATCTTTGTAAAGGCTCCTCAGTTCACCCATGTGCCTCTTTGGGAGGAGGGCAGGTGACAGGAACTCTTAACTCCACCTTGTCCTTCCCTACAGCATGACTCCCACAGTTCCACACCCCCAAGGAACCCACAAAAATGTTTTTTTTTCTATGTATTTCAGAAACACATCAACATTAATAACTAGTTGTCTTTAATTGAGACGTTGTATGCACACGTGGCAAACAACTCAATGGCCCAGAAGTACACAAATTGACATGCAAAGGTCCTCTGCCCCCCCCCCACTTGCCTGGAGGCACCTGCCACCAACCATGTGTATTCTTCCAGAAAAATCTTAGAGCATCTTCAAATATGTGCATTAAGGTTTAAATTTTTTTTTAGATTCTTTCTTTCTTCTTCTTTTTTTTTTTTTTGGTGGGGGAGGCAATTAGGTTTATTTCTTTACTTTTAGAGGAGGTACTGGGGATTGAACCCAGGACCTCATACATGCTAAGCATGCGCTCTACCACTTGTTCTGTAGCCTCCCCCCTTAATTTGTTGAATAGGTGGTGAATTCACATGGTTCAAAACAGAAAATGTGAAAAAGGTTTACAACGAAAAGCTTCCTTCTCCTATCCCCTCTTCCCGCCGCCTCCACTGAGCTCTCACTTGTCACCTCCATTCCCAGGTGACCGCTTTTAATTTCTTGTGCATCCTTTCAGATTTTCTTCCTAAAAACATAAACAAGCAAATGTGCATTCTTATTTTGCTCCCTTTTATGCAGAAGGTAATTTTGCTCTCTGGGTTTATTTCCCCCTAATATTATACCTTGTGCATCCATTAGCATGGTCCTTCATTTTTACAGTTGCATAGTATTCTATTCCACTGTGTGGATTTCCATAATTTACCTAACTGGCTTCCTATTGATGGACAGTTAGATGGCAATGAATATTTTCATGTTTCAAAAAATGTTGAAATGAATAACATTGCACATATATGCTTTTGAATGTGTGCTACTGTATCTGTAGGATAAAATTCCTGAAGTGGGATGGTGGAATTGAAGTGTCAATGAGCTGGTGGCCTTGAGAAGCAGCCCCGTTGCGCTCCCCAGGGACATACTCATTCACATTGCCCCCTGCTCCTTAATACACTGCGCTATGACTACACTTGTAGGGTTTTGCCAACATCATAGGTGACGAATAGCATCTCAATGTAGCTTTATTTTGTGTTTCTTTTCTTATGAGTGAGTTTGAGATGTATTAGTATTTAAGATGTATTAGTATTTAAGATGTATTTTAATATATTTAAGATGTATTAGTATTTCTTTCCTATGAACTGTTTCCTCATAGCCTTAGTCTATTTTTTGGCTGCGGTCTGTGGCTCCCTGACCAATTTGTACAAGCTCCTTCTATGTTAGGGAGTTGGCTCTTTGCCTGTGATAAAAGCTGTGAATATTTTTTCCGGTGACTTTCACCATGCTGTTGTTATTGATCTTGTAGCATGTAGAGTTTTGGGGTTTTTTTTTTTTTTTTGGTAATCTTTTCTTCTTTGACTTTTGGATTTTTGCACCATAATCAGAAAGGCCTCCTCCACTGCATGGCGACACAGGAAGCCTTTCACGGTTTGCCTCTGTAAATCAACAAGGGCGGCTAGTTTGTCACATGCCTTAGCAGCATCTGTGGGGCTGACGTCTGACTTTTCTTGTTAAATTGATGAATAGGATGAATTATATTAATAAATTTCCTGAATTATATGAAGGAGTTTTCCAAAGAGTGCTGAACTACCCTTTCATTCTAGGAGTGGACCTGCTTAGACAAGGTGTATTATTCCTTCAATGCGCTGCTACATTCTGCTCATTCATGTTTTAGTTAGTTTTCCATGAATTTGCATATGTGGGACTTGGCTGTGGTCTCCTCCCTCCCTCCCTTCCTACAATCCTTGTCAGATTTTGGTATCGATGCGCTAGTCACTTCACTGAAAATGCTCTGGCCGCCCTGTCCCACGCCCTGCCTCAGTTTACACATTGGAGGGCTTTTCTTCCACCCTCTGCAGGTCTGAACCTGTGATGGTTTAGCCCGCCTGGTCCTTGATCGACAGGAAGGCTAGGAAAGAAGAGGCTCTGGGACCAGGGAGGAGAGACGGAGGAGGAGGGTGTGGGCTGAGCCGGCAGTTCCCAGGAGGGAGGATTTGTCCTGACGGCCCCACGTTTGAGCCTCATTTCCTCAGCTGGGCCCGGGCTGCCAAGTGCCCGTGGTCAGAGGTTGTTTCCTCTCCAGCGGACGCTCGTCACTGCGTCCCCACTTGTCCTTCGACTGGATGCAAGGACCATCGTGTCTGGAAACTGCTGCAATTGTCCTGTAACCCTCAGCCTTGTCAAAGCAGGTGGCCCAGGGCTGAATTTTCCCTCAGCCCCTTGCTCTTTGCCTTCTGTTGATTTCCTTGGGTTTTGTGGGGAAGGGGTCCACAGCCTTCTTTTCTGATAGCTTCTGATGGCATCTGCTGCAGGTACCAGAGGGCTTTCTCTGGCCATGTGGAGAAATTCAGAAGCTTCAGAGGCATAACATCCCCCAGAGCAGCCTCCAGCCCATGGCTGTCCTGCTGAAGCCAGTGGGTCCACCCCCAGCCCCCGGGGCCCCAGTGCCACAATAGTGGCCAGCTTGATACCCTCCTCCTTTTCTTTCCTGTCTCACTTCCCCTCCTGAGATCACCTCCAGATAAACGTCTACACATAGACCTTTGGAGGAACCCAACCTCAAGCAGGGGGTCCCAACCCTCTTTTGTGAGGTGTGACAGTGGTTAACAGGGCCCCTGGGACAGTGTGTGGGCACCGGGCTGATCCCTCGGTCACGCTCCAGATAACTGCGGAGGTGGGGGACCAATGAACAGAGACGGCTCAATTCCCTCAGGCCTCACAGGAATGTCACGGGGTGGTGAGCAAAACCCAGGCATCCGACCCAGAGCCCCACTCCCAATTCCTGCTGCTGTGGGTCCCCCTCTGTGCATTTGCCAATATATATAGATAGAAGGGACCCCAGGACGGAGACAGAGACAGAAGGAGCCTGAGATGTCTCTCTTGCCACAGAGGAGAAAAGGTTCAGAGATGTGCAGAGCTGGCCCTGGGTGGAGGGGTGATGGAGCGGGATCCAGAATCCAGGTGTCCCCACTCTGTTCCCTCCACACTGCTGGGGGCCACTGGAGAATGACCGTGCAGTTATGGGTCACCTGAGCGCTTCCTGCCTGGACTGACCCACTCCCGGCTGTTACCAGACTCACTCCTGCATTTGTTCCAGCGGGGCTGAGATTCGTCTCACTGTGCATCATAATGGGCTGGATGGTGGCCCTAAATGATGTGCCCATCCTACGCTCCAGACCTGTGAATGTGACCTTATTTGGCAAAAGGGTCTTTGCAGATGTGATGAAGTTAAGGATCTAAAGATGAGAACATCCAACATCCTGGGTTACCCAGGGTCCTAAATCCAATGACAAGTGACCTTCTAAGAGATGCACAGGGAGAAGAGAGGCAGGTCTCGGGAAGACAGAGGCAGAGATCGGAATGATGCAGCCATAAGCCCAGGAGGGCCTGGAGCCCCAGAAAGGAAGACACACGGAGAGACGGTCCCCTAGAGCCTGTGGAGGGCGTGGCTCTGCAGACCCCCTGATTTTGGGCTTCTGGCCTCCAGAGCTATGAGAGAATACATGTCTACTGCTGTTAACCACCTGGTTTGTGGTACTTGGTTCCTGAAGCCCCAGGAAATACACACACATTTATTTATTCCACTTTGTTCTTCAAGTTGTTTTCAAGCACTTTCCCTCCACCTACCAAGACTCAGATCCCAAAGGCTGTGAGAGAATCCATCATTGCTTTAGCTCCACAAATACATATTAAACACCTACCAGATGTCAGGCTCCACACTGGGCTCTGGGCCCCAAGGTGAGTCAGCAGGGAGGTACATCCAGTGGGGAGACAGAAGTAAAGTCATCATGACACAGTCTGGTCACGCAGTGTCAGTGGGACCTGACACCACACACAGCGGGACAAAGCAGAAGACATTAACTGTGTGTGTGTGTGTGTGTGTGTGTGTGTGTTTGTGTGTGTGTGTGTGTGTATGTGTGGAGAATGGGGGCTCAGGAGGAACTGAGAGAGGGCAAAGATCTGAGATAGGGAGGGGAGGCAGGGTGGGTATTTAAGGAAGGAGAATGGCACGTGCAAAGGTCCTGAGGCTGGGGGAGGAGAGGTAGGAAGAGAGAGTCTGGGCCCCAGGAGAACATGTAGGGGTAGAAGGTAACAGGACTGGAGTAGGTGGGGGCCCTGAGCACAGAGCCTATCTGCTGGCCCCACCCCCAAGGGTGACGAGAAGCTTTGAGCAAGGGAGCATCAATTACGTTCACAGTTTTAAGAGATCTTCTTGGCCAGTGTGGAGATGGATTTAGACAAAAAGGGGCTAAAAAGAGGGAAAGCAGCAAGAGGCTTTTGCCAGGCCCCATACCAGGCCTGGGCTGAGGATGGTGAGTGTAGTTTCCATAAACATCAAAGAGGTAACAACACAAACCACCCACAGGATGACTTACAACTTCTGCCCAGATAAGTATGATCAGGCACAACCCTTCTGAAGGTCTTGATGGCAGGCACAGGGCGTCAGGATTGTGAAGCGTCTCTTTTCGGGAACGGGGCAGCATCCTGCCCTCCAACCCCCGCAGACTGAGTCTGTCTTGGTCACATGCTGGATTAACATTTAAACCTATTAACTGAGAATCTGCAGCCCTCCCCACATGCACATCTTCTGCCTTGAAAGGGGCCCCCGAAGCCCCGATGGGTCCAACACTTCCACCACCTTGAAGGGAATCTCTAAGAGAGGCTTTGTTATTTACACCATTGCCTCCTCATCAAAGCATAAGCTCCTTGGGAATGAGAATCTTGCCTCATCCTTAAACTCCCCAGCCTGCTTGTGCACTGGAGGTGCCTGCTGGGTGTTTGCTGCATGAAGGAAAAAGTGTTGTCAGGAAGTACGCTTGCAGAGTGCCGCCCCGTCAACTTTTATTCTCTGCCTCATCGGGCAATGGCGCAGGAGACTGGGCGGCACGTGAAGACGATGCAACGTGCTGCCCCTGCCAGCGCCAGGCTAGAATGTGCTCTTTGCACAGAGAGCCAAAGAGACAGACACCTGGGGACTTGCATTCCCCACCCCTTCTCCCATTCTGCCCTTGGCAGCAGGCAGAGCTCAAACTTTCCTTTGCGCTGGTTTCAACCCAGCTACAGAGGGACCTCACTCAGTCACAACCTCCCCGGCCACGGAGCCTGCCATTAAGGAACTTGCCGGGTGACATCACCCAGGGGATGCAAGGGTCACACGGGTCTCCTGATCCTTGTATCTGGTTCCCCGGGGATGAAGGTGGGTGTAGGGTTCAAGGTGACTGGCAGAGTACTCCTTTATCTTCCCTCCCCAAGTCCAAGTGGATTCAGAGAGCTGAGAATAGGCAAAGGAGGATAGGAACACACTGAAAATATAAAGATCATGGGGCAGACAGACAAGGAAACCCCCCAGAAAGACCCACCACCCCAAAAGACCCAGCACCCCACACAGGAGGAAAAGGAGGGACTTTTGCAGGAGTGGAATAGCGCCAGGTGGGAGGCTGTGGGGGAGGGAAGGAGCAGACCAAGGGCATGTGGGTAATTAACAGACGGGGCATCAGTCATGTCAGCCCCCATCCCCTTAGCCACCGACTCCAGTGTTCCCCCAGGGCCAAAGGCTCAAGTACAGGTAAAGGGGGCTCTGAAACGGGGTGCTAGACCCAGAAAGCAAGGGCAGTACCCCAGCACAGTGAGGGCCCCACATCAGAACGGAGCCCTTTGCTAAGAAATTCACATCTGCTGACTCCACTTGGCCACAGGCCTGGACTGCTGGCCCCCACCTCACAGCGACCATGGCCAGGGCTCTTGCAATCGGAGATTTCACTCACGGCTAGCTGGCAGGGAGTCCCGCTTGGCTTGAGGAAGGATTTCCAGCAACCAATGATTTTGTCCAGACCCCCTTCATCTACAAATATGAATAGACAACCGAGATACACCAACGCTAAGGAATTCAAGTGCACTGAAAGAGAGGCACCAGGTCAGCAAACAGAAGAACCCACTCAGGAGGTGAGTGAGGGAATAAAGTAAGCAGAAGAAAAAAATTAAAGTAACTATAGTTGATATTTTTGGAGTGAGAGGACATCTGTTTTTTAAAAACAGGCTGCTCTGAAAAGGAAACATACTCAGCATCTTGGAAATTGCAAATATGACTGACTAATTCTGAATTCATCAGTGAACAAGTTGAACAGGGAAGTGGATGCAGTGACCCGGAGGTTTGAGCTAAGGGAATTTCCCAGAATATAGTGCAGAAGGGCAAAAAGATGAAAAATATGAACAAACAGTTACAAGATGTGGAAGTTAGGGTTTTCAACATCTAACAGATGTTGGAGGAAACGCTGAATGTAGGAGTTGAAATAATAGGAAAAAATTAGAGGAGAAAATATCTCTGAGCTGAATGCTTTGGACTGCTGAGTAAGAATAATGAAAAAATGACACACACTTGGTGAAATGTCTAAACTCCAAGAACAGAGGTGGGTGTACACATTAAGTTCCCACCCTGACTCTTGCAATATATAGGTGACTTGGCCTTCATTTATCATTTCAGTGGCAAACCTTTGTTGAAGATCTGAGCACGATGCCAATTACAGGTATCCCTGCTTTTCAAAAGTTAGCTTTACACCACGTGACTTTTATAAAGCCCTACGTTAGCCCCTGCTTTCATTAACTGAAAGAAATCCGAAGAGGATTTTTCGCTTTTAGGGAAAAAAGTGAAAATGGTGATGAGCTGTTTTTGTTTGTTTGTTTGTTTTGCAGCAAGCCCGGACAGAGGCAGCACCGCACCACCGGCAGCAAGCGTGGCACCGCCAAGTTCCTTCCCCGGAACCACACCCAGAATCTCACAGATTTGTAGGAACGCTCTACTTTCGCATAGCGGGGGAAACCTGTACTATGGATGTAAAGGTGAAAACTCGGGCACAACTCAAACTCACAAAGCTTCCAGTCCAGGGGGAACAGACAAGAATAGAGATAGCATACCACAGCGGTTAAGAACAGGGAGGCTCTGCAATCTGAATCCAGCCCTGCCAGCTCAGAGACACTGGCAAGTGACTTAATCTCTCTGTGCCTCAGTTTCCTTCCCTGCAAAATGGGAATTACATTAACAGTTTCTGTCTCACAGGTTGTGTTGAGGCCACAGGTAAAGCACTTAGAACAGCAACTTGCATGCAGTAAAAGTGAACACCATACACGTATTTGACAAAGACATAAAGGCAGTGATAAATGCTAAAGATCAGAGGTATGGAATCATAAAGGAGGTGGCTGACCCTCCTTGTGGGATCCAGGGGCCCTGAAGGTGAGTGGGAGTTGCCAGGCCAGGCCTGGGCACAGTCTTGCTCGAAGGAGGTTTCAGGCCCAGGTTCACTTAAGCAAGCGCTGGCGCCTCCTCCTGGAGACCAGGCCCTCGCTGTCCACCTCACTCATGTAAAGACATCAGGCTGCTTCCCGGGGCCCTGGGCTTGTCACATCCTGTCTGGGTGATGCTGACGAGGATGGCAGTGGCACCAGTGCCCGGAGGAAGCAGCCCTGGCTCTCTGCTTCACATCTCATTTGCTATTTCTGCTCATCCACAGCCTGATTTCTTTTCAGCGCATCACAGCTCAGCCCCAAGGCCAAGGGCCAGGGCCAATCTATGGGTAAGGAGGGTCCTGACAGACGAAGCGAGTGGGAGAGGTGGGCTGTTAGATTCATCTGGAATCGTGGCAAGGGAGGTGGCCGTGAGATGGCCTGCCTCTCAGACTCTCAGCAGAAACATAAAGGGAGGCAGAGTATCCAGGCACAGGCAGCCAGGAGAAGGGGCCCTAGGCCAAGTTCTCCCAGCAGGGCCTGTCCTCGGGGCCACAGGATCAGGGGTGGTGGGGAAGTGCCATCTCTGGGCAAGATCTCGGGGAGGTGGCGAGGCTTAAATCTGGATCTCTGTGAGGTCCCAGGAGAAGGATAAACACTGGCTGACTTGACAATTCTCTTCTTTTCTGGAAGGGTTCCGCTTCCTGCTTCTGGAACAATGGATACAGGCCAATGTGATTCCTGAGGGGCCAGACTTGTGGTCAGGGGCCTGCAGCCCAGGCTCTGAGGTTAACCCAGGGACAGGTGAGTCTCATGATGGATGTATGATCCCAGGCCCCCTGTTAGCAATCCCACAGTGCCCTGGGTCATGACTGTAGCCCCTCAAGGCTTAAAATGCCAGGCAGACCATGACCTGAGCCTAGGGAAAGAGCTAGACCCCCCAGGGGCTGTACAGAGACTGAGGGCAGGATTTCCCAATCCACAGGGACTCCAGAGGGCTCTCTCTGTGGCCCCCAGGGAGCTCCCCCACTCTGTGATTTTGTCACAAGGACCTCCTCCTTTTCTCCCCCCTAGGGTCTCACTCACTGTCCTCCAGGTCCTGGGTGTTGTCTGGCAGTGGAAGCAATTTCAAGAAGGAGAAAAGGCCCTTGGCGGGGGCCATACCAGGAAGGACGTGGGAGATGATGTGCGCGACGGAGGTAAAGTGTCTCCTGGGAACTTCAGGACTCAGGCCAGACTGCTCCCCAGGCCAGGGGACATCTGGTCCAGTCCCCACAGTGGGAAAGAGGAACATTCTCCAACACCGCCTCCCAGAGGGGAGCCTGCCAGTGCCCGTTTCATGCTGCAGTGACCGGCACTCCCCTAAGTCTGCCCTGGAAGGAAAAGGACTGCCACTCTCAGTGCTGTCAGCTTTCCCTGACCAGGGGACACCAATCAAGAAGTGACTGTAGTCTAAAGAGAGAACTTCCACCCCAAAGACTTCATGTCTCCCTCAGTCCCCAAAACGCAGGTCCCCTTGATGCTGCGGCCCCAGTGCCCCTCTGCGGTAAGCAAAGACGCAGCTCTGCGGGGCCCCGAGGCAGCTAGCCACAGCAAGGCCTGGCTAAAGGCCTGAGATTCTGCAGAGCACCTTCTGCCCAGAAATGCCTTTGAAAAAGCTACCTGGGAACCAAACTGCTGTGTAGACACTGAGCTGCTGAGTATGAGGGCTAGGAAGCCAGGACCCCATGAGAGTTCACAGCACAGACTCTGGAGCCAACCAACCTGGGTTCAAACCCCAGCTCTGACCTGTGGGCAGTTAGTGAACCTCCCTGTGCCTCAGTTTCCTCATCTGTAAAATGGGGACAATAGTACTGATCTTCTAGTGTGTAAGGATGAAATGAGATCATATTAGCAAAGCACTTAGAACAATAAAGTAAATATTAAATATAAATATAAAGTAAATATATAAACATAAATATATAGAGTAAATATAAGTATTAACAAAGCACTTAGAACCTAGCCACACAGAAAAGCCACGTACATATTTAATAAAGAAATACTTGTTTCAGGTTTCCGAATCCCCCAGGGCAAGGCTCAAGGCATCAGAAAAGCCCAAGAAGAAGACACGGAAAGAAAATGATGAGCTTCTGACCCAGCAGGCCACCATCATCTTGCCTCGGAGCGCTGCTTTTTCAAACCTCCATTATTTATGTCTTCCTGACTTCTGTCGCATCCTCAGTTCACTTGTACTATTATTTATTCATGCTTTTCTTTCACTCAGCTGACCTCTAAATAATTTATCTTCTGCGGGGTGTTTGTCAACGGCCATAACTGGAAAACCAATGTCACTTGTCATAAAATAGAAGGAAACTGTAAAAACACATCCTGTGGAAACAAAACAAATAGTAGGATGTTTTTGCTGGATACCTTTGCCTGCCAAGGGCTCTGAGCTTTCTCTTGGTTTTTAGGGATAAAAACATCATCAAGGGTTAAGAAGATTCTCCCGTGCGCCCATCAAGGGGCTGAAAGAGAAATGACCTGGGAACCAACTACTTAACTCGCGAAGGCAGGGATTTAAGCCCTTGGGACGCCTCCTAGAATGAGCCTGCCCCGCGGGACGTGGCCCGCCTCGTGGGGCGCTCAGCCGGCGCAGAGGAGAGGGGGCTTTAGGGGCGGGGCTTTCACAGGCGCCGCAGCCAGATGCGCGCGGGCGGTGGCCCAGACGAGGGGAGCCGGGAGGAGGTGGGGCGGCCTCAGCTCAGGGCTGGGTTTGTCTAACTTGGGGCCCTTTGGCGACTGCAGACCCAGCCTCCTGCTGCCTTTGGGCAAGAGGAACACAGGCGCTCAGGGTCTCTGTGGAGGACTTGATAAAACAGCTGGGCTCCCGCTTGGGACCTGCTTAACACTCCAGGATAAGAAGTCATTGAGCGCCGAAGACCACTCCAATCGCTTCGTGGCCACGGCCAGCACGGAGCAGACCCGCGACGCCCAGACTCCTCTCTGCTCCCAACACACGTCAACCTGGCTCTACCCCTGGGCATCACAAGCCATCCTTCTCCATCAAGCAGGACAACCAGACGTGAACTGCTACTCGTTAGCCACCTCTGAGAGGAGGGAGGGGCTGAGACCCTGAAACAGCAGTTGATGCTCGGGGCGAAGGCGGCCCCAACTGCCCTGCGCACTCACCTGGGCGCTCAGGCAGTGACGAGCGCGCTGGCTCCGCCCAGGAGCAGGTCCAGCGCCCTGGCGACACCTCGGCTGCTTTGCCGGCTTGTGCGCTGTGCGGAGCAGCGCTGAGAGCCCGCACGTCAATTCCCACTGCCTGCAGGGTCCTGGAGGCGGCCAAACCTGCGGGCCGGTGCAGAGAATCTGCCTGGGGTGAGACGGCCTCCGGGCCCCCCAGCACCACAAACCACACAGAAAGGGAGGAGCACGCACCAGGCCAGCCCGGGGCACGGTGGATCGTGAGAGGCTGAATGTACAAACCGACCAAGGCCAGACCGCATATAAATACAGAGCTCTGTGAGAGCTGCAGCAAACTAGCCCCGGCAGCCTCTGCAGCATCAGCAACAAATGGCCAGGACTGATCAGTAACTACCAGCAGCCCTAATTTTTCTCCACTCCAATTTAGGACCAACCAGAGAAAGCCAAATCTGCTCCCCTGACCAATCACATAGGATGCCCCCCTTTCTGATTAGCCCACCTCCAGCTTCCCCATGCTGACAAACTCCAATCCAGGCATACCTGACACCTCCTGATTTTCTACTGCAAAGCACCTGTGGAGGGAAGCAGCTGGTGTGAGACTCAGGGAGCCACAAGGGCTCACAAGCCCCCAGATCTGTGCCCTGGGTAGGGCCCTGAGGTCCCCCCATGGTCCTCACCCCTTGGGAGCAGGCAGAATGTTTGGAATGAACTCTATACCCATTCATTCATTCAATGAACATTTCCTGGGCACCTGTTGTGTAACAGCCTGAGAATATGCTCCTAAACCCCTGCCTCACAGAACCTCCACTCCAACAGAGGAAGAGAGACAGCCAACATGAAAATACAGAATGGGGGGCAGAGGATGATACAGCAGAAGAGGATTGAGGTGGGCGGGGAGTTCCTCTAACTCAAGTGGTGAGGGAAAGCCTCTCTGAGGGGTAGCTATGGCTTTCTTCCTCTTGGTTTAGGGTAACTCGGGAGAACTAGGGGGCTTTACCCCTCTGTGGCTGTGTGGCAGCCCCTCTCCCCTCCCCTAGAGCTGGCAGCCATTCCTTGCCACTGTCCAGCACAGCACCTGCGCCCATGTTGCCCCAGAGCCCCCATCAGCCATGCACTTGGTTCCTGAGGCACAGGAAAGATAGACGGTCAGCTGGCATCAACCCATGGGGACAAGGAGAGTGCGTGAGGCTGCAGCCCTCTCAGGAACCAGATGCTTTGGGGGACCCCATGGTTGGTTCAAGACTGTGAGCTGGGGTGATACGGGACACTCAAAATATCAGCTCGGATGTGTGTTTGCTGTCTTACTGTCCACAAGAAAAGGAATGTGGCTCAGCTTTGGAAAGAGAACTAGGTGGAATCTCGCTTAGTCACCATGTGACATGAGGCCAATGATTTAACCTTTTTACTAAGCCTCACATTTAGCCTCTGGAAACTGGGATGCAAAAACCTCTCACGGGGCTGTTGAGAAGTTTTCACGGGGTAATCTATATGAAGCCCGGAGCACAGAACCTGGTGCCGGAAAACCCCCAGTAACTGACAGTGAACACTACTGGCATCCAGCAAGTCCAGGGGTTTAAGAGGTGGGCAGAGTTTGTTCCCAATGAGGAAACTGAGGCTGGAGCGCTTAATGTGGCCCCATGGAGACCTGGAGCAGGGCTCTGTGAGTCCTTTTCCAGCTCACCTCCCAACCTGTCCAGGGGTCTGTCCTGTTCTGGGTAGCAGCCCCCCAGGAAAGGCTCTGCTTCTGCCTCTTCTGCATGCACTCAGCCTTCCACGGATTTGTCTATGTGTGTATGTATTATATATTTTTTCTTCCTTTTTATACAAATCGTAGCCCCTGTCCCATTCCACTACCAATAATTCTTGGAACTCATTCTACATCAGTACATATAGAGCTTCCTGATTCTTCTTTAAGCTCAAACACTATCCCACTGTATGGATGTATGCAATTTATTTCCCGTAAGCGAGTATATTGGTAGGAGACTCCCAGAAGATGAGTGGCCAACTTGGAGGGCGTGTGTGTATGTAATTCTGAAGCTGTTGCTATTGGAATAGATTATCTGCCTCCCTCACGATCAGTGTGGCAGGTTTTCACACTTGTGGTCTTGGCCAACACGACAGGGGAAATATGGTATTTCAGTGTTCTTTTAACACGCGCCCCGCTTATGATGAGTGAGTATCTTTCACGTGTTCAACAGTCATTTGCAATTCATTTCTGTGAATCTCCTCTGCCCACCCCCTCCCTTCCTCTCCCCTCCTCTCCCCCAATTAGGCTGTTAGTCATTTTCTCATTGATTTGTAAATGCTCTTTATATTCTAGGGAAATTAGCCCTTGTCTGTGATGTGAGTTACAGATATTCTCCCCAGTCTGTCATTCAGAGCAGCACTTCTAACCTCTCTGCTAAAGACCATACCTTATGTTCTCTCTCTCTTTTTTTTTCTAACTTTTTTTTTAATGGAGGTACTAGGGATTGAACCCAGGACCCCGTGCATGCTAAGCAGGCACTCTACCACTGAGGTATACCCACTCCTTCTTTTAAAAAAATTCCCACAGCATCTCACACAGTTCTTTGCCCATGGTAGGTAATCAATAAATTCTTGTCGATTACATTAATGGTGTAAAACCTTTCTTTACTCATCATCTTCATGAAATAAAAATTGTAAAGCATGATTCCCACCATTTCATGTTTATTTAGTTGTAAATATGTACTTAGACTCCTAGTCCAAGATAGTAAAGCTAATACAAAGATGAATTTTAAAGAAATAAGCTACAAATAAATACAAGTGGGGGAGTTCTGACATTTCTTCCCTTACCTCAACAGGTTACCTTGCACCTCCCGCAGAAGCAGACAACTCCCCTCTGGAGACCTCTGGATTACTGCATTTCCGGTGAACTTCAGCTTAACTGTGACATGAATTGGTGTGGCCTCTGCAGTTGGCTGTGAAATGTCTGGCTTGTCACCCCTAGTCTAACACCAAGCATCTCTGAGCTGTCACAGGAACCAGACCACAGCTGCCAAGAGTACAGGAAGGGGAGTGGAAGTGGTGAGGTGTGGGAGGTGCCAGTCTGGGGTACAGTGGCCCAGGGGACCCCATAGTATGATGCCCACCGGTAGTGACAGGTGGTGACGGCCACCACTATGGTTCATGCCCAGTTTGCAATCCACTCCGCCGCCACAAGGAAGCCGGCAGGGGAGGGCTGCTTTAGGGACAAGTGGGCAAGAAAGAGGCCCACAGCCAGGACCCCCGGTTGTGCTGCCTGCAGACTTACAGAGAGGCTGGGAGTTCGTTATCACACTAGCCACACCCACTGACAATGGTGCCATTGTCAAGTTTGGGAACCCTGCACTGATGCCTGGAGCAGATGCTGAGATGTTCTCCACTAAATGGTGAGATATCAGCAGCTTACTAGGGAAGATGATGGACTGAAATCTCCCCAGGGCCCCCTACTCGGTTCAAAGGGTCAGCAGGGCCATGGGGCCCCAGAGCAGAGTTGTAGCAACCGGGGAGCCAAGAGCAAGGACATACCCCTCGCAGCTGTGCCAGCTTCCTCTTGCTGCTGTGACAGTGACCACCAAGGTGGTGGCTTAAAATCACACACTTCTTCTCTGACAGTCTGGAGTCCAAAGGTCCACGCTTAGTGTCTCCCTGGGTGGAAAGCAAGGTGACAGCAGGGACTTGCTCCCTCCAGGGGCTCATGGGGAGAATCTGTCTCCTCACTTCTCCCAGTTTCCAGAGCTGTATTCCTCGCGCTCGGGAGCATAGCCTCCTGCTTCAGTGCTCGTGCTGCCACCTCCTTGCATCCAATCTCCCTCTGCTTCTCTCTTACAGCGACCCTAGAGGTGGCATCCAGGGCCCACCTGGATAATCTGGGATAAACTTCCTTAATCACAAAACCCTGAATTTAATCACATCTGCAAAGTCTCTTTTGCCCTAACACTCGCAGGTTCCAGAGATTAGGAACTGGGTCTCTGGGGGGCATTGTGCTGTGCACCACAGAGGGCAATGCCAAGCAGACAAAGGGCTCCAAAGACCAGGGGGTGTCAGGGGACACCCAGGCTCATTTCTCACAGAGGCTGAGAGGCACAGGGGCTGAGACCTCCAATGACCCCCAGGTCCCTGCAGTAGCCCAGTGGCTGCTTTGGGGGAGTGCCTCCCAGCTGGGGATGGGAAGAGGAAGACAGACAGGTGCCTGGGTCCAGGGCTCACATCACCCCCGCCATGGGCACCACCTGCCAGGTCTCTTGTCCCATTTGTCCAGGGCATTGGCTGGACAGGTGGCTGCTGAGTCATTCTCCCTCCAGCCTCCTCCTGGTCCCAATCCAAGGATTTTTTTTCTGGCATTTCTGAGGGCAGCTTTGGGGCAGAGAAAAGACTTTTCAGAAATACTTTGGTTTTTAAGGCCTAATTCTTTGCTGAGCTTTTAAATGCAATTTACAAGTCTTATTCTATGAATAGATCCAGCCAATTTTAACAATCATTTTAAAGATGAACTTTGATTAATGTTTGTATCATCTACCTACTTAGTTAATTAAACTCCTTTAAACATTTTAAGCTGCAATCAAAGTGTATTATATTCCATTTTCTAAGTTTTTCAATTATCTGACTAATGAATCTTCCCAAGTCCTTAAGTGATCCTTATCAATCAAATATATTAAACTTATAATTACAGTGATTTTTAAATATTCAAAAACTGTTTACCAACTGAGTGAGATTTCAACTTATAGTCACAGGTCAAAACCAGCGCCTCAAGAACACGTTTAAAATTAGAATCAGCGGCTAGGGGGCAGAGCTCAGTGGTGGAGCTCACACACATAAGGTCCTGGGTTTAATCTTCAGTACCTCCATTGACAAAAACAGGGAACATTTTTTAAAAAATTAGAACCACAAGTCGGAGGTTAACACTCAAATACTCCCAATTTGCTTAAACTTTCTAAGTTCTTAAAATGCCAATGCTACAAAGTAGATTTCTGAGCTTAACACAAAAATATCAATGCTATAGTTTTGATTTATTTCATCGTCACTATACTCAATTCTAAATTTCCTTGGGTTAAAAGCATTCCCAAGCAGATTTGGGATTTCCTTCTCAAGTGCATCATTCTCAGCTAGATGAGGGTTCAACACCCAACTGGTGCAGGACGAGTCAATTCTGACATGAACTTTCTTTCCATATTGTGACTAGTCCACACTACCTGTCTAGTCTGCCAAGGAGGACATTCAGGTTGTTTCCAGTTTGGGGCTCTCTGTTTTCTTTCCTTTTTTTTTTTTTTTTTCTTCAGTGGAGGTATTGGGGCTTGAACTTGGGACCTCGTGCATACTAAGCAAGTGCTCTACCACTGAGCTATACCTACCTGCCCCCGCACCCCTGGGGCTCATGTGATGTCTTGGTAGGATGCACACTCATTTCTGTTGGGTCTGCACCAAGGGTCGACCTGCTGGGCAGAGTGTGAGCATCTGTTGGGCTTTCCTGGACACTGCCAAAAGCTTTTCCAAGGTGTGCACCACCAATCTCCCCATTCTTGAGAAGGAAAGCCCTGAGCAGAAAGGACTCAGCTTCCCAGCCTGTTTACCCCCTATCTGCCTTGCGTCCGTGCCCTCCCACAGCTCCCAGATTCTGAGTTCCAAGTTTGTGACTGCCCCTCATACTCCTGTCACATCCACAACCTCCAAGTGGCTGTGTGTTGGGCACCATGCTGACCCAGAGGCCCCACTGAGCCAGGTAAGGTCCTCATCAAGAGCTCACAGGCGCAGAGGCAAGCAAGCAATCAGCCACAAAGGACGTACTGTGGTCAATGCCAGGTCTGACATACACGCCCCCAGGGTCACCAGGCCCACATCTGTGTGTCAGAGACAGCAGCATCGATTTGGGCAGTGTCCCAAAGCATCCAGTGCCCTTTCCCCTTGTGCTAACGTCAGCTTCTTGGAGACCACTCCTCCCCTATTCATGTGGACCGGCCTGAATCCATTTCTATTGCATCCACAGGATCCTGGCTGATCCTGAAGTCTCTTCAGGAGGTGACAGCCAAACTGGGTCCTGAGGGATGAAGAAGAGTTGGCAAGTGAGGGATGGGAGGAAAAGTGTCAGGCAGAAGGAACCACACCTGCAAAGGCGAAGAGGCGAGAATCAACCTAGAACAACGGGGGAAATGCAATTCTCTCCACATCCTGGGAGATGAAGTGAGCGCAAGCGGCTGGGGCTGTGGGGCTTCCTCCTAAATGGTAGCCCAGAGTTGTTGCAGGATTTAAGATGAACGATTGCTCAGATTTCCTCCTTGGAAAGCTTACTCTGGCCACAATGCTTGGGCCAGATGGAGGCCCGAGACCCGCCAAGAGGCAGTTGGGAGGGAGGGGAGCCAGGTGGAGTAGCATGGAGGGGAGAGGCCTAACAACAGGAACCAGGCTGAGGAAGGACCCTCCAGACCCAGTTCACAGCAGAGCTGAGCTGACAGCCATGCCTCGGGCTCAGTGAGCTGTGGCCTTTCTGGAAAGTTTCCAGCTCTGCCCTGCCCCCAGATCCCTTTCAACCTCCCTCCCCAACAAGGAGAATCAGCTGCTGCCCGTCCCCTGGGACAACAAAGAGTAGCACTTGGTCCTAATCTCCAGAACCTGTAAATGATACCTTATGGGCCAGAGACTTTGCAGATATGACTAAATTAAGGACCTTGAGATGGGGAGATTATCCTGGTGGGCCTGATGTAATCAACTGACATGAAGACAGAAGCAGAGACATTTGAAGATGCTACACTGCTGACTTTGAAGATGGGGTGGGGAGTGGGGCAGCTTCTAGAAGCTAGAAGAGGTTAGGAACAGATTCTCCCTGGGAGCCTCCAGGAGGAACCAGCCCTATCAGCACCTTGATTTTAACCTAATGAGACCCATTTTAGACTTCTGACCTCCAGAAATGTGAGACAATACATTTGTGCTGCTTTTAAGCTACTAAATTTGGGGCAATTTGTTCCAGCAGAACTAAAAAACTCATCCATACACCAGGGTAACAGAAGCAGAGGGTCTGCATCAATGGGTGAGGACTGTCCTTCTCTCCCCGACCCCAGTACTCTGCCCTGCCCATCTGGCCTCTCCTAGGCAACCGCAGCGCCCTCTACCTTCTCTCAGTGGGGGCGTGGCTTAAACAGATCACCCAATCCCGCTGGGGAAGGTTGGACACACCCCCACCCCACCCTACCCGGCTGCGTAAAAACACTTACCTTCATCCGGGAGTTTGACCATCTGTCTGTCTGTATTTTCTCTGCACGAGTGCTCCTGATAGTATTCTCCTAAATAAACGCAGAAGCTGGTCTGTATGGCAACTCAAGCTCCCACTTTCATACTCAGCCCAAGGCAATCGTGGTTACTCTAAGTCATTTAGGACAGTTACTGCTTTCTCAGCATCCCTTGCAATCCCTTGTCCATCCCTTGAGAAAGGAGGACATGGCTCAGCACTGACCAGTGAGACACAGCAGACCTTTGTTAGGGGTTCTGGGGACCCTTGTGCTTCCTGATGCTGCTGGCATCCCCCTTCCCCTATGGATTCTTTCTGTTCAGAAAGAAGAAATGAGAGCTGGTGCTATGGTGACTGCCTTGTAACTGGAAGGTGACAGACATGGTTAAGATGGTGGATGCAAGAACTTGGTCCCTGATGGCCTTGTTAGGTAACCAACCAATGCCAGAAACTGTCCATTCTGAATTTAGTTACACACGAAAGAGAAACCCTCATCTGTCTAAGGCATAGCTGTTGGGGTTTTCCACTTGCCACCAAAGACAGTCATACCAATTCTTTACATGAATGAACCACAGGTCAATGAACGGAATAGCCTACCAGAAATAATGGGTGCATCACGTTCAATGGACATGAATAGGAGTGTCTTTAGCAATAGTTCCAGGACAAGTGGTTGCAATACGGGGAGGAAAGTTGGCTCATACCTCACACCACACATGAAAATATATTGCACGTGTATTGAAGAGGAAAGAACAAACCCCAGAAATCTAGAAGAAAACAAAACGAAATGTTTATAAGTGGGAAACAATAAATAAAGATAAAACACAAATCCAGTAGACTATATTTGGTGGCTGGAAGGGCACAGTAGACATGCGCCCCATCACAGTGGTTTTTCATCCCATGCTAATATGATCCCAACCCCTACAAGAATGAATTCTCACACACCTAATACCAGACCAACAAATGTGTGAACATAAACTAATAGAACTGAAGGCTGAATTCTATGATAATAGTTCTATGATAATAGTTGAAGACTTCAATATCTCACTCTCGATAATGGATAGAACAACCAGATAGAAGAGAAGTGAGGAAATAGAGGACTTAACACAATGAGCCAACTAGACCTAATGTTCATATACAGAGCATTCCCCCTGCCAACAACAGCATACACATTCTTCTCAAGAACACGTGGGACATTTTCCAGAATAGACCATGTGTAATGGGGTTCTGAACCCAATTCAAGTGTGTGTGTGTTTTGTGTGGGGTTCCCTCCACATCACCAAGTAATTCTCCAGACACTAGCTGGGTGTCACCACTCAACTCAGTCCCAACACTATCTACCCAGAGTAGCAGGTGGTAACAGGGTCAGATCCCACAGGTTAAGGGCTCAGTCCCATGAGACTCTCCCCCTTCCCCACCTCAGTTGTCACCTGTGCTCCTGACCAACTGGCTATGATTGTAGGTTCCAATGACCCCTTCTTTGGACTTCGGACAGTCCAAGTTGTCACCTCTTGGATTCAACCTATTCCCTTTCCAGGGCCTGAACGGACGGGAAAAGTGGACACTTGAGTACAGGTGACAGAGACAGAGCAGAACTGACGTCTGAGACCTGGAGCAATACAGTCTTTTATTTCCTTATCTTTTTAAAGAAAAAAAAATATGTTCAGAGTGGCCCAGAGAGTGTGCTGAGAGCAAGGCTGACTCAGAGCCAAAGTCTGTGTCACAGGTCAGATAAAGGTCAGGGGTTAGGAGGTAAATACCAGAGAGATTCTCTGAAGAAGTTGAGTGAAGGAATTTTTTAAAAATACAATGACCAACTTGAGGTTGAGATGAGAATAGTCAAAGATGTCCAGTTAGTTGAATCAAGCCATTTTAGACACGCCAGCATTAAAAATATTTCTGTACCTAGAGATTCCTTTGAGTTTATAAGTTTCTCTTGAAAAATGTAAAGGGTCTTTAAGGGTCAATCCTTTGGGCTGTTTCATACTTAAATTCTTCCCCACAGCCTGTCTGAATACAGAGACCACTAGGATGGGACTTGATTGGGGTTGAGGAAAAATCTTTGATCAGGGACAGTTGATACAGTAGGAACATTAAGGAATGAGACAGGGAGACATGAGTTGCCTCAGGGTGACTGGGGTTCTCAGGACACAGAGCAGGAAATGGAGCACAGAACCCCAGAAGGTGGGAGGGAAGGATTTGGAAGAGTTGGTGGGATAATGGCCCCAACCCAAGCTACCCGCTTTGCAGTGTCGGCCCCTGTGGTGCAGACCCTCGGGTTAGAGACAGACACGCAAAACATGGTGATCTATATTGTCCCACTGGATTTCTCTTTCTTTCTCCAGCTACCTATCCAGATATAGCCAGAGCGATTTTCAATCTTAATCATCACAAACTCAGAAAATGTACCTGGAGGTCCTAGAGCACACATGATTTGAATGTCCACTAGTTTATCATAAAACAATCTTTTAGGTCATTCCTACTCCAGTGATCCAACCACTGTCTAAGTAACTCAGTGGAAGGTTGAGCCCCTTATACCCCTGGAGCGGGCAGTTTGACATCCTCCACAAAGATTGTCTGAGAACAGAAAGAGAAGAGGACTCAGAAAAAATTACCATCTGCATATAGTGTCCTATTGTACCAACAAGGTTCAGGCAAAGAAATAAATTGTCTCCTTGTTGAGTAACTAGGTGGGAAGTGATGGTTTCTTTTCCAATCAAGAACACTGTCCCTTAGCATCCAAGCTCGTAAGGGACAGGGAGACATTCTGCTTACTAACCTTCATAGGTTAATAGCTTAGGACTCCTTAATCCTCTCACACAATTTATTTCTCAGTGTATTCTTGTCTTTTGTCCTTGCACAACTTCAATCCATTAAAATAGAAGAGAAAGGTGTGATTTTGAAATAAGCACAACTTTTGAGTGGCGGGGGTGAGGGTGAGAAGGGTGTTCTTGGCAGAGGAGCACAGATGAGTCAGTGGATAGCTGGGCTGTTAAAAGGCCCAGATGAGCAAACAGCAGACTCTGCTGAAGGTAAATAATTTCCCAAATGAATATTCTACTTTTAATTCAAAGGGAAGCTGCCTGATTTAAATGTCAAGATGTCCAATGTACATACAAATATGATCACAATTTTAGGAAAACTTCTCAATCCAAATTTGTGATTTACAAAAATGGTACAAAAAGCTGTCAGGCCCAAGAATCATTGGTTTCCTTGTTCTGACCACAGCTGTGTACAGGAACAGGATCAGCTCAGTACCCTGTGGATAGAAACAGGGCAATAGCCAGTCTCTTGCCCAAAGGACGACCTAAAACTCCCTTTCTTCTTCTGTCCCATTTTGACATAATAATTTTCTGAGTTTGAGCTCCTGTAGTTTGTGCTGAGAAGTTAATTAGCAGAGGCTTGTAGTTTTCCTTATTAAGTTAATTGAAAAGAAAAGTCTATATAACAGGAAATAATAAATGAGCCATAGTCAGAATTATGTTTTGACATTTTGAAATAAACACTAAGCATCGTTGTTGACAGTCTCATATTTAACCTTTAAGTGTCATAAAAATGTGAAAAGAGTTGGGATTCATGGGAATAACCATTCCCATGTCAGTGGAGTGTCCAGGCAAGGCGTGTGGCTTCTCTGATCTCCACAACCATCATGCAGAGAACACATTCCTTCCTCACACGAAGTTGAGGGACTCAGAGGTTAAGAAATTTGCCTAAGGTCTCACAGATGGGACAAGAGTTTGACTGCCATGTGTTTCTTTCCAAATCAATTCCTTTTTCATATACCTTATTGTCTTTCCACTTATATACCAAGTTGTCTGAAAAGATAGATTATCAGGAAAAGAATGACAACTAGGCTGAAAACAGAATTTTCACCAGCAATCATGGAAGCCAGAAGGTGGTGTAATAATGTTTTCAAAGTGCCATTTTTGTGAACTAAAGATATTACCAACAAATAAAAACAGAGAGTTTGCCATCAATAGATGCCAACCAAAGGAGGTTCTAAAGGATGTGATTCAGGAAGAAAAACAATCCCATGAGAAAAAGTCTGAGATGGAAGGAGAAACAGTGGCCAAATGAATTGGTAAACATGTAATGCGGGCAAGCCCACACCAATACAGACTGGTTAAAATAGTAATGATACTGTTTATTTTGAAAGATTAAAAAACAAATTAAAGCTACGGCAATTTTATGTAGACACTGTAATTTGCTGACCCAGCATAAGATGGAAGAAAATGGACTGAAGTGTGCAAAAGTTACTGAAGCCAAACAGGTCAGGTATTAAATTGTTGTCTCTGCTCCATACCACCCTCCTCTATTTGGCTTTGTGTTCCCAGGGCTGGAATTCTGCAAATACTTCTGCTTTGTCAATAGGGTCCCTGTTTCGTTCTGCCAATAGAGGGCACTAGAGAGAGAGACTGCAAAGCTAGCAGAAGAAGAGGGGCTAACCGCTTCCTATCTGCTTCCTGTTCTGGTGAGCTTTATCCCAGCAAAGCTTTTTCAGTCCAGCAACAGCAGTTCCTGCTCACAGCAGTGGTGGGATCCCATTTGCAGTTGTGAAAATTAATAAACAGTAACCTCATTTACAATAGACAGGAGGCCAGAAGCGGGACCTCTCCTGCCCTACTACCAGACCTCAAATATAGACCCAACAGAAAGAGAGGAACCTTGCATCTCTAACGGGAAGAAAGCTACTACTTACTACCCAGCAGGAGAAAGGAAGAATTTCTCCCTGCCGGGCAACAGCCCAACCAATGAGACACTGTCACAACTCAGCCAATGAGAAGTCACTACACTTTGAGCTTGCAGTTTCCTCCAATGGACTCTTTATTTATAACAGCTTCTCCCAGCTTCCCCTTCTCCTCTATAAAAGAATACTCCTGCCCTTTGTTCTTGGCCTTGCCTATGATTGGCCATAGATTGCATGTCCTGAGTTGCAATTCTTTGCTGTTCCTGAATAAACCCATTTTGCTGGTAAAGTAACTGGCTGTTTGACTGTGTTAGGTCAACACAGTTTTTCCAACACTTGCAAACCAACTTCATCACGCCCTTGGTCTGCCCCTCAGAGACACTGGTGTCTCTTACAGAGGTGCCCCTCAGAGGGGTGGTCCCAGGCCTAGAGGAAGACTTCCTCTGAGTTTCAAAGCTTCAATAATTTCAGCCTCTTCTCTTTGTTCCTTCAGCCCTGGGGGTGGTAGCTGCTTCTTGTAGTTGCCAGCCCCCAATACCTTAGCGTTCTCTCTTTAGGTTTTCTGTTATCAAGTTAACAACTGTATCCCTAGTTAAGAATCCCTTAGAGTAAATCCTCTCTGTTCAAATAACTGGAGTGGTTTCTGTCTCCTGACTGCTCTAACTGATGTGGTTTCAGAAATTAAAAGATTGTATCTTATAATGTTGGAAATGTAAAAAACACATTGCTTAAGTAAAAGCACTTGGGTAAACCATGAGAGAATGACTTTATAATGTTGGAGAGGGGAAGAACTTCCAACTAGAACACAAACTTAAAATCCATGAAATACACCCACGCGGGGGGGGGGGGGGAATTTGACTATATAAATTCAAACATTTCTGAGTGGGGAAAAAATGACTAAGTAAAATTAAAAGACAACATCAAAGTGGGGAGAATATATATATTTCACATCATAGTCAAATTCTAATATATAAGGCAGTTCTACAAATAAATAAGAAAAATTAGCAAGCAACGAAAGAAAAAATTGGCAAGGGGAGATAACTGAACTATTCATAAAAAAAGAAATACAATAACTTTTTTAAAATAAACTTTTTATCTGGGAATGATTTCAGATGTACAGAAAAGTTGCAAAGATAGTCTAATACTGCATTCATTTTGCTGCCAAATTGTTCCAGATTTGGCCACTGGGAGCTTTTTTAACTGGCTCCAGTGACCATTTATTGTAGGTTGTTTTGGTTTGTGGGGTTTTTTTTCAGCACTTCTTTAATTCTGACACTACAAGATGCTTCAGGCTTATCTTGCATTTTCCCTGTCCCCGGGAATCAGCCATTTCTCCAAAGAGTCCTAATTCCTTTTATTGGAGAATAGCATTGAGAAACCAAGATCTGTATAAATGACGTTAGAACATATAAAAGATGCTCTATTTCACTCATAATGAGATATTTAAATTAAAGCTAAAATATACCATTATTCACTAATAGATCAACAGAGAACCAAAATTTGATAGGATATAGTTGGGAAAGCTGAGGGGTGAACAGAGCCTCATGCTATGCTGCCGGATGTATAAATTGGAACAGCCTCAATGAAAGACATTCGACGAAATTCAAACACACACACATTTGACCTAGCAATTCCATTTCTAGTGATATGCCTGCCCACTATGAACTGGCCAAAAAAACCTTTTTATGGTAACATTGTTTATAAATTTGAAAAACTGTAGACAACATAAATGGACATCAATAGAGAACTAAATTGGGTATTTAGAAAATGGTATGTTTAACTGATGGAATATAACACAGCTGTAAAAACAATGAAGAAGCTCTTTACATATTGACTTAGAATAATCTCAGAAATAAATTGTTAAGGACAAACGAAAACACATTTCAGAACTGAAGGTATAGGATTTGTCTAAGAAGAGGGAAAGGAATATATGCATATTTACATATACACATAATATATGCTCATCTATACACATTTTGAACTATATCTTTTTTTAACATTTTTATTGAGTTATAGTCATTTTACAATATTGTGTCAAATTCCAGTGTAGAGCACAATTTTTCAGTTATACATGAACATGCATATCTTCACTGTCACATTTTTTTTCCCTGTGAGCTACCACAAGATCTTGCATATATTTCCCTGTGCTATTCAGTATAATTTTGTCTATCTATTCTACATTTTGAAATCCCAGTCTGTCCCTTCCCACCCCCCACCCCCTTGGCAACCACAAGTTTGTATTCTGTGTCTATGAGTCTGTTTCTGTTTTGTATTTCTGTTTGTTTATTTGTTTGTTTTTAAGATTCCACATATGAGTGATCTCATGTGGTATTTTTCTTTCTCTTTCTGGCTTACTTCACTTAGAATGACATTCTCCAGGAACATCCATGTTGCTGCAAACGGCGTTATGTTGTCGGTTTTTATGGCTGAACAGCATTCCATTGTATAAATATACCACCTCTTCTTTATCCAGTCATCTGTTGATGGACATTTAGGCTGTTTCCATGTCTTGGCTATTGGAAATAGTGCTGCTATGAACATTGGGGTGCAAGTGTCATTCTGAAGTAGGATTCTTTCTGGATATATGCCCAGGAGCAGGATTCCTGGGTCTTATGGTAAGTTTATTCCTAGTCTTTTGAGGAATCTTCATACTGTTTTCCACAGTGGCTGCACCAAACGGCATTCCCACCAGCAGTGTAGGAGGGTTCCATTTTCTCCACAGCCTCTCCAGCATTTGTCATTTGTGGACTTTTGAATGATGGCCATTCTGACTGGTGTGAGATGATACCTCATTGTAATTTTGATTTGCATTTCTCTGATAATTAGTGATATTGAGCATTTTTTCATGTGCCTATTGATTATTTGTATGTCTTCCTTGTAGAATTCCTAGTTTAGTTCTTTTGCCCATTTTTGGATTGGGTTGTTTGTTTTTTTCTTATTAAGTCATATGAGCTGCTTATATATTCTGGAGATCAAGCCTTCGTCGGTTTCATTTGCAAAATTTTTCTCCCATTCCGTAGGTTGTCGTTTTGTTTTACTTATGGTTTCCTTTGCTGTGCAGAAGCTTGTAAGTTTCATTAGGTCCCATTTGTTTATTCTTGCTTTTATTTCTATTGCTTGGGTAGACTGTCCTAGGAGAACATTTTTGAGATGTATGTCAGACAATGTTTTGCCTATATTTTCTTCTAGGAGGTTTATTGTATCTTGTCTTATGTTTAAATCTTTGATCCATTTTGAGTTGATTTTTGTGTATGGTGTAAGAGAGTGTTCTATCTTCATTGCTTTACATGCTGCTGTCCAGGTTTCCCAACACCACTTGCTGAAGAGACTGTCTTTATTCCATTGTATATTCTTGCCTCCTTTGTCAAAGATTAGTTGACCAAAAGTTTGTGGGTTCATTTCTGGGCTCTCTATTCTGTTCCATTGGTCCATATGTCTGTTTTTGTACCAATACCATGCTGTTTTGATTACTGTAGCTCTATAGTATCGTCTGAAGTCTAGGAGAGTTATTCCTCCAGCCTCTTTCTTTTTCTTCAGCAATGTTGTGGCAATTCTAGGTCTTCTGTGGTTCCATATAAATTTTATTATGATTTGTTCTAGTTCTGTGAAATATGTCCTGGGTAATTTGATAGGGATTGCATTAAATCTGTAGATTGCAATGGGCAGTATGATCATTTTAACAATATTGATTCTTCCAATCCAGGAGCATGGGATATCTTTCCATTTTTTTAAGTCTTCTTTAATTTCCTTCATCAGTGTTTTATAGTTTTCAGTGAATAAGTCTTTCACCGCCTTGGTTAGATTTATTCCTAGGTATTTTATTACTCTGGGTGCTATTTTAAAGGGGATTGTTTCTTTACTTTCTTTTTCTGTTGATTCATCATTAGTGTAAAGAAACGTGACTGATGTTTCAGCGTTAATCTTGTAACCTGCTACCTTGCTGAATTCTTTGATTATTTCTAGTAGTTTTTGTGTGGACCTTTTAGGGTTTTCTATATATAGTATCATGTCATCTGCACAGAGTGACACTTTTACCTCTTCTTTTCCAATTTGGAAGCCTTTTATTTCTCTCTCTTGCCTGATTGCTGTGGCTAGGACTTCCAAGACTATGTTGAATAGGAGTGGTGATAGTGAGCAGCCTTGTCTTGTCCCAGATTTTAGTGGGAAGCTTTTGAGTTTTTCACCATTGAGTACTATCCTGGCTGTAGGTTTGTCATATATAGCTTTTATTATGTTGAGATATGTTCCCTCTATACCCACTTTGGTGAGAGTTTTTATCATAAATGGGTGTTGAATTTTATCAAATGCTTTTTCTGCATCTATTGAGATGATCATGTGGTTTTTGTCCTTTCTCTTGTTGATGTGATGTGATGTATTACATTGATTGATTTTTGTATGTTGAACCACCCTTGTGTCCCTGGGATGAAACCCACTTGGTCATGATGTATAATCTTTTTTATGTGCTGATGGATTCTATTTGCTAATACTTTGCTAAGGATTTTTGCATCTATGTTCAACAGTGATATTGGTCTGTAATTCTCTTTTTTGGTGGTGTCTTTGCCTGGTTTTGGTATCAGGGTGATGGTGGCTTCATAGAATGAGTTTGGGAGTATTCCCTCCTTTTCAATCTTCTGGAAGAGTTTGAGAAGAACTGGTATGAGTTCTTCTTTGTATGTTTGACAGAATTCCCCGGTGAAGTTGTCAGTCCTGGACTTTTATTTGTAGGGAAGTTTTTCATTGCTAATTTGATTTCATTTCTAGTTATTGGTTTGTTCAAGTGATCAGTCTCTTCTTGATTCAGTCTTGGTGGACTGTATGTTTCCAGAAACTTGTCCATCTCCTCTAGGTTATCCATTTTGGTTCCATATAGTTTTTCATAATATTCTCGTATGATATTCTGTATTTCTGTTATTTGTTGTAATGAACTATATCTGAGACATAAACTCAGTTAATAACTAATATTAGTTGCCTATGGGCGTCTGGCTGGGGGACCGGGGTAGAAGGTGTAATTTTCCATGCAGACCTTTTAGGCTTTTTGCATTTTGAAACTTTTGAATGCATTGTCTATCTCCCAACCAAAAGAAGTAAAAAAAATTTAACTCTATGCCTCTACATCATTCTTGAGTCAACTGAGAAATCATAATGGAAATCTAAAAATAAATAGAACTGAATAGTAATGAATACTATTAAAATGTGTGGGATGCAACTAAAGTAGTTCTTGGAGGAAACTTCAGAACCGTAAATGCATTTATTAACAAAAAACAAAGGCAGAAAATGAATGAACATGTCAAATGAGGTCACGGAAGAGAGAGGAATCTCAGTTGTCTGTCAAATCTGCACATTAACCACTGTTTTAAAAATAATAATAAAGAAAGAAACTTTTGATTCTATTCCCAAGTAGTTTTTAAAGATCTTTAAGAGTCCTTAAAGGTCAACTAAGAGGTCACTCCCAGTTGATGAAGTAAGGCCTGAGGAAGTTTGGGGGTGGTCAGTGCTGATGTCCCCAACTTCTCCTACGTTCATCGTGGGCCCTCTGAAGGTGTCCCCACAGCACAGCCTGTGCTCACCTGCACCCAGCGGGAAACAGCATCAGAATGATGCTCTGAGATACGCAACATTCAGGATCATAGTTAACCAGGCCGTAGGCATTGCCAGCCTTGAGGAGACTTTGTATTCCAAGTACAGTGAATTCAGGCTGGGATGGAGATGTTCCTGGCAAATGGAGACACGGCCTCAGAGGCCTGTTTCCTTGAGGAACAGAGAGTAGAAGCAGAAAGGAGGGGCTGACCCTTTAACCAGTGGAGTGCCCCACAGGATGGAGCCCAAGGTCAGGGCCGGGTGTCTACTGCTCAGCCTGGTCCCCTGCCCAGCCTGGCACAACTGGGTCCTAGAGGGAAAACTTGAAACAACTGTTCTTGAAATCTTCTGGGCACAGAACGCTGGAGGACACGGCCTAGTCCTTTCTGCAGACCGGGAAGAGGGGCCTTTTCCCCCACCTGCTGCCTGGAGCGCTGGGAGGGCAAAAGCTTGGCCCAGCGGAGGCAGGCGCTGGTGTGTTAAGTGGTGTTGTGGCCCAGCAGAAGCCAGTGGTAGCTGCCTGGGCGAGACCCCCATGGGCAGCCGAGGAATACTGAGGGTGCACATAGAGAGACTCTGCAGTGGGCTGAGACCCCGAAGAAGGGTGAGCCAGAGCCCATCACAGGTTTTAGAAGGCCTGTGACACCAGCCACTCCCAAGCACCCTTCGTGCCCACAGCTGGGAAGGCCGGGGGGAGGACCAGCTCTGCAAGCAGATGCTTCTAGCACAGACAGCACAGAGAACAGCTTTCAAGTCCATCAAACCAGCAATTCCAGTCTCATGAAAACACAAGGCAACCGAGACCTGCTCAAAGAATAGCGAATAAAACACTTTGTGATTTACAGTACAGACGAGATTGCACATAAAAGGTTACTTTAGTCCTGAATTTAAAATTTACACTACTTCTAAAAAGTAGACATTTGCAAGTATTTTCACTTTAGAACATTACAAAAACAATTTTCCCAAGGACGTAAAGATTCTGATTTTGAATTACAGAAGGTAAAGTGGAAGAGGCTGCTCTTAGAAAATTGGAATACATGTCAACAGAACAGCGCAAACAGCAGAGCCATGATTTTATGGGCAAAATAGAGTTCTTAAAGCAATATCGAAAGGCCTGAGTTGAGTCATTACTCTGAATATCCTAATTTCAAAGAAATTTGCCTCCTCTTTGTAAAACACTTGGCATTGTCAGACCACACAAGCAGACTCTTCACATCAAGCATGTTCTTAAACAAGTCGTTTTTTGTTTGATGCCTGTAAAGCTGCTATGCTGCCCGCCAGCAAACTGACAGCCATTCTCACCCGGGATGGGCAGGGCACAAACCCCAGGTTGCAGCCCACCTGGGGCGCAGCTGATCCAAGCCTGGCTCCCAGGGGCAGGTAGGGGCCGGCGTGCACACCCACAGACAGGACAGCCTGGGCACTGCACGGGCCTTGGGGATGCTCTCACAGGCAGGCAAATTTGCTGTCAGCCAGGCTCCTTCTGCTGCCTTTATACAGAACAGGGGGTTCCTGCAGCAGAAACAAGGGGTTCCCTCCAGAAACATCCTGGCCAAGAGATGCCTCCCTGGCTGACAGGAGCTTTGGGAAACCGCTCTCCCACTGACACCAAAACCAGCCTCAGAAGATGCCCATTTCCGAGAGGTCAGCTGTGGCCAACAGGGTGTCTGGTGCAGGCCCAAATTTGAGGGCTGGGGGTCTGCTTCTCTGTCGCAACAAGAATGCTTATATTTGCTGCTCAGGGTGCAAACTGGTATCTCAGTCTGGAGAAGAGCTTGGCCATACCTGATAAAATGAAGATGCACATAGCCCTGTCCTCCAGGTCCCATCTGGGTCTGTCCCCTAGAGAAGGACACACACACAGACAAGGATGTTCAAGTTTTAGTAAAACACTTGGAAACATCTGGAATGGCCATCAATTGGACAGTAATATGGAAGTTAAGGTAAATTCAAACAGGATACCGAATGGCCAGGTAAGATGAATGAACCACAGCAGTGTCCCTCAGCATGGGTAAACCTCAAACGCATCATGCTGAGCGGAAAAGGCTCGATGCTGAATATACTGTGTAATGTTATTTCTAGAAAATTCAAAAAACATACAAGACTATACCATATACCATTTATGAGGACGTGCCTGTGGAGAAACTACAACGCTGCTGGGATGGAAAATACTAACGGAGGAGAGAGAAACACCCAGTAGGACAGCAGGTCGGGACACATGTCATAACGCATGGTGTCTCAGGTCGGGTGGCTGTACATGGATGTTCTTTATATGATTCTTGCTACTTCCTTTCGCATGCTTGAAATATTTTATTAGAAAAACAACAACACAGCCAGAAGGTAGAAACAGCCCAAATGTCCATTGACAGATTCATGGAGAAATAAAAATGTGATTTTATGAAACCGTACCCAAGATTTGTTTTAATCAGATATGGTAAGACACAGACTCAGAAATGATTGTCATTGGAAGCAACCTAAATGTCCATGGACAGAGGGCTGGATAAAGAAGCTGTGTGTATTTATACAATGGAATACTACTCAGCCACAAAAAAGAATAAAGTAATGCCATTTTGCAGCAACACGGATGGAACTGGAGATCATCATTCTAAGTGAAGTAAGTCAGAAAGAGAAACAAAACTACCATATGATATCATTCTTATGTGGAATCTAAAAAAAAAAAGAAAAAAGAGGACATTAATGAACTCATCTACAAAACAGACTCACAGACATAGTAAGTAATCTTATGGCTACCAGGGGAAAGGGGGTGAGAAGGGATAAATTTGGGAGTTTGAGATTTGCAAATGTTAACCACTATATATAAAAATAGATTTTAAAAATGCAATTTTTTTCTGTATAGCACAGAGAACTATATTCAATATCTTGTAATAACATTTAATGAAAAAGAATATGAAAATGAACATGTATATATATGCATGACTGGGACACTGTGCTGTATACCAGAAATTGACACATCATAACTGACTGTACTTCCATTAAAAAAAGAGAGTTTTTTGTTTTTAAAAAAAAGAAAGAAATGATTGTCATAAGGGAAGTTTATACACACAGGTGCTTAGAAACAGGAGGCATGAAACTCCAGACAGGACCATGCAGGGAAGCACCAGCATTGGTCAGAAGGCAGAAGACAGAAGAAAGGGGAAAGTGTGGCCCCGAGCCTTGACTGGGGTTTTGCGAGAGGGAGAGAATGGAGGGTAGGTGCTTGAATACGTTTAGGATTGGATAGTCTGAATAATCTAAGCAGGCTCTGGGCTATAGGGTGGTCCTTAGTCAACCTGCACCTGGCCCTGGGGTGATTTAAGGCAGGGAGAGTTTTGGCTTGGTGCGAGAGTTTGAAGAAGAGGATGGTTGGGGTGGGGGTCCCAGCTTGGTGGTTTGTACATCAAGGTGCGCTCACAGCAGTGTCATTTGCTCTCTCTAGGAATTAGCAGACTCTGGGAGAAGCAGGCTCTCCAGGATCAAGGCCCCCAATGCCAGAGGATCAAGGATACAGAAAATATGAAAAACAAGTCAATGCAGTAATACAAACACACAATGGACCAACACTCAGCCTTTAAAAAAAAAAAAACAAGGGAAATGCTAATACATGCTACTCATTGATGGACCTTGAAGACATCATGCCAAGTGATTAGGCAGTTACAAAAGGACAAATACTAAGAGTCCACCCATATGAGGTCCCTGGAGTCTAATGCATAGAGACAGAAAGTAGAATGGTGGTTATGGGGGTGGGGGCGGGGAGAAGGGGCAGCTACTGTTTAATGGGGACAGAGTTCCTGTTGGGGAAGATGAGGAAGCTCTGGGCGTGGATGGTGATGATGGCTATACAATAATATGTGTGTATTTAATGCCTTTAATAAGAAAAAACAATGTGAAAAGACCTCTTCACATCCGTAAATGAATCTGATTCTTCTCGCTTACTCTCAGCTGACTCTTTCACACACAACTGGGGTATTTTCTGAGATTACTAAAGGTTTCAGAATATACTCCATAAAACAAAACACCACCACAGTGGGTCGCAGGGCTTGTTCCTGAAGGGCAGGATGACCCATCTAATCCCGGATCCTGGCTGAGATTTTATATCTTTTGCTTAACAGGGGGATCTTCTGGACACCAGAGAAGGCTCTGCTGTTACATTTTCCGCTCCGGGGAGCGCACACGCACAGCAGCATCAGCTTGAGTCCGTTCTGTGCACCCCAGCCAACTGGGTTCTGTTGCAGGGAAGAGTGAGGTAGATCAGGCCTGGCTGCTGCCCTCGGAGAACAAAGGACACAAGGTAGATCTGTGGGAGAAGTATTCCAGGAGGGCCGGTTGTGCTAAGCGCCCGAGGGGCACAGACACAGAGCACAGAGGGAATACAGAGGAGAAATACAGTACTTCCAGGCCGGAAGGCTGGGGAGACCAGGGAGGGGAAGGCACTTGGAAGGACTCCTGAGAGATAGGGATGTTGGTGCCAGCACTCCGCAAGGGGGACAGGGAGGTCCGCTAACTGGGTCACACAGCATCTAGGCAGAGAGGCAGGCAGTCTGCTCAGGGAGGGCGAGCAGTTAGATCTGCACAGGGCAGAGAATATCTCAGTGAAGGATGAAGCTGGACAAATGGCAGGCTCCAGGCAGGACGACCCAATCCCTGGGCTTCATTGGGGTCCTTGGGGATCTACACACTAGTCTCTGTGGCAGGAACAGCATGGTCAGAGTGGGGCCGGGGAGCTCATTTCCCCACCAGGTATGGAGGAAGGGGGCAGAGGGGCTAATGGTGGACAAAACCCCCACCAAATCACACAGACAGATGAAACTGACAACTGTGGCTGCTGTTCCCAAAAGGGTACACGTTCACAGGACAGGGTATACAGGGGGCTTTGGTGTGGACACGGAGGTCAGAGACAGCCCTCGGGGAAGCCATGCACAAGTCAAGGGTTTCAATGTGAGTAGAAATCAACTAAGCAAGGAGGAGAGGCAATACGCTCCCAGCAGAAGGTGCAGCATATACCAAGGCCCTGTGGCAGGACAGAGAGGGGGGCATTATGGGAGGAGTGTGGCCGGAGCAGAATGAGGGGAAGGGCAGAGAGGTAAGCAGGCTCCTTCAATAAAAGATGCACTGTCATTTATCTGACCAGTCACCTTGGGATGGTCCCGTGACTTCAGACACCAGCTACACCCTGTGGGTCCTAAATATTTACCTCCAACCCAGGCACCAAACTGACACCAACTGTCTACTTGACATTGGCACTGGCTGTCTAACAGGCCTCTCAAACATAACGGTTCCCATCCTTGGTCCTTCCCTGGTGATGATGGCAGCATCACCCATCTGGATGCAGGTAGCCTGGGGGCCATCCTGAGTCCTCCTCTTCCTCTCCGCACTTGCAGCGAACGCTGTCCACGCTCACCCAAGCCCCTAGGACCCCTTTCCTGGGTGTGTGCCCCTCCCCCTGCCACTGCAGGCTTCCTTCCAGGGCCGTCTTGTCCCGTTCCTGGAGCCTCTTTAACTGAATACTCTTGCGATTGCACTTTCATCTTCCTTCTCCTGCCTCCCCCACTCTCCTTCCAGCCTCTCCTGGTGGTGATGCTTTAATCGGTCCTTTGCACATCAGCCCCATCTCACAATCTGCATCTGTGAGAACCTGATCTAAACACCTCTCATCAAATCTATTACCAAATCCTATGGTCCACCTCCATCAGGTATCCCCCTCTCCCAGGCCATCCCCTAATGCAGAGAACCATCTACTCTCAACTAAGCAAGTACAGTGGCCCCCCATCCATCTCCCTGAGTTCTCTCTTGCCTCCCTCTCCCCTCCACATTCTCCACCCAAATCATGTCACTACCTGAGGAAAGCTATCAGTCTCCTCTCAGATCAGCCAGGATGGTCTGCTAGGGCTCCTCTGGTACCACTCCACCCCCACCCCCTGCCAGGGCAGGGATGAATTGCCCTGGCACTGGCATTTAGTAGCTGTGATCTCAGGCAAGTTACTTAGCTTCTCTTTGCCTCATTTGTAAAATGGGTTTATTAAAACTTTCTCCAAGAGTTGTTGGAACTATTGAGGACCATATGGAGATTCCTTTAAAAACTAAAAATAGGGTTACCATATGATCTAGCAATCCTACTCCTGGGCATATATCCAGAGAAAACTATAATTTGAAAAGATACATGCACCCCAGTGTTCATAGCAGCATTATTTACAATAGCCAAGACATGGAAGCAACCTAAATGTCCATCAACAGATGACTGGATAAAGAAGATGTGGTATATGTATACAATGGAATACTACTCAATCAGAAAAAAGAATGAAATAATGCCATTTGCAGCAACATGTATGGACCTAGAAATTATCATATTAAATGAAGTAAGTCAAACAGAGAAAGATAAATATCGTATGATATCACTTATATATAGAATCTTAAAAAAAGATACAAATTTTATTTACAAACCAGAAATAGACTCATGAATATAGAAAACAAACTTATGGTTATCAAAGGGGAAGGAGGGTGGTAAGGGATAAATTAGGAGTATGAGATTAAAAGATACTACTATATATAAAATAGATAAACAACAAGGACCTACTGTATAGATAACACAGGGAACTATATTCACTTTCTTGTAATAAGCTATAATGGAAAAGAATCTGAAGAAAAAGAAGTATGTATATGTGTTACTGAATCACTGCTGTACACCTGAAACTAACATTGTAAATCAGCTACACTTCAAAAAAAATTTTTTTAAAGAATTGTTGTTAGAATGTAAGGTACTTGGCACAGAGCCTGGCACAGAGGAAGTACTCAATAAATATTAGCCAGTTTTCATTCATTTAATTCATCCAGAAAAAAACTGTATTGAGCGCCTGCTATGTGACAGGCACTGTTTTAGATACTTGGGATGCACCCATGAAGGAAACAGTAAAAATCCCTGCCCTCCCAAAGCTGACAGTCCAGCAGGGAGAGACAAGCAATAAACAATAAATACAGTAAATAAAGGAGTGACCTAGAACCCTGAGGGTGAGGGGCGCTACAGAAGACAAACAGAGCAGGGCCGGAGGACTGGGATGGTCAGAACGCAGTTTTAAGTATGGTGGGCAGGGCCAGCATCAGGAAAAAGTGGTGTATGAGCAAAGACTCAGAGGTGAGGGAGTAAAGCACGCAGAGGTTTGGGAAATGCATTCGAGGCAGAGGGGAGAGCAGCGCTGAGATCCTGGAGTAGGAGACGCGGTTGATGGAGCACAGGGAGACGGGGAGGAGGTAATGAAGCCGCCAGGATGGGTAGGAGATGCGATGACAGTCTATACTCCAGGGCGAGCCACAGAAGATACTACGGAAACAAATGCATAATTAACTTTTTTCCCTTTTGTATATTTTCCAAATTTCTTAAATGGGCATTTTAAATCATGCATTTCAAAAGTTGAGAAAGCTGGGAAAAGGAATCCTTTTACAATAAGGGAAAGCTCTACAGTCAAGGCGAAGGAAGGAGCAAAATTTACACTATCCTCAGACATTTTCCCTCTAGCCCTTTCCAGAATCTACCATCTGGGACACTGGGGCGTTAGGATGACGTGGTGCAGCTTCCCAGATTCCGCGGCTCCTGCTCTCCCTTCCCCCGCCTGCGGGATCCGGCATCGGGGGCCACGTGACCCGAATCCACCAATCAGAGAGCTGGGCCCTGGCGCCATTTTGTGATTCACGCCTTAACGGCTGGGGTGGGGGAGGGGCGGGACGTCAGGATTGGGTGGAATTGGGTGTTTATTTGAATAAACAAATAACCTGCCTCTGGGTCTGTCTTAAAAGTCGGCAAGCTCTTTAAATTGTTTATATATTCTCTGGTGCATCTCCATGGTGGTATGTCACCAAAGGGGAGACCCTGAGGGGGTGGGGGATGATTCCCTCCAAAAATGCTGTATTTTGCTGGAGTTTCAAAATACTTCTGATAATTAACCAACCTGTACTTCCCTTGCTCTGCATTCTGAGCCTCCCCAGCCCAGATCTCCACCCATTCCTGTTACAGTCCCAACCCTTTCCTCTTTGTGCAGACTTCGCAGCACTGGCTCCCAGTGAGTATTCCATCAGTGCCAGCGTTGGCAGGAGACCCGCAGCCTCAGGGACAGGGCGGCTTGGGCCCCACAACGCCCTTGGCTCTGCCCACCCCTGAGAAGTAACCCTGCGGAGACAAGGAGACCTTCCTGCTGCCGCCTCCCCAGCCTTCCCTCCTCAGCTCTAAATGGCCCCTGAATCCTTCTGTCTTATTCTCTCAGGACCTGGCACCTGTTCTTTCCCATAACCACCAATATGCTTGTGTTTTATTTGTTTTCTTGTCTACTGTCTCCTTCCCCACCCCCTACACACCCAGGCTGCCCACCCTGGGGGCAGGACACCCCACCCTCCAGGCCATGGCAGGCACTGCTCCAGACGGGTGTGTTTTATGAACGAGTGTTCGCGGTCATCTTCTCTCCCTGGGAAAGGTGAGGAAGCACCTCTTCTGCCTTCAGCCAGGCCCTTCCCAGCCCTTCCTGCTCCACAGGCTTCTCTAGTGGTCTAGGGAGAGCTCTGGCCCTACGCATGTAATAGGAAAGAACTTCTGTATTCTATTCCAAGTTAATCGCTGAAGGAATGTTGCCTATAAGCTTAAATTATACATAATAGCCCATCTCTGGGAACCCTGCCTCCCAGGTAATGAGCATTAAGCTAAAATATCTTTTTTCAGTTCACAGGAGACCTCCTGACCAGGCCCATCTGTGAGTGGCTGCAGGAAGGAAGAAATGAGCACATCCCCTCTGGGGTCTGGCCGGAACCAGGACTTTACTCCCTCCCCTCTTAGTGTAAAAGGAGCCTGAATTCTAACTCGGGGGAGATGGTTCTTTGGGACACTAGTCCACCGTCTTCTCAGTCTGCTGGCTTTCCAAATAAAGTTGCCGCTCCTTGCCCCCAAAACTTGTCTCTCAGTTTATTGGCCTGTCGTGTGATGAGCAGTAGGAGCTTGGACTCAGTAACACTCAGGCTGAGATTCCCTGTCGCCAGGGCTGCCAAAGCCATCCCAGGGGTCCTGTTTGCAGAGAAAGCCAACGAGGACTGTTCTTTCCAAGGCTGTGACCCACTTTGCCATGCAACATAAGCCACGGCTTTATAAAAAGCCCATAGAGGCACAAGGCCCACAGGCAGTCAGGAGAGCTAGCCCTGCTCTCAGGGCCAGCCTGGCTCATGCACTGAACCCAGTTCTACGTGCACAGAACCGGAAGGGCGGACAGCTGGGGGCTCACAGAGGCACTCTGTGGGTGTCACAGTGACAGGAGGGGGCCTGCGATGGGCAAGAGTCACTCCCCCTCCTGCAAGACTTTCAAATGTCCCTGGATTGGACTGTCAGTCATTTTAAATAATTGTAAATGTACCGTGGTTTTAAAATGTTACAGAATTATAATAATTTCAAAATTATTATCATAAGACCCTGCTTATAATCAATCATTCAGCACCTAAAACCTAACATCATTTTAAATGGATTTTTTTAACCACTCAATTTTTCAGGACTGCAACTATTATGTGAAATGTGGGGAAATTGCCTGTTGGCCTGTTCTGATTTTTACTGAGAGGTGGTCACTGGTTTGGGAGCCCATGTCAGCAGAAGCAGTGACACCACTATTGATATTTGCGTCACCAATACAGCACACCTGGGTCAGTCAGCATGTGTCACAGAGCCACAGTGCTGGCCTCTGAGGCGCAGGTGGCAACACAGTGGCAGATAATTTACCTGGAAGAGATTGATCAAATAAGTAAAATATGGAATAATGGAAGCCCCATTTCCCACTGTCAGAGGAAGAGTTCCAGATATTGAAAGAGAGAAAACTGGCATGAACCTGGTGTGTTAGATTATAATTGGAGAGGTGAACTCCTGGTTTGCAATACTTACAGACAGGCACAGAAACAGAGATACAAATATGTGTAAACACGCACATAGTCCCCAGCTTTATCCACTGACAAGGTCCAGGAGAAATAGCCATCAGCCCGCCCAGCACTCAGAGCTTGGTTTCTTCCCAAACAAGAACCAGGGTTTCTTGGGGAAATGGTCAATTTCAGGAGAGAGGCAGGAAAAGTACAAGATGAGCCTATAGCATCTTTTGTGCTGGAGCATAAGGATGTGCCCAGAAATTGATGGAGACAAATCAAAGGGACAGAGAAGCCAGCTCTTGGGGGCTTCCACTGGCACTGAGATAATTTGAACACCAAAATAAATAATGAAAATAACAAGCGGGGAGGACATAGCTCAAGTGGTAAAGCACATGCTCAGCATGTGCAAGGTCCTTGGTTCAATCCCCAGTATCTCCTCTAAAGATAAAAAATAAATCTAATTATCTCCCCCCAGAAAGAAAAAGGGGGTGGGGGGAATAACAGATTAGAACCCATGGAATGCAATGGAAAAATATACAGATAAAAAAATGAATGAATACATAAATGAGAAGAAAAAACTTTTTACACTAAAATGCCAATTAATAATTGTAGCAGGAATGATGGAATTAGAAAAACTCATTTGACAACCATCATACTTATTGATCATTTAGCCAAAAAGTGTCAACAGATGCTAAAATCGTGGATGAAAGTTTGCAGAGGCAGGGATACTTACATAGCATCTGAGTACTTCCCCACGAAACACTTACAATTACAAAGAGAAAAAGAGTACTCTACAGTGGAGAAGCCTGGCGGATAACACCTTAACCAAGTGATCAAAGTCCCAGCATCGCATTACCAGTCACGGGACAAATTCACGTTGTGTTCTCTCTGGTCAGAGGCAAAGAGGACAACATAACACAAGCTCAGTGATATGCCCGCCAAAAAATGCATACCCTGAATCTAATCAAAAGGAAACATTAAACAGCCCACCCTGGAGGGACATTCTACAAAATAGCTGACCTCTACTCTTCAGAAGTATCATGATGTCAAGGACTTCAAGGAAGGACTGAGAAACTATCACAGACTGAAGACTAAAGAGATAAAACAACTAAATGCAACTCGTGATCCTGGATTGGATTCTATAACTGTAAAGGACTTATTGAGAAACTGCTGAAACTTGATTGGGGGGATTCCACTGATTACATGGCGATATCGTGTAAGCTGTAACGTCCTGATTCTGATGGTGCCTTGCGGTTACGCAGGAGACTATCCTTGTTTGTAGGAAATACACTATAAACTATTTGAGATAATGGGGCATCCGATTGGCAATGTCTTCTCAAATGGTTCAGAGTGGGGAAGAAAGCTATTTGGTCTCTTCTTATAATTCTCTATAAGTATGAAATCATTTCAAAATTAAAATTATCATTAGCATGAACAAATCAGAAGGAATGATAAGCGAAGAAATTGGTAATTATGTGGGCAAATCCAAATATTGACTATGAAACAGTTATAATAATGTCTGATTTTAGGGGTTAAAACAATAGGTTAAAAGGCCAGACAGCAATAGTATATAATTGGATGGGTTATGATAGGAATTAAATCATTCTGAGGCCCTTTATTATTAAGAAATTGGATATTTGTTAGATTTTATGAATTTAAGAACACATATAAAAAAAAGCTATGGCTACCACAAAAAAGAATAAATGAATAATGAAAAAAAGGGGGGGGAAGCAAAAATTAATGCAAAAGGAGGCAAGAAAGAGGAGGAAGAGGGAAGTAAGACCATAGAAAACCCGAAATAAGCTGCATACAATGAATCCAGGCAGATGGAAACCAAAAGGAAACACAAGTCGAGCTATTATATGAGAGGCGGGATTTAGGTTAGAAACACTAACTAGAAAAAAAAAAGCTATACTATGTAATGATAAAGTTACCATTTATGAAGAAAATAAAATAGTTGTAAACCTATGTCCAGAAAAGAGCATAGCAGCTAAATATAAATGAAAACTGTTAGAAATGGTAGGGGACCTTGAGAGAGAGAGAGAGAGATGTATGTCTCTGTATACGCACACCCACATATTAATATATCTACAGGTATATTGGGCAACTTTAATATATACAATAAATACAATAAAAGTCTTCATTTAACAGAAATATATATAGAACTTTATATTACCTAAATGGAGAAATTCATTTTTTCACATCCATGGAACATGTTCCTGGTGTTGTCCACCAAGAAAACCTTGAGACTGTTTTAAATACTTTAATACTTTAATAAAGGCTTTAATACTCCTCAGCCATAAAAAAAGGATAAAGTAATGACATTTGCAGCAACATGGATGGACCTAGAGATTGTCATTCTATATGAAATAAGCCAAAAAGAGAAAGAAAAATACCATATGATATCACTCACATGTGGAATCTAAAAAAAAAGAAAAAAGAAAAAAAAGGACACTATGAACTCATCTACAAAACAGGAAGACTCGCAGACATAGTAAACAATCTTGTGGTTACCAGGGAAAGGGGGTCGGAAGGGATAAATCTGGGTGTTTGAGATTTACAAATGTTAGCCACTATATATAAAAACAGATTTTTTTAAAGTTTCTTCTGTATAGCACAGGGAATATGTTCAATATCTTATAATAACCTTTAATGAAAAAGTATATGAAAAAGAATATATGTATGTATATGCATAACTGGGACATCGTGCTGTACACCAGAAACTGACATATTGTAACGGACTGTACTTCAATTATAAATAAATAAATAAATAAACTAAAAACAAAAGTAGAGGCTTTAAGACTACGTTCTGTAAACACGATCCAAAACCATTAAGAAATTTAAATAGAGAGATGACCCCAAGATGTTGATGACTTTGAAACTGAGACATGTTTCCTAGCTTACACTTAGCTCAAAGTAATACAAAAAAAATCAATGACATACTATCTTGAAAACAAAGCAAAAGAGGACATTTCATCCCCAAATCTATATGAACCCTCAAAAAAAAAAAGACAGAGGAAAATTAATTACTGTAAATACTTTTGCTATTAGAGTAGAAAGAGAAAGAGTAAGAGAGTCAATATCTTGTATTCAAATATTCAGCATAATGAATTAGGACAGGAGAACATAACTACTGAAAAGAGAGGAAATTTAAAAAGATGAAAAATGTCACTGATGGAGGGAGGAGCGGGGAGACCATTCGGTGCAGGACTGGAGAATATTCCAGATATTTGCCTCGATCCTTGGGGCACAGAGAGGCCATTGAACAAGGTGATGTGGTCAGAAGTTATTTCCTTAAAAAATGGCTCCGGCTGCAGGGTGGAGGGTGGATGCAAGGGGCGAGGCGTGGGGGTGGATAGGGACACCTAAAGGTGCTGAGTGGTCCAAGCAAGTCAGATCACACGGTGGTGGTGGGGAGGGGATGCCAGGAGGACGCCCAGAGGACTGGTTTCAGGAGGACTCAGGTGGAAACTTGAACTTGTATTCTTCAACAAGATCTCCCACATGATTCTCTCGGAGCCACAAAGGTTGCGCAGCTGTTACTGATCAGAATACAGATGGTTGTAGAACACAGAGCAGACCAGCCAGAGGAATCACAGGAACTGAGGCCAGGGGATCGATCTGAGAAATATGAGTGTGTGAGAGCGTGCGTGAGTGCATGTGTGTTCATGCATGTCGGTGACAGTGTGTGTGTGTGTGTATAGTTTCCAGAAGATGATCCAAGAATGCAACTCCCATTATGGGCCTTGAATATTAAGCAGAAAGGTAACCACCATTTATGAAAAAAAGCACGGTTCTCTGGATGTGTATATCAGATCTCCACAGAGTCCAGTGCTGGTCAGTGTGAGGGCAAAGGAGGTCTCCAGCATCCAAGGCCAAGGTGCAATGACAGGAAAGGATGAGGGATAGAAGAGATTTCTCTGTGACTCTAAAACTTGCAGGGCCACAGGCTCGCTCTGAGTCACTGCGGATAGGGCTTTGGCCCCTCCTGCTTGGGAGAAGCCCTGGGGTGGGGAGTAAGGGTGACTAACCCAAGGAACCCCAAGAGGTTGTCCGGCCATCTCACTGAGGTCGTGTTGGGAAAGAGCTCCATCCATCCCTCCCCCTCAACATCCGGTGGTTCCTTCCCGGGTTGTGCTCATGAATGGAAGTCTCCTAAACGGCTGAAGCTGAACTGAAGGCCTAAAACCAGCAAAGCCCTTCAGCCATGAGCCCCTGCTCTGGCTGATGGCCACGAGTCTCCATGGCAACCATGGTGGACCACAGAGGAGGATGCAGACTTCCCAACGGGAATGTGGATCCCGCTTGTGTCGGGGCGCCCCCAAGTGGTCAATTGTGGCAGAGGCACATGAGTGTCCAGGAGGCCAAGACTGAGGGATTGCAGAAAAGTGGCCAAAGCTGGGCTTTTCCGGAGCACGCCGCCGTGGGGAAGTGAGTTTGCCACACTGCAGGGCGCCTGCCTCCCTGCCCCACCCTGGCATCTGGTAATGAGTCATTCTCTGTCTTTGTTCGTTCAGCCTCTACTCGCTGGGCCCAGAGGACCCCTGGGGGGTGGGGAGGAAGATGGGGGCGGGGTGGGGGGCGGGGAAGCAAAACTCATCCAGCCTCTGCCCTCGGGGAAAGTATGACACCCGCGTCTAGTTCCTTGGGAGGAAACATTCAAGTAGTCATCTCACATTTTCATAGTAAAACAAAAGCAGGGAGTTTGTGGCACGTTGTAGCACGATCAATGCACAAGAATTTTTCAGGTAAAACAGGAGACTTTCAAGTAATTTTATGCTTGGTCGTGTCATTTCCAGCTCCTTCTCCGTGTTCCCAGGGATGCGCATTACTCTTCCAAGTTGAAGATGCTTCTGTGGGAACGTTTGAAAAGTGAGGCACAGGCTTTAGAATCAGGAAGATCTGAGTTCTGGTCTCTGCTCAGCCTATAACCAGCCATGTGGCCCTAGGTGAGCTGCTTAATCTCTCTGAGCCTGTGGGCTTATCTATAAAATGGAGATTGTATCTGTTTTCCGCAAGGCAAAGAAATCTTAAACACATGCCTGAACCGCTTAGGAATTTCAGGTCATAGTTGAAACTCATCTATAAAGTCACCACAGACACCTGGAGGGGAAATACAAGGTTAGGAAATCCCGCCTGCCTCTGGTCACAACATTTATCCACACATCACTACCTAACCTTGTTTTATGTGTGTTTCTGTTCAAAAACACCTTATTTAATATACATCGTTGACTCATTAGTATTGAACTCACAGCCCACAGCTTATGCTTGAAGCTTCCCTAACACAAATGTTTTCTCCCTAAGTCACATTCCAGCCTTTTTCGTGCTTGGGAACAGCAGACAGCATTTCAGCACTACCCTTGGGGGCCATGTTAAACAATAAAATCACTGAGAAAAAGCACAAAATTGCAACCAAAAAAGAAGTGGCAGTAAATAGACTTTGAAAAGGACACCTGTTTGCAGCATGCAGACTGAAGCGAGGAAGGCAGAAGTCATCTTGTTCAGCCTCAGCTGGGAATGTGCATTTGAGGCAGCTCCAACCTTGTAGCTACTCTGAGCATGGCCACAAATGACTGTGAAAGAGCTGTGAGTATTGATCTGTCAATCTTAGCAAGAAGCTGGATTTGCAAATACAGAATCCACGAATAATGAGGGTCAACTGTATCTGCAACTTGGGTTCCCTGTGCCTCCATCAGCTGTCACCTGTTTGGAGCACTGAGCGTTTTAGAGCTTTGCATATGAGGTGGGGGTGTTGCCTGGGCTGGGGCCCTTGGAGACAGCTTCTCTTGGGGCTCACTCAGGAGCTGGCCTGCCCCAGGCTCACATCAACCTTTGCAAAGCCATAATGGATCAGCAAGAGCTTGATTTTCCTTTTGTCTTATGACAAAGTTCCTGGGCTCAGAACAGGCTGCCCCAAGATATGCCACAATGGCGTATTGATTATTTTGAATTAAAGTTACTTGAGAAACAGCTGGTGAGGGAAAATGGTATTTTAAAAAACCACTCTGACCCTCCTCTTTTCCCCTTAAAGAAGGAAATAACTCTCCCATGTGAAGTTACCATCCCTGTACTTGGAGGGCTGAAGGCATCCTTATGACCAGACTTAGGGAATTCAAGGCTAAGAAAGCTGTACAGACAAACTTTGTTACTTCATTAGCCTGCTACCCCAAGTACAAGGCCCCTCCTGTTTTTAATCTTCACAAATATTGTTTCTTCATCTAAAAATGATATATAAATAGCCTGTTTTGGTCACTTCAGTGGTCCCATTTCTATGAGACCTTTGTAAATAAGAATTAACATTTTTTTTTCTCCTGCTGATCTGTCTTTTGTCAAATTAATTATCAGAACAGCCGAGAGAACTCAGGAGGGTTGGGGGGAGCTTCCCCACCCCCCGACAGCCTGAGGAATGTTTCTACATCTGGGTGATCTTCAATCCTACGTCTTCACTCTTCGATTTTCTATCTAATGAGAAAAGCAATAAAAAGAGATCAGAGTTCACCTCTGAGGCCTGTGCTCATCCATGTTCAAGAAAGAGACCAGGGACATAGGCCCCCAATCACGTGGGGGCCTTTGCTCCCTGATCCTGAGCAGAGGACAGACCAGCCAAGCCTCTGTCCCCATGTGCCCGCTCCTCCCCTCCCAGAGCTTCTTCTAAACAGCACCCAACGCCCTCCTCAGTTAACTCCTCCAAGCCGGACAGGCTACATAATTTGTGGAATCCACCGCAAAATGACAACACAGGGCCCCAGTTCTAAATTAGTAAGAACTTCAAGAGCATTAAACCACACCTGGGCCCTTCTATGTGTGGAATGACTCTCTGGATGAGTCTGGAGCTTACCCTTATGCATACATCCAAACCTATGGACCTGCAAACTTCAAACAGGTGCATTTTGGCAGGGGAGGGTATAGCTCAGTGATAGAGCATGTGCTTAGCATGCACAAGGTCCTGGGTTCAATCCCCAGTACCTCCATTAAAAAATAAATAAGTAAACTTAATTACCTATCCCTCCCATAAAAAAAAATACATGAAAAATAATTTTTTTAAAGGTACATTTTATCATGTGCAGCTGGCATCTCATAAAGTTGATTTTATAAAATCCAATATCTAGAATGTTCTTTGAAAATAAGCTGAGACACGGGGCCTATCTGATGCTCACATTCATCAACTCTAACATAAGAATTAAGAAAAACTCACTTAATGGTAAAATGAGGTCAAGATATGAAACGTCAAAGGGCCTTAGAAATGGTAACATAAAGACGCAAATGTTAGTGACAATTGGTTTTTATAAATGGGAAATAATGAACAAGGGAATGACATGTCATCAGGAACCATGTTCCCTAGAAGTGACCATGAATAACTGGTCCAAGACTTGTTAAGGGAAGAGCTGGTGTTAGTGAACAAACCTTGTGGAAAAGGTTGGCTTGGAGCATCATTGACTCAAGAGATGCGTGAGCTGAGTAAAGAGAGGAGAGATCTGATGGTGAGACCCTGCGCCCCTCACTGGCAGGGCAAGAAGAGCCGAGGAGCCAGGAGGTGGAGAAGCAAGCCGTGCCCCACCCAGATCCTCCTGCCTGGAGAGACCGGCACTCAGCCGAGGGGAGCCACCTCTCCAGGACACGCCTGGAAGTTTATGCCACTCCTCCTCCTGGGGCAGCCTGCACCCAGTGATGCTCTGACCTCCCTGCTTAATGTGGGACAGCCCTGTGGCGCCCCTCACCCCCCAGAGTGCCCCCACAGGATCCGGCTGAGGCTAGGAGACTGCTGCGGAAACCACCTTCCCCCTTGCTTCCTTCACCTCCTTCCCTCAGTGACCCACTTACTCAGGAAGCCTCATCTTGGGCTCCACTCCTGGGAATCTGACCTCAGGAAAGGCACTCAGAGGAGCAGGGGAAAGAACCAAGAGGAAGCAGAGGTCTAAGGAATAACATTTTTAAAGAAAGTAGAGTGTGGCTCTTAATCTCTGGGGCTCCTCTCCCTCAAAGCCCTGAATCCCCCGTGTCCGTCCTTGGCTCTCACACCTTCCCATGCCCCTAATTCCCCGCAGGATAAAGCCTGACATCCTTGGTTCTGCCTTCAGGGCCACTGGGCGCTCCGCCCTACCCAGGCTGCCTGGTCCTACTTGCCCCAGTGTCACAGTCACCTCCCCTGCTCAAACCCCAAGGAACCCTCAGGCCGTTCAGTCTCTGAGTCCTCTCTGCAGCTCCCCTCGGTGACCCCACAAGGTCTCCCATCACCTCATGCAGCCTCCACCAACAGAGCCCTTGGGGGTCGGCCTCTCCCATCCCGTCAGGCCGTACGCCCCACGAGGGCAGGGTGCCCATGACGTTCCACAGCTCACCAACCCTAGAACTTAAAAAGATCCAGATGGGCAAGGTATTTGCGAAAGGATTTCTTCAGCAAGAGCTGGAATCCCAGGTGGAGTGAGGGAGGTCTGCCTCCCACCTCAAGCCTGGAGAGACTGGGCCCCCCAAAGGGCTTGATGGGAGACTCCATGGTTAGGGGCACAGTGATGGGGTGAGAGACCCGGGTGTCCCCACGGCCCATCTTACAAGCAGGGACCAGCCGCATCCCAGAGTTCGTCCAGGCAGAGGAGGACGAGGGCCACGCACGTGAGGGAGCTGCGGACGCTAACAGGTCACCCAGCAGGGCACGCAGGCCTCGGTGGAGGTGAGCTGCTTAGTTCCTAGGATCTGAGAAGGTAGTCAGTGAGCATGGGACTAAAGGACGTCCTCCGGGAGCGAGGGGACTGCCGGGGAGGGACCCCTGCCCTGGAGTGTCTCCGCCTCGCCCCCTCAGCCCCTAGGAGAAGAAATGTCAGTGTTAAATCTCACAGACCTCAGACCGCAGAGCTGTCTTCGGATGTGTCTGGGCCAGACCTTTCCTGCCCCCACCGCCCACCCCCCACCCCTACACAGCTCCTTCCTGCGCAGGAGGGGAGAGCAGGCCAGAGACGAGGAAGACACTGTCCAGGCCTCCTCCCCTGCGGCTGGCCGGCAGCCAGAGGCCAGCTCAACATGCCTTGACTCAGAAAGCACATGTGGACTAGTATACTGGACCGGAAACCCTGAATTTCCAAAATGAGACCTTCTTTTGGACTTGAAGTGACTATAGGACATTTCTCCCCTGAGGGTGATCAGAAAACTCATAAGACCACACACATTTTCATCTCCCACTGTACGGGCTGAACAGTGTCTCCCCAGAGTTCACGTCCACCCAGAACCTCAGAATATGAGCTTATTTGGAAATAGATCTCGGCAGAGGAAAAACTGAGATACAGTCACACTGGATTAGTGCTGTCCCTATACGAGAAGAGAATGTGGACACAGACACACACAGAGGGAAGGCATATGAAGACACAGAGACATGGGGAAGAAGGCCACAGATATTGGAGTGATGTGCCTACAAGCCAAGGAACCCCAAGATCACCATAGCCACCAGGAGCTGGAAGAGGTGAGGAAGGACTCCCCCAGAGCCTTTGGGGAGAGCGTGGCCTTGCCGACACTTTAATTTCAGACTTCCAGCCTCCAGAACTGTGACAGCATTGTTTTAAGCCACCCTGTTGGTGGCTTTTTATTACAGCAGCCCTCGGAAACTGATACGCCCACGAAGTAAATTTCAGCGAGGCAGTTGGGGACAAAGAGAGATGCTCTCTGATGCCTATTGGCTGACTAGGTCAGCCAAATAGCCAACTACAGGCTTGTTTTTCATCTTTGAAACCTCCGAGGCCTTGCTGGGCCCACTCAACATAGGAGGACTTCGAGTTTAGTTCCCGAACTCTGAAGTCCGAATCAGGCCTGCCAAGTGCAAAACCAAAAGGTGCAGTGTTGTTTTCCTGCACAACCCAGGGCCTCCCAGTGGCTCCTTATCAGCCTGCCAGCCTCTGTTCCTCTCCTAAGGGCCAGTCCCAAGTGTCCTGTGGTACTCTCCACATTTGGATTCAGTTCATAGATTGGTATAAATTTAGATGCCAAAGCTTAAACAAGAGCCCTTGAATCTAATTAAAATCTCGCCAGCCACAAAGCTACCAGGACTCCCAGGAAATGCTTGCCTAAGACCGCGTTCTTTCTCATCTCAGTGGTCAATGTGTCTCCAGCTTCTTTTCCCCCAATTTGTTTGTGCTGCTTTTCCATGTGTTTTGAACTCCAGATTCAGTTTGCCAGAGGTAGTCAGCCCCCGGGAGACTCTTCCAAATACCCATTTGGACTCAGATTTCCCCCAAAAAACATTGACCGCAGCTCACCAAAGCCAGCGAAGGCCGGATCACTAATGCCCACCGCGAGGATGCGCCGCCGGCAGCCTAGCCCATTAGGGTCTGCAGCGTGGCTGCTGGTCGGCATTACGCACAGTCTTCCCAAGTCAGAGTCTGTCTTTTCAATCAAGTGATTAGTGCCCAGAGCAAATGAAAATGGAATTGACTTTCACAGCTAAGTTAGGAGGTCATACTTTTTCTAATTCAGTCTGTCCTAATTCTATTCCCTTTACAGATCTCAATGATTCAGATTCCATGTCTATTTCTTTCTCTTTTTATTTTATTTTTATTATTAACGTTAATAATGCCTTCTGTTTAAGGTTCACAAACAGCTTTCCCAGAGAGCGGGGCCATCCTTATTTTGCAGATGAGGCTAGAGGAGCTACTGATTAGGAAGACAAACTTTTAAAAACCTCTAGGCTCTCCTCTTCAATTCAATGCTTTGCCCCCTGTGTTGCTTTCTCCTAAAGCGAATGAATGAAAATTTGCAGTAAAAGGACCTCGAGAGCCTACTTGTTGGAAATACTCTGGGAAACTGGTCAGAATCTATGAATCGGAAGGCTCCTTGCATCAAAGGCTGATAAAACGATCCAAGGAGAATTCCTCCATCCTCCCGAAGGAGTGGGACGCTGGCAGGAGAATCCCCGGGTGATGTCTGTCACTTCTCCCAAACCAAATTGACAGAAGCACAGCCTGTATTTGTGACTTGCCAGCTCCTGGAGGCTTCCCAGTGTGGACTGCACGGAACACTGCATTTACACTCAGTTCCTCAGTCCCTGCAGGAGTCCTGGCTCTCAGGAGAGATAGAGAATCTTCACTTGCTTTCATGGGCTGCACTGTGCACCCCACCAAATTCATATGTCAAAGCCCTAACCCCCAGCACCTCAAAATGTGACTGTATTTGGAGACAGGACTTTTAAAGAGGTGATTAAGGTAAAATGAGGCCATTAGAGTTGGTCCTGGTTTAATCTATCTGATGTCCTTATAAGAAGAAAAAATTGGGGCACCAAGGGTGCCCATGTACAGAGAAAGACCATGTGGGGACACAGCACAAAGGTGGCCATCTGCAAGTCAAGGGGAGGGGACAGGAGAAATCCAACCGGCCAACACCTTGATCTTGCACTTCTAGCCTCCAGAACTGTGAGAAAATAAAGATCTGCTGTTTAAGCCACCCAGTCTATGGTATTTCGTTACTATGGCCCTGGCTGATACACTCACTTTCCAAGTCATTTGACCTCCATGGCCCAGGTTTCCGATCTGCTGTAGGGATGGGTTCCTGTCTGCTCCGCTTCGCAAGGTCAATGTTGAGGCCGTGGACACAAAAGCACTTTGTAAGATACAAAGTACCAAATGCCCAGGAGACTGGAGGGTATGTGCCCACAGGCACCATGTCCAAGGCCGGGGCCAGGGGAAAGCGGGGGTCAGACATTCACAAAACATCTGCCTCTGGCTTGAAATGAGCTCCGAAAGCCAGTGCTGGGCTTTCAGAGACTAATTTGTACAAAAGCCCTGCAAATGTGCATTGCCTTGGTCTCAAAAATTCCACCTCTAGGAGAGAAGCAGACAAGAGGACTGACATAAAAGAAGAAAGATATTCTTCCCAAAAATCCAGCGTGGAATCAGTTAAGGAAAAATCACTGGACAGAATAATTTGCATCCGTTAAAAACCATGCAGTAGGGGAAAAATTGTCAGCATTGAAAGATGTTGATAATAAATTGCTATCAGAAAAAGAAGGAGGGTGAGTATAGCTCAGTGGTAGATCACATGCTTAGCACGAGCAAGTCCTGAGTTCAATCCTCAGTACCTCCATTTAAAAAAAGAAAAAAGAAAGCACCTGACCACAGAACCAACTACTTTTGTAAAACTCCACCTGTATCTTTGTGAATATATACATAAAGAAAAAATAGAAAATACATCAAAATGCTAACAGTGGACAGGTGATTATGGATTTGGGGATAGACTTTTCTTAAGTTTGTCTGTGTTCCTCAATTTTTCTGCATCGAACAAGTATTACTTTGTTGTTTTAAAAATGGTAATAACCAGCACTTTGAAATTAATAAATGGCACTTAAGAGTCCAGAAAATAAGTCTCATGGTTAAATGAAAGTGTTTTAGATGTAATAACAGGATGGTTTTGGCAGAAATTAAAAAGACTGATTGCATGGAAGGCTGGGGAAGGTGTGGGACAAAGGATCCTCTCACAAATTGCTGGTAGGGGTATAATGTGATATAATCTTTTGGGGAAGTAATTCAGCAGGATGTGTTAAAACTCACTATGCACACCCGTTTTGCAATAGTGTCCTTGGAAATATATCCCATGGAAACAAAGGCAGCACTGCATAGGGATAAGTGGATGTGAGTGTGGACAGTGAGACTGCCTGGGACAGGGGGAAAGGCCATCACACAGGATGAGTGAAGGGCAGTACAGCCACATCATGGACTTCTGAGCAACTGTGAAAGAGCAAGCAGTTTATACTGATGGCCTGGAGGATTCCTGTGATGTATGAAGTGAGGAAAACAAGATGCAGAGAAGGACATATGATTTGGTCCCAGTGTCAAAATGTTAAGCACTGATTCTGTTGAAAGCCCCTCTAGGGTCTATACATAAGGACTTTGTGCATGATTAAATGAGTATGGAGCAAATGTGTTACTGCTGAGTACCTGGGGAAGGGGGAGGAGGGATATAGGGGGAAAAGTGTCAAAAAATTTAAATGTAAAAGGGGGCAACAATTTTTTAAAAATATGTTTACTATGATCCACCATATGCAAAATAATGTTTTTGGGGTAAATAGATGCATAGAAAAATGTATGAAAGGATGTACTCCAAAACATCAATGGTGGTAATACCAGGGTGGTAAGATTTCATGATTGTTTTAGTTTCTTCTTTATATTTTTCTTTAATGTTTGGTATCTTTACAGGAAGCATGTGTTTTTAGTAATATCATGGAAATGTAATAAAAATCATTTATTTGGAAGAGGGGGAAGCAACCTGCCCACTCCCACCTCTCTATCCCGGCAAATCTTATTTTGAACTAAGTTTGAGAATGATGCTGGGGGGTGTATTTCAGAATTTGGAATTCTCTTTCCATTTCCTGTTGGTCCTATTAATTCAGGAAAAACAGGACTTATTATTCAAATCAGCCATGTTTTATCTGATGTATTAAATACAGCCTTTATATTTTCTCAAAAATGCATGTTATTTTCCTATGGCCTACATGAATTTGTGATCTAAGGAAATTTTTAGACCTTGATTAAAAGAAAAATACTATTCCTTGAGAATTGGTAAGTCTATGCTCCCTAATCTGAACAAGATCCAGCACCTTTGGTGACACATGCCTGAATTTGGAGCAACCTGGTTCTGAGATCGAACACTTAGAACAGGACAGAATAAAAGTGTTCAGTGTCAGGTCCCCCACCTTTTGCCCTCGACCATTAGTCAAGATGCTCCAATCATTTAGGAAATTTCAAGTGATTTAGGAGCTCTGTGTCAGGAACTTGGAATAAAGATCAAATATATATATTTTTTGTTATGCCACAGTTGGGGGACAGGAAGGAATAAGAATAGGGCATTGGTGTTAAGGACATCTGGGGAAAGAGTACATGGGGTGGGAGGGGAATCTCTTGGAATGGACACAGACTGAGGCTGCTGTGATTCATGCAAACGTTCACCAAAGGGCATTCAGTGCCGTGCAGGCTGTCAGGAATGAGGTGGGAAAGCACTCCAAACCAAAGTCTGCAGCCAAGAAAATTTGCAGCCAAGTAAGTTGTTTCTCACATGGGTGAATTTTATAGCACACTCCAAGGGTTGCTGAGCAGGGAATTTATCTGCATAAATATGGCTACCGATTCTTCCAAGCAACTCCAGCTGGTTTAGCCAGCTGGTCTAATTTATAATAAAATCCCAATTCACTGGTAGCAGGATGTATTATTCAATGAAAACTTTGATGTAATCTATTTGGAAAGAAACAAAGTTGGATGTCTACCTCATACCACACACACAAAAATTCCTAATCAATTCAATATTTATATATATGTATATCCATATGTATATATATATATATACACACACATATATATTATATAAAACAGTGATATGAAACATAGGCGGATGTATTTGTAAGTTTGGGGTGAGCAGGGCCTCTCTCTAAACATAACACACAAACCCAGATGCCAAAAAAGCAAAGTCTTGCATATTTGATTACATAAAAATTTTAATTTCAATGCAGCAAAAGATATTATAATCACAATTAAAAGATAAGTGGCAGATGGGAGAAAATATTTGTAGCATATTTGTTCATTTATCATTCAACAAATATTTAGTGAGCATCTATTATGTCCCAGACACACTGCTAGTTGCTCATAAAATTATTTAGAAAATATTCACAAAACTGCATTTTTAATTCAAATTTTAATATATGTGTGACTAATAAAGGGTTTAATATCCAAAATATGTAAACTGATACACCCAAAATAAAGCAACATTGAAAATAAACAGCAAAGTAAAAATAAATAAATAAAAATAAAACAACATACATTGAAAATGAAGGCACATACACAAAAGAGATATATCTGAGTTTTGGCTACATATAAAAAGTTAAAAAAGCAATGGCTTAAACACAGTAAATGTATATTTCTCTCTCACATAAAAAGATGCAGAGGAAAGTCATCCAGAAATGGTACAATAGTTCCACTGTCAACAGGGACCTAGCATTCCTCCTTCCTTCTGTTCCACTATTGGTGCCATCCTCAAACCAACCTCATGTTCCAAGATGGTTACCAGAGTTCCAGCCATCCAATCAGCATTCCAGGTAACAGAAAGGGGAAAGAGAGACAGAACAAAAGAGTGTCCTCCTAACCAGATTGTCTCCCTTCAAGCCTCTCTGTTCTGCCAACACCTCATAGGCCACACCCTGATGCAACAAAGGCTATTTAATATAGTCTTTTAGCAAGGTGCATTTTCACCACAAATACAATTGGGTCTGATACTTAAAAACAGTGGGAAAATTAATACTGGATGGCAACTAGAAATCTCTGCCAAGTTAGATAAATAGTAACCAACAAAAGCTGGTCTGGCAATATTAAAATAAGAATTATGGCAGAAAGCATTATTAGCCATACAAAAATATCAGCATAATGACAAAGTGTAGTATCATCCAAGTCATGAATTTGCATGCACGTAACAATATAACTTCAATACACACAAAGCAAAAACTGACTCATTTATGAGAAACTGTAAAGCCACAGGCATGGAGGAAGACTTTGATACTCATCCATCAAAAACTAATAGATTAGCCAGATTGAAAAATATAATAACTTATATTGTGTAAACAGCACAATCCACAAACTTAATCTACATTATATATTTGGCCCCAACAAATAGATAATATTTATTATTTTCAAGCACACACTGACCTTATATAAAAATTGACCATTTATGAGGTCACAGAGGAAATCTTAAGAAATGCCAAAGAATCTATAACTTACAGACAATAATCTTTGGGTACAAGGAAGTTAAACTGGAGAGCCACTATTTTTTTCAATCTTTGAATCCCACTCATTTAGAAACAAGAAATTAACCTTGGATTACTACAGACTATAAAGGAGCCTACAGATAAATGACAAAACGTTGAGAACTGCGTGTCAACAGAAGTGATCCTCTTCAAAGCTTGTGGGACGCAGTTAAAGCGCATGGGTGCTTAGTTTTAAATTTATGCCATTGAAGATTGAAAACAATGACTAAAAGCATTCAACTCAAGAAGCTAGAAAAATATTAAAGGAAAAAAACCAAAGAAGTTAGAAAGACTGCAATAAAAATGGTAAAAGAAAAACATAATGAACAGGAACTTTTAAATATCGGAGATAATTAGTCAGGGAGACTGTTTATTCCCTGCTTCGGAGCTTCCCTCCACATGGAGGGAGGAATATGACAGCCCTCTCTCCTCTCACTTCTGCCTCATACTCCCTGGGGGATCAGAGTGGGTCCCCTGGCTGGACACAGACACTCAGCATATGCGAGCCTGCCTCTCCTCTTCCCTCTTCTCTCTCCATCTCTGTCTCTCGCTCTCTTTCTCTTTCTCCCCACTCCAGCCAAGAATGTGTTCACTACTGTTCTTGGCCACAGAGTAGGCTGAGCATAAGAGCACTGAGTCTGCCTCACTCCGCGGTTCAGTCCTGGAAGTGCCTTTGCCTCCATGTGTAAGTTTCCTTCTACATCAACCTCATCAATAATAAAGATGCTAATTTGGTGCTTTCCTTTTTGTCTTACTTCTCAAGTGAGCCATGAATTCTGTAAGAAGGACGGATGCTATTTGTTGGTTCCCTAAAACCCTCTCAATCAACAGCGCCAAGAGCTGATACTTGAAAAGACCAGTAAAATAAACAAACTTCTAGCAAGTCCAATCAGCTCAAAGGGTGAAGTCATGAAGATGTGGAACAAAAAAGAGACCATAACTATTAATACAGTAGGGATTTTTAAAACCATTCGAGAAGATGATGAACAACTTTATAGCAATAAATATTGAACCTGAGATGAAACTGTACACAAAGTTTTGAAATAATATAAAAGCCAGACCTCACTTATCCTAGGAAGATAGCATAACTGATAGACTAGTTGAACAAAGACTGCACAAGAAAAGAAAATTATAAATCAATTTCATTTTTAAACATATATGTAAAAATCCTAAATAAAATACAAGCAAAACAAATCCATGGTGTATTTTTAAAATATATACATCACGAACAAATTGGGATTATCCTAGGTATGAAATAGTCAATTTTAGAAAAATATTTAAATAGAATTTGCCACATTAACACATTAAAGAAAATATCACCATTTCAGTAGATGTAGAAAAACATTTAATAAAATCCAACACATTCATGATATAAACTAAAAGTAGAAAGGAATTCTCTTAGTTCAATTAAAGATATCTACCAAGAACTCATAGCAAATTATCAAACTTAATGTAAAAACATGAAAAACATTACCATTAAAATTCAGGAATAAAATAAGGATGCCAGGAATCACTCCTCTATTCAACATTGTACTAGAGATCCTAGCCAATTCAGTAAGACAAGGAAAAAAAATAGTAGAATAATAGGAAACAAAGAGCCAAAACACTGTAGTTCTTTGCTGTTAATATAATTGTCTATGTAGAAAATCCAAGAGCTTCAACAAACTTTGAAAAGTAGTAAGGGTCCAGCAGGGTTGCTGGATACCAGAGCAACATAAAAGATCAGTAATACCTTAGGCCCAGCAATAACCAATTAGAAAATGTAATGTAAGAAAGCATCACTCACAATAGCAAACCCATTAGGAACTGAGATTAAAGAGAGTGATGTATTAAAAAAAAAGAGTGATGTATAAAACCCTTATGGAGGAAATTACAAACTACTACTGCAGAACACAAGAGACATGAACAAATAAAGAGATGTAGCATGTTCATGGATAGAAAGACGTCATAAACATAAAAATTCCTCCCAAATTAGTCTTTAAAGTGAATGCAATTCCAACCAAATCCTGAAGGGACATTTTTGGGAAACCTGACAATACAATCCTAAAATGCAAATGTAATAATGAAGGATCAAGAACAGCCAAAACAATTTTGAAGGAGAAGTAGGTAAAGGAAGGATTTTCCCTACTGGGTAATAAGACTTATAAAGATGTGATAACCAAAACAATGTGACAGTCCTACTGTAGCACACAGCCAACTGCATTCATTATCTTGTAATAACCTATAATGGAAAAGATTCTGAAAACCAGTAGAATATATCTGTACTTGTATAACTAAATCACTTTGCTGTACACCTGAAACTAACACAACATTATAAATCACCTATACTTCAATTAAAAAAAAATTTTTAGACAATGTGATAGTAACCCAGGGATAGACAAATATAGTCAGAATGTGAACCCAGAAATTTGATATAATAAAAGCAATAAGAAAATAGATGAACTATGTAATAAATTGTACTTGGGTCAGCTGATTGTCCGCTTGGAACAAAATAAACATAGGTTCCAACCTCACACTGCAATGGCCACAGGGTGCGCTGCCCACTGTCTCTTCATACTCTCAATGCAGACACACAAACAGGTCCACCTAGAAACACCTCTGAGACCCACAGACTTCCATGCACCCTGCAGGAACAGCAGTCTGTGAGTGCAAGCTGAGTAGTGCCGCAGGAATGGTGCAGAGCTGAACGATAAATACCCCCACTTCCTCGCCCCCTCAAGCAAAACACTTGTGAGGCAGGTTCTACACCATCTCCCCGAGGTCCCCAGGGGGTGCCTGTTCCTCAGCACGCCCTCCCTTAGCTTCCTCCCTTCCCCTTCTCATCACTTGCACTCAAATCTTTGTCTCAGATCAGCTTCTGGAGGAACCAAACCTAAGATAACAGCAAACCAAAAAAATAAACCAGGGACCTCAGCACCCCAAACATAAAAAAATGAAAGCAAAGCTTTAAAGAATTTACAAGGAAACTATATAGGAGAATCTGTTTACGACCTCTATGTAAGTGAAGGATTTCTTAAACAAGATGCAAAAAAGCACATCATAAAGAAAAAGACTGATAATATGACAACATTCTAACGCAGTATTTCTGTTTCAACAAAAGACACTGTAAACAAAGTGAGAAAACAAACTACCAATTAGGAAAAGATATTTGAATCTCACTAAAGGATCATGACCAGGATACATATGAACATCCTAGAAAGAATAAAAATAAGACTAAAATGGGAAAAGGAACTAAAGATAGAAATAGGAAAACCACAAAATAAAAAATATAAGTGACCAAGAGACATTAAAATATGTTCTATCTCAATAATGCGTAAGGAGATGCAAATTAAAGCAGTGAGATAATCATATTTTATCTATCAGATTGGCAAAGTTTTAGAAGATGGAAAAGTAGTGCTGGGGGAAGGACATGCTTCAACACTTGCTGCAAACAGGCCTCGGCATTACCTTTCGGGAGAACAATTTGGTGAAATATCCTAAAATTTGAATGGCTTACACCCTGTGACCCAGCCAACCCACTCTGAGAAATGTATCCCCCAGAAATAATAGAATGAGTATATAAAAATAGATTAAAGGCCATGTTTTCCTGCATTGTTAGTAAACAGAAAAATTAAAAAGGAAACCTAAATGTCTCCCAGTACAGAATGTTTAAATAAATGAAAACTATTCGGGGGGCGGGGGGGTATAGCCTAGTGATAGAGCACGTGCTTAGCATGCACAAGGTCCTGGGTTCAATCCCCAGCACCTCCGTTAAATAAATAAACCTAGTTATCTACCCCACCCCCAGTAAAAAAAAAAAAAAAAAAAAAAGGTTAAAATGGTAGATTTTATGCCACATATATTTTACTACCATTTTTTAAGGCAAAGGACAGATAACACGGATTGAGCTGGAGAGAGTTGCTCGTTTGCTCAGTAAATACTGGGCAGACTTCCAGTGGAAGAAACAGAGAATAAATAAGTAGACACGCACAGACATAATTTCCAGTTGTAAGTGTTACAGGGAAAATGCGTCAGGGGCACATGCTGGAAAGGGGGCATGAGATGGAGAGGCGGCTGGGGGCTCATTGAGAAGGTGGCATCTGACCGAGGCCTGAGCAGCGATGACATTTACAGAAACCTCCCCCTCTCTTCTCACCTTCCTACACGCTCAGACTCAGCCCCCCTCCTCCAGGAGCCGAGAGAAAGCCCTAGATTTGTATCCTGGGAGGTGAATCCTCTCTGGATGGCCTACTTGACCGTTAATGAGGGAAAGCTTTACAAAAAGGAACTCAAGGGGTTAAAAAGAGGTGACTCACTTAGCCGGGGTTAGTGTTCACCGGGAAGAAAGTAAATGCTATGTTGATAAAGGGGGGAGGCTGTCAAGGACTCTGCACGGAGGATTTCAGGAGGGAAGAGCAGGACCCAGGAGTGCAGCTCTGCCCCTTAGATAACACATCATCTCCCCACTTCTAGAACAGTCTTGGTGCAGTAATCATCATGCCCAGATCAGGTAGTAATCCCACTCTCCACCTCGTTTACGGCTGAGGCTTGGCCCTCAGGAAGCTCACAGGAGCCAGGGGTCGGGGGGGGGGGGGGGCGGTATCTGTGTGTGTTTGCTTGTATCTGTATATGTGTGTCTATGAGTGCGTCCATTTGTGTGTCTCCACGTGTGTGTGTGTATGACAGGGGAGAGGAGGTTCTTATTTTTCCTATAACATTTTTTAAAATTAAGGTAAAATTCACAGCTCTAAAGCCTAGCTTTCCATGGCACTTAATGCATTCACAATGGCATGCAACCACCACCTCTATCTAGCTCCAAAACTTTTCCATTACTCAAAAGAAAGCTTTGGACTCATTAAGACTGAGGCAGAGATTGGCGGACACTGAGAGCTGTCCCAGCCCGCTCCTGCGGGCTTTCACAGGCAATGCTCCCCGAACATCTCTTGCACTTCTAACTCTAGCTGCCCGCTCCCAGAGGACACACACTGAACTGACACACACTCTTTCCCCAAGTCTGGTTACTATAATGAATGGCTGAAGTTTCCTGTTACCAGTTCAGTTGGGTCCCACCCTGCAAAACATGCTGAATTCCTAACCCCCAGTACCTAAGAACCCTTGTAGCCTTCAGAAGGAAACAGCCCTGCCAGACTTTTGATTTCTGACTTCTGGCCTCCAGAGCTGTAAGAAAATTAATTTCTATTGTTTAAGCCACCCAGTCTGTGCTGTTCTGTTACAGCATGCCTAGTGGACTAATATGGCCGCTCTGGGGAAAGATTGGAGAAATCACTACTCTATATGCTTGTCGTGGTATCTCTAGGTCCTTCCCTCTTCCAGCTGATGGATTCTCCACTGGCTCAAGCTTGGGTGAGGGATCACTGCTTTCCATTGGGCATCTGATCTCAGCCTCCTGCTAATACGTTCTTGATCACTTTCAAATATATACATTAAACAACATCCATGCTGGCTGCCAAATATCTTGCCCCTGGAAATGTCAGGTCCAATTAGTCATCTTCTGACCTCCCCTCCTGCAGGTCAGGGCCCTTGGCTGCCATCCCAACCATGCTGTCCTTTTTGGTAATTGCACCCAGCTTGTTTGCCTACAGTAAAGTGCTGGCCTCTGGTCTCTGTTCTTCCATCCCTGTTGCTGCTGGGGAGCTCAGTTCTGGAGCAACATCGCCCACTGTCAGGCCCAGCCCACTGCTGCCCCTGGGCTTCTCAGCCATGCTGGTGCCTCTTCCCCAGTCCATTCCTTGTCACCTGGGTAGAGGTGGGCCCACGCAGGAACTTAGTCAGCCAGCGGGTTTTCCAATCTACAGAAGACCCACTCTAGTTTTTCCGGGCCTTTGCATGCTTTGGCACCTGGTCTGCCCCACTGTTCCAGCATCCACCTCATTGGATGTGCTTTATTATTTCTTCAAAGGGTGGGAGAACCATCTCCCAAGGGCCTTTCCAAGAGTCAGACCTTAGAGAGTCTTTCAATACTGCTAAACTCTTCAATATCCAGCTTACCTTCAGCCTCCCTTGATCGGGAACCTTCAGAGTCCACTCCTAGAAATATCCCCCAGGCCCTGCCCGGCCTGGCTGGCTTGCTCCTGCAGCTCCTTTGGTGATTAATTCCTCCTGCCCCTGAGCAGGCAGAACACTCCCCTGGTCAGGCCATGCTGAGGTGTTACTGCACTTTGGGGTCTGGTGGTCAAGAGGGGAGGTTGGAGCAGACCCTGAAGAAGGGCAGCCTTGTCTTGTAGGACAGTGCCCCTTAATTAAGATTTCTGCATCACTTTTAAGCATCTCTGGGCCACTTCTACAGGCCAGAGAGTACAGGAGGGCCTAGGGATTCAAGGTTCTCAAAAGCATCTCCCAGTAGGTCCATTTCGGACCTCAGGGGCCCCACCCCTCCCCGCGGGGTCCTGGCTTTGGAGGGAAGGCTTCCTCAGGCTGGGAATTCAGCCTTCTCTGAAGTTCTGTTTCAGCTGAGTCCTGAGCAAGCCTCTAGCCGTCTGCCCTCTGGCTGTAGAAGAGGTTTCTTTAAGTGTGGCCAAGGAATCCTGATTTTGCTTTAAACAGGTGATCCATGGCCAGTTGAACTGTTGGGTTTTTTCTTCAAAGCATCAAGGGTACCAGCAACAGCCTCCCCAGCCCATAGGCCTCAGGACTGCTATTTTTCCCCGCTGTCTCTCAAACACCAGGGATACTGCACAAGCCCGTGCATCCCTGTCCACCTGGGTCCTGTCCCAGGTGTGACCAAGCTGAGCAGCTGGGACCATCAGCTCTCCACCCCCCACCAGTGACAGATGGCACCCAAGGCAGAATCCCATCCTTGGAGTCGGCCTCTTAGGACCACTCCAGCACTACTTGCCTGCAGTTGGCTGGAAGCAGAGACTGAGACAGGGTTTCAGGAGCAGGGGTTTACTGGGGGAGCTCGTCAGCACAGCTGCTCAGGGAGTGAGGGAAGGAGGATAGGGAAGAGGAAAGGCTGAGCCCAGCCCTGGCCTGACGCACACACTGTACCACAGTCTCATCCCCGTCTGGAGGCAAGGGGACAGCTTCTCACATCCTGTTAGCCACTGGCTGTGGGCCATCCCCGGAACCTCCCAGGCATTGCGGCACTGTCAGCTGAGGGCACTTCTCCAGGGGAGGGGGCAGGGTACACTGGCCTGGGGGAAAAAGGATCTGGTCAGGACACCACCAGCATCTGCAGAACCACAGCCCTCTCCTCTGCTGCCTCAGGCTGAATCACTAGTCAGTCATTTCATGGTCTGTGGTGGGAGTCAGTCACCCACTCAGCATGTCTCCCAAGCTGCAGGGGACACGCATCACCCACCTCCAAGCAGCTCTGTGGGTGCCTCTCTGTATCAGCCCGAGGTTAAGGCGGGTGGGAGCACCACAGGCCACCCCCACTCTCTCTGAAGAAAAATCCCAATTCCCACGCCACTTATGGCCTCTCCAGCCTCTGATAAGCTGGATGGAGTGGTCATCTAGGAGCTTCCAAGCCAGTTTTCCATGACCACCTTGCAGGGACGGGAGATTTACTGGCCTGTTTTCCTACAGCCTGCGCCAAAGGGAGCTAGAAAATCTGACATTAACACCCTGTAATCTTAGCGTGTGAGACGCATCTGACTCCAGCTTTCCACTCCCCACCCCTTATCCTCCGCTCCAGGTCTCACCCCCACCCCCCAAATCAGCAGAAACAGAGGCCAAAGCTCTGTCCCCGCCTCCACCACCCTCCAGAGGGAAGCCAGGAGGAACGCAGAGGAGGAGAGCGCCACCTAGTGGACGTCTGGGGAGGTGGAATCTGCAAGCGGCTGAGGGACTTGTTAGACGGCAGGGCGGTGTCCCAGGGGAGGGGGGGTGGTGAGGCCGAGGGCTGGACGGTAAAGGACGCAAAGGGAAAGAACTGGATGTGGAGGAACCAAGGCGCTTCCACGGGACGCCGCGAGCCTTGCCGCAGCCTCCCTCTGCTCATAGAACAGAGCAAATTGGCCCACCCGGGGCCATCCCTTGACTCCTGGGAAAACTTCCTGAACATTCCAAGAAAGAGAAATTTACAATCCATCTGGGTCTGGTGTTTGCTTTATTCCAAGAAAAGGGACAAGGAAAAATTCAGGAGATAAGGAGAGAGGGTGTTCCCCCTCCATAGTGGCCTGGGGGGCACTGGCCCACCTCCTCAGCAGCAGGAGGATGAGTGAGCCAAGGGCCATCCAGTGGTGGAGATGGAAGGTCAGTCCTCCAACCTTCCCCTCCAGACAGCGCTGTGGGGCAGGAAGGAGGCAGCCTCCAACACGACTGGAAGATGTATGTTCTTCCAAGTACATGAAAAGGTCTGGAAGAAAGCACCCAGCTCTTGGTAGGAGCCCTGGGGTGGAGGGGTGGAGGGGTGGGGAGGGGAGGGAGATGATGGGGCAGAAGACAGCTTTCACTTCTCAGTTTACACACTTCCTCCAAAATGTGGCGGGATCATGGGTGTGCTCCACTTTCAGTTTTGACCTCATTTTGTACTTTTCAAGTTAAAAAGCAATTGGATCATAAAGACAGAAAGTATCATGGTAGTTGCCAGGGGCTGGGGGGAGGGGGGAATGGGGAGTCAGTCTCTGATGGGGACGGTTTCCATTTTATAAGATGAAAAGAATTATGGAGATGGATGGTGGTAACGGTTGCACAACAGGGTGGATGTATTTAATAACCGCTGAACTGGACACTTAAAAATGGTTAAGAGGGTACATTTTATGTTTATGTCTATTTTACCACCAGAAGAAAAAAGAGAGAAAGAAAAGGCAGTTGAAAACAACGGGATATGAAGTGTCTCCTTAACACAGCAGAACCAAAGAGGTACCAAATGAAACTGACCCTGACCAAGCCTTAGATCAGGGGTCTGCAAACCAGGGCTTCAAATTCAGTTTGACTGGAACACACCTCTGCTTGCCGTTTACATATTGTCTACACTGCTTTCATGCTATAACGCAGACTTGAGGAGCCCACCTGACCCACAGAGCAGAAAATATTTACCATCTTCAATAACAACAAAAATGGAGGGGAGGGGATCCATAGATTTAAAAAAGGCTTAGCAGGGACAGATAATAGAGGTGTGGAAGATAAGAAAGTAAGACATCATTTTCCATGGTAGCAAGTAAAGAGATGTATCTAAAACTGAAAACTAGGAATTAAAGCTAAACCACTTCATTGAGACGTCATGATTTTTAAAAAAAGAGGAAACATCTATTAAAAAGCTGAACGTGGTTGCCTCTGGAGAGGGGTTTCGGGAATCAGAGAAATGAAGCAGAGAACTAATTTTCTTTTAAAGTCTAGTGCTAGTATTTGACTTGAAGTATACACATGTTTAAACATAATATATTTAAATATAAATATTTGAATGAAATAATAATTTGGAAATTTAAAGAATTTAACATGCAGATGAATGTTTCTATAATCTTGGATTATAGAAGGCCTTTCTAAACATGACTTGAAAATCAAAAACAACTATGGAAATGGTTGATCTGTTTGCATCAAAATCTAAAATTGCTTTATGGGAAAAGCTAGTGTATGTATAAGGTTGCAAGACAAATGACAACTGGAAAAAAGATTTGCAACCGATAATATGAAGGGTTGATATCACAGTTGGATTTTGTTGTTACTGTTTTTCTGAGCAACAGAAATGGACCTTAGCTGATTTAAGCAGAAAAGGGATGGATATTGAGTCTGGCACAGGCGGTCTGGGATGGCCGTCCTCCCAGACAGGAATGGCAGTTGTGCTATAGTCGGTCAGGTAAAGACCCCACTGCTGTCCCTGTGCTGGGCGTTGGCACGGCCACAGGTCGGCTGCATTGCTTCCACCCTCTCCAGAGTGAAGTCTGCACAGTTCCTGCTCCCTCCTATCATCAGCTTCCAGTTGCATTTCTGAGACTACAGCATCTGAGTTGCAGTCTCAATCACAGGCTGTGCCCTTTGCTACGAGGGAGGCTGGAAAACAAGCCCCAACTCTCCAGCTCCCCCTGCAGAACTCGGGCACTCCCCAGGGAGGAAGAGGGGTCAGATGCGGGCGGGACAAGAATAGTAACAGGTGTGCACTGCAACCCCCAGTACTTCAGCAGGCCTTACAGTCCTTTATGTAACAGATGAAAACTTGATGGACAACTAGGCAAAGCAGCACAAAGAGGCAACTGGCAAAAAGTGAAATTAGGCAGTAAGTATATAAAAAGCTGTTTAGCCTCACTAATGCAGCAGCCATTGGTGGCTGCCTACGCCAGATCAATTCCCACCTTCTTCCTTGCTGACAAAACCCGGGCGTTGTTTGGATACCAACCCCACCTGTAAACAACTCCAGGGAGTGCGTGCGATGCAGTTCTGGTCAACGAGCTGTGCAGGGAGGTCTGCCAGAGACTTCCGGGGAAGGGCTCTGAGTTAGTCAGCACAGGCTCGCTGCTGTAACAAGCAAGCGCCACGTCTCTACAGCTGACACAACCGAAGTTTATCTCTCACTCATGCAAAGTCCAACATGGGCCTTCTTGGTTGGTTGCTCTGCCTGTGCAGGTCTCAGGGAGTGACTGAGAAACCTAAGGTCCTTCCACCGTGTGGTTCTGCCATCCTCGAGTTACACTCCCAGGTTACTGCACTTGTGCCTTCTGTTCACATTCTATTGGCCAGAGCAGATCACATGGTCACATGGACTAGCCTAGCTGCAGGGGATGCTGGGAATTGTAGTTTACTCTGTGCCAGGACAAAAGGAGCCAGCTTTAGTGAACCCCGAGCACTGTTCTTGCCACAGTCCCCTCTCTGGTCACCATGTATCCCTCTGGCCCTTCCTCCCACATAAAAGGACACTCCTGGGTTGTGCCTAAACCCTCTTATCTCAGCAAAGCTCCCTTTCCATTACTCCCCATGGCCCCAGGATCCTTCGGCATTAACCTCCTTGCCCAGGACTGAAGTGGAGTTGGAGGTCATGCCCGCCTTGGGTTCTGTACAGCTTTGCCCCTGGCTCTTTGCATCCTCTGTCAAAACCTGAGAGTACATAGTGCCCTCCCACAGTACAGCTCGGTGAGGGGTCCCAGTCTGGCTGGGCGGGTGGCCCCCAGCCCTGGTTATACCTGCAAGACTCCCGCCGCTGCTCTGGGCGGGCAGAGAAAAGCACCAGCCCCAGCTGGACCTGGGCTTCCTCTGCTCTCAGCACCATGAGGAGACGCCTTAATGACACGGATGAGAACCGCCAGGGGGGTGCACACAGCACACAGAAAGGAGACTTTTGAGAACTCAAGACAGACACACACATGATTTCCTGAATTAAAATTTAATAGAGGAAGTGAAAAAAGGAAACTTTCCCTGAGAACAGAAGCTGCATTCCGGAAGAAACGATAGAAGGTCTAGTACCCAGCACAGAACCAAGACACAAAGAAAAGAAAGCATGAAGGGGAAAGAGGCAGGAGGGGTAAATTAGGAGTTTGGGATTAACATATATATATAAAATAGATAACCAGCAAGGGCCTACTGTATAGCACAGGGAAATACATTCAATATCTTGTAATAACCTATGGAAAAGGATTTGACTAAAGAATAGATTTATATATTTATGTGTAACCGAATCACTTTGCTGTACACCCAAAACATTGTAAATCAACTATACTTTAATTTAAAAATGAAAAAAAATACAGAAAAAAAAAAGAAACAAAAGTGCAAATAAGATAATCAGACCTAAGACCCCAAATTGTGGGTAATGGGGCTTCTAGAAGGAAAAAATACAAAGGGAGATATGGTAATTTAAGAAGTAGTCAAATAGAATAGAGACAGAAATCTTGAGATTTGAAAGGGCTGCAGGCAGGAGTGATAAATAAAAAACATACACCTAGACGCAGCCCGGCGAGACATCTGAACTCTGCAGAGAAAGACAAAGTCACTGGAGCTTCCAGACAGAAAGGCTCCTGGAAGATGGAGGGGCGGGCTTCCCTTGTGCATCCCAGGAAGCTTGCGGGGAGGATCATCCACAAACTGGTGAGAGAAGGCAGCAGACCAGGAAAAGAAAGGCTCCTTCACCCCGAACAAGGAAAACAGACCAGGGCGCGCTCTGACAAGCTGAAAATCAAATTGGAACAAAAGTCTTCAAAGAGTAGAAGACAGACAAGGAACAAGACAAGGAAGAGCGGTGAGCGACGCTTGCTTCAAGTGACATTTCAGTGGACAATGATGTGCCTGAGAAATAGAGTGCAATTGTTAAAGGCGGAACTATTGAAAGCCAGGAAACAAAGTCTAAGAGAAAACTTACTAACAAATAGCCTGAGATTGGAACTAAAATCTCTAAATGACATCAGCAAAATGCAGGAGTTGGGTTGAGGGCAGCAGCAAGCGAGTGAGAGAGGGGAAGGGAAGGGTTCCAGAGTCCTCTTGGGGGTCGGGGTGGGGTGCAGAGTGAGCAAGTGGAACGAGAAGGGGTAGGGCATTTTTACTGCTGAGCCTGGATACGGTTGGAGGGAATTTGAGGTTTAAATAAGGTTATTTAGGATGGAAGGTTAACCACTAGTAGAATCCAGGAGCCCAGTGGAACTTCTAAATTGGGAGCAGAGAGCGTAGGGGTGGAGCAGAAATAAAAATGATGTTGTTCAAGTCAGTAAAAGGGAAGAAAGGAAACAAAGAAAACAAGTCAAATAATAGGAAAAGCCGCAGCATTCCGACCCCTTGCAGAGCACCTTGTTGTTTGCTGGAAGGTACAATAAAATGCGTTTCCCAGCCTCCTTCGCAGCTCGATTCTGCCCTGGACCTTGCTTTCACCAAGCAGCCGCACGTGGTTTGAAATCTGAGGGCCAAAGTGAAGCCAGGCTCCGCTTCTGCTTCAGGGGATGGTGGTTGGAGGAAGACGAGGTCCCCCAGGGTAGAGGCAGTGTAGAGCCTGATTTACTGGGGTGAGTTGTGGCCAGTTGGCGCCAACTCGGACCCCACAGTTGTGGCGGCGCATCGTGATCCCTGTGTCCAGTGGCGATAGTGTGGTCCTGGGCCAGCCTCTGGGGTGGTAGTGGGCTGAGTCCCCGGCTTCCTGGTCACACAGAAACTAGCTACTCTCTCTCAGCCGGGTTCTGTGGCGCCACTCAATCACTCCCAAACTCACTCTTACAGCTATTCCAACAATTTGGTAAGCACCTGGGTCCTTGTATAAATCTCTCTCTGCTTAAGCTGGGTGATTTCTGTTACTTGCAACTGAACTGTGACTAATACAAATGTAAATATAAAATAAGACGGAAACGATAAAAAACAAATATGTCAATTGTCACAATAAATGTGAATGGGCTAAGTTCCCCTATGAACTTTGAAGTTCGAATTGCAGAAGAAAGAAGGAAAGAGAGAGAGAGAGAAGGGGAGTTGAGGAGGAGGGAGAGAAGAAAAGAGAAATAGAGAAAATCCCCAATCCCATTATATGCAACCACCTTGGAAAATCACTTAGCCCTGTCTGTCTACTAAAGCTAAACGTGCCTGCCCACACATGGTCCGACAGCTTCACTCCTGCATAAATACCCAAGAGAAATGCACACGTCTTTCCACCAAAAGGGGAGTTCACAGCAGCATTACTCAACTGTATAAACTAGCAACAACCCAAATGTCCATCAACAACAGAATGGATAAATAACAGTATATTCATGCAGTGGACTACTGCAGAGCAAAGGAGAAAGGGCAAACTACTGCTACACTCCACAGTATGGACAAACATCTCAAGCATAATATTAGGAGAAAAAAGCCAGACACAGAAGAGCATGTATTGTGGGATTCAATTTATACGAAGTTCAAGAAGAGACTATAGAACATACAAGAGAAACAGAAGCCAGAACAGCGGTTACCCCTGGGAGGGTCACGAGGGAGCCTCCAGGGTGGGGGTGGGGGTGGGGAAATGTTCTGTGTCTCCATCTGGGAGCTAGTTGCTCGGGTATAGATCTGCATTAAATGTGGGTGGGTCGCTATTTAAGATTAGGGCGCTTGGCACTTGATTCTAGATGTTTTTTATACCTCAATAAATGGCTAGAATCAGTCATACTATTTAGAAAGAAAATATATCTAAAACAAAATGAAAAGAAGCTACCTTGCTTGAGGAAAAAAAGAAAACCCTAAGAAATACATTTTGAGGCCAGACCTGGACTCCCTTTGTGCTGCTCTGTTGCACAGTGGTTCCTCTTGGGGGAGGAATCGGCAAGCCCCTAAGTAGGGACGTCAAAGCCCCCCAGGCCTCCGTTCTGGGCTGCTTCTCACCTCTACCCAAGAGAAAACCTACTCCCTCCACTCCTGGACAGAAGACAGGACTTCTGAACTTAGACTTAAGTTCTTTGATTGAATACTGAGTAGGCGCCTACTTTATACAGCACACCACCCAGGTGTCTCATTCCCTGCCCTCCCCACCCCTCGGCACAGAAAAGCTGGATCTAAGCACTTGCTAATGCACTTCGCCTGGGCTGCTTGAACCCCTGTCTCGGTGATGGCTCCCAGTGGGGTCCCAGGGACACGCAGGAAGGATCGTGCCCCAAGGAATCAGCCACTGCAATCAGCCACTGCAATGAGGCACTGACCCAAACCAGACTGCCTGTTCCATCCCATAGACCAAAGTGTCGGCACCAACCCCATCTCTTGTGCGTTGTCTCACCCTTGCTGGGGCCTCGTCGTGGGTGGGTGCACTTTCCTGCTCCTTGACTTTGAGGCTGTCCATGTGATGTGTTTTGGCCAATGGCAGAAGTAACAGTCGGCCGGGTCCCAAGAGGCCTCCCATGTTCCACCCACCCTCGGATGCCTCCGTTGTGGAGACCCGTGCCTTGGCCAGCCCACCAGCCCAAAGAGGATGAGAGACACGTGGGGCTGAGCAGCAAGAGGCGGCCACAGCCCGGCCAATCCATGAAGTCAAGAGAATAAGTCATTGTTCTAAGCGACTGAGTTTGGGGATGATTTGTTACGTGACCCTTTGGTGGCCATAGCTGACCAATACATCCTGTCCCTCAAGGACTCTGTGATCAGGACCATGGCAGGGCATAGCAGCTGCTGCAGCCACAGAGGAGGGTGAGATCAACATGGAAGAAAAATCGGGAAGCTTCCCAGAGATGGTGGCCCCGTTCATCAGTGGCCTGCTGTGTGTCTGGTCCTGTGTGCTGTCTCTCCCTGACCCTCACGCCGTCCCTGCAGGGTCAGTGCCGTTATTCTGGCGACACTGAGCTTTTTCACTCCCACAGGACAGCAGGCCACTGGAGCTCAGCTGCCGCGGGCAGTCTGTCTTTTGGGGGCGGGGACTGTTCGCGTGCTGAGAACTCACAACTTTCGGGGGCCACCTCTCTGCGGAGAGAGGCAACAGCTGAGACCTTGGAGGAGGTGCAAAGGCTGAGAGCCACCTGTGGACGACAAGACCGCCAGTGGTGGATGGAGGGGACTCCAAGGGAAGGAAGTGAAGCTCCCTGCCCCTGGGAGAGAGACAGAAAGGTCCAGAGGCCAAGAGAAGCCTGGTCTCCAGAGGGAGGGCTTCCGGCAGACACTGCTGGGGGGCGAGGGGAGGAAAGCCGGGCAAAGACCCCACATCGGGCCGCAGGAGGGGGACCATGACCTCTGAGAAAACAACTTCCACTGCAGCACAATCGGTGAGGAGCCAAGCCGCTAAGGGGGTTTTTGTTTTGTTTTGTTTTGTTTAAGACCGGAAACAGCTCCTGAGGACTGCAAACCAGCTGCATGAAGGCTGCCCAGACGAGCTCCTGGCTTTGTCCGCGCGCTGACTCGTGTGCACCAGGAGATACAGTGTCGAAAACAGGTTTTCTGTTCCTTCCAGGAATGTTCCTAAAACTGGGTTGTTTCCCCCGCTTTTGCCCAGGCCACCACGTTCTGCTATGCTCCACAGTCTTTGGTACAAAAGAAACTAATATACATGGTGAGGGCTGGGAGATTTCCCAGAAAAATAAATAAACACTTTGGTTTCCATAGCGGTGGAATCGCTGCTGCCTAAATACCTGGGTCCATCATTTCTTTTCTAGACAGATCCCAGGAGAACCAGCCAAAATGCTACCCAGACTCGTCCAACCCCACCTCTGCCCCAGATGTCTGAGCCCCTCTCAGGCAGGGGCATATGTGGAGCCAAAGGTCAGACAAGACACACAGTCCAGCCCAGCCTCTGTGCAGGGCCAGGCTCGTATTCCAGAAGTCGTCAAACTGACAGTTCTCAGAAAATGACACTGCATTAAATCTTTGCTGTTCTGTTATGGGCTGTCGGTGTCCCAGACGCCTCTCTCTCTTCCTCTCTTTCTCTCTCCTCCCCCTTCCTCCCCACTAAAAATCCCCCAAACCCACCAAAGCAGCTCCCACTCTCTCAGCATTCTCTCCCATCCTCCCAATTTTGCATTGAGAAGTCCAGGACCTGAGCTGACAGGGACCAGTTTCATCTCGAAGGCCAGGAACAGAGAAGGTGCCCCAGCCACGAGGTCCCCTCGGGAGGCAGGAAGGGGTGGGGAACAACCATTTAGCAACACTCATAGGTTGGAAAATTTCACTCTTTAAGAAAAATGAGGTCTCATTGCTTCAAAGCGAGTGGCCTGGGGGCTGGAGGTCCTGCCCTGGTAATACCCCACCCCAGCTGCCAAGCTGTATCATTTGGGATTTTCTGAAAAAAATGGAGAAATATTAACTCCCATTGTGTAAAATCCAGAGGTGAGTCGTGCTCACACAGTATCATCCAAAACCATGTTCTATTTCTCTGCTCTGTCTTCAAGGCATCACCTTCGACCCACCATCAGCCCCTCTGCTGATCCAAGCATGGCCACCAGCAGCAGCAGGGGCTTCCGGGCTCCCTGCTCACCATTAGCGGGAGGGGGTCAGTGGTGTGCTGGTTAGCGGACAGGGTTTGGCAGAGCTCTGACTTGAAGCATTGACAGAGTTTGGCAGAGCTCTGACTTGTGGTGTAAATACTCTTACCACGGTTGATTGTAAGCTACCAATGTGACAACCAGTTGGAAAGAGTTGCCTACAATAGATTCTCAAAAACCAGCCCTTACCTGCTCCAGCACACAGCTGGGGGCAGAGACGCATCCTTCCCTAGATTAAAGAAAATCCCCATAGAACAGAGGATGGGATAACACGGATTGGTTTAGACCAATCAGGGCCCACCCCTGGCTGGGAGCATGTCCCCTCCACCCAGATAGTTTGGCAGCTGCACGGTGGTGGGGGCAGGAGGTGGGGCCGTGAAGAACACCTCTCACCTTCTTCCCAGGAGGCCCTTCCCAACATTCCCGCCCAGCCAGCATCTTGCAGCTTCCAGCAGACCCTGGAGCAGGCCCTACCCAGGGTGCTGGTAGGCTGTAGCTGACTCCTAGTTTGGGGGACAATGAAGCCATGCGACTGGCAGACCAAAGGACTTCAGGGATAACCAAGGGCAGCAAAAGCCGACATCCCATGAAAGGTCCCGGGAACCACAATGCCAACCTTCACACACCTGCCTGGAGGCCGTCTGCCTGTTGGATAAACACTCCCGGTCTGCTAGCTCTGGGTCTCTGGACCATCTCTGAAACCTGCTGCAGGAGGAAGGAGGTTCAAGGCGCACACCTCAGCCGCCTCTGTCGAGGTGCACGATCATGTTGTCCAGGCAGCTCATTTTTCTTTCAAGCTGTGCCCGAGGCTTTGGGAAGCCTGACAGACAGCTTTGTGAGACATTGACACCCCGGCCCCGACATGGCCCCCCAAGCTGGAGGTTCAGGCACCTGCTCTGGGCTGAGACTGAGGACCTGGAAGCCCCGTCCACTGCCCGCTTCCTGCCCCAGAGCTGCCTGGTGGGCTGGAAGTGATCCTTCCTGCATCATCTGTGCAGAAACCTGTCTTTGCTGCCAGCAGAGCTAATTGCTGAGTTAATTGGCAATGTGTTGTTAGGTGGAAAAGAGCAAGTTATAAAACTGTATTTATAGTTTGACATTATTCTTGAGGAAAAGGAAATATGTGTGTGTCTGCGAGAACGTATGTGTGTCTGTGTGTGTTGGAGGGGTATCTGTGCATGTTGGAGGGGTGTCTGTGCAAATATAAATGGACATGGGAAACAAGAACAGAGCGGGGGTTCTCACTGAGGTCAATTTTGTCCCCTAAGGGACATTTGACAATGTTTGGAGACATTTGGGTTGTCATACTGGGGGGGGGGGGAGCGGTGAGGGAGGCGCTACGGCATCTAGTGGGTGGAGCCCAGGGATTCTGCTAAATACCCTGCTGTGCACAGGACAGGCCACAACAGAGATATCGATAGTGCCGAGGTTGAAGGAGCCTGATCTGGGGCAGAGGTTCTCAAAGTGGGGCCCTCGGACGGGCAGGGTCACCTGGGAACCCATTAGAAGTACAAATTCTTGCCCCATCCCAGACCTGCTGAATCAAACACTCTGGGGCGGGCTCAGGAGATCTGTTTTTCCCCGCCCTCCAGGAGATGCTAATGCACGCTCCAGCGTGTTTTATCTCTGGATGGGGGGACAGTGATTTTTTCTCTGTGTTTCCTAAAATCTCTATATTTAAGTAGGTATTGCCTTTGTGATCAGAGCAACTATAATCTAAGGTCTTAACTAATCAGCGATGCTGCTAAGGTTTCCCTTGTCTGCAGAGGGAGAGAACTGGGGGTTCCAAGACCAGAATGTAAATTCTGGCTCATTTAACAAACAAGTTGTGTCAACTTGAATAAGCAGGTGCCCCAAGACTCAGCTTCCTTACCTGGGAAACAGGTGTGAGAATGTCCCTCCCTCTCAAGTTTGCTCAGGGGCTGAGATAAGATACCCCAGGCAAAAGCACCCAGAATTGTTCCTGGTTCATGGGAGGCTATCGGGAAGCTCCCTGCCCCTGGGGTGTGTGAATTGGGTAGGTAGCTGAAGACAGGAAGAGCCCCCAAAGGAGAGGAGGGCAGCCTCCACAGCACTTACCGAGGGCAGTGTTGCTGGATGGAGGTCGGCTGGATTTTGTTCTGTATTTCTGGCTCCCAAGTCCAGGAAGGAAGCCAGACATCAGCTCTCTTACCTCTAGGAGGCCATTATCATCAGACCAAAGCTGAAGTTTCCCCCAAACGATCTCTTTCTGTAAAAGTCCAGACACAGAGAGATGATCTGGGAGTCCTGGAGGGGTAGGGAGAGGAAAGCAAAGATCCCCAGAACTCGCGAAGGGCAGCACCCACAGGTCTTCTGGGGAGTGGGCTCCGGGGGCCCTGGCTCACAGGACCCAAGGAAAGGGGTGGCCGTGCTGTCCGTAGAGAACCTGAGCTCTGACCCCAAGGGGCTACGGAAACCACAGGACACCCAGAGACCATGGGAGATGGCAAAGGGCGTCTCCATGGTGATTTTGTAGACCGGAGACTGGTCTCAAATCCCTGTGGCAGGGTTTGGAGAGGAGAAGCCATTGATGACTGAGCCCGCGGTCCCTCCCACCCCGGTCAGACTGAATTGAATTAAGTAAAGCCCTAACAGGGTGACACCAACTGCAGTTTGGGAAATCAGATTCTTCCTGTTACCAGGGGCACCCCATCCTCTTAGGGAAGAATTTTTGTGCCCATTTGACAGATGACAGAGTGACACTCATAGAAACAAGTAACTCATGCAAGGCCATACACAGGGCAGGCCCTTGCCCAAGTCCATAATCTCCAGGCTGTGCCATCTCCAGCCTCAAGGAAGCTGCACCTAGTGTGATGCTTCACACCCAGCTCCTCCCACACCACCCTTAGAAGCCCTTGGTCCACCCAGGGTTGCCCCGACCAGTGCCACCCATGGAGCTCTGGTTGCCTTGGGCCTGCTCGCCCTCCACCCTGGGACCTGCCTGCCCTCCACCCTGGGACCAGGCATGGTCCTCCATGTCAAATCCTCACAGATGAAGGCCCAGGACAGACTTTGAGCAAGACACTCTTGTCCTTCTGAGCTCAGGGAAAACAACACTGTGCCCTTACCCTAAGTGGCCTAAGGAGAATTGGGGTAAGGCGTGTGTTTTGAGAGGAAAAGGAGGCCTGTGAAAAGCAGCTTGGACCCAGGGGAGGGAGCAGCCACCCCCAAAGCCTCTCCAAGCCTATCTCCTCCCCTGGGGACCCATTTTGGTGCCTGCACACATGTCTAAGCTGGCTGAAGGTCACAGCACCTGGCTTTTAACAGGACAAAGAAATAAGGATCCTCAGAGGACCTGGTGACTACATTGTGGTTTCCTTGGAAACCACAGTCTCCTGCTCACCTTCCCCAGGCTTCTTCTGCTCCTTGTCCCACCTTGATCTGGGCCATGAATCCGAGAAGGGCTGGGTCACCACCATAAAAGGGTGACCTTCCACCAAGGAAGAGGAAAGAACCCCATAATCTCCCTGTCTTTTGTGTAGGGTCCATACTTCAGGGTCACCAAGGAATCCTAGTTGCCAAAGAAAAGAATTCCTTTGACTTTATGTAGGAAGAAAGGTAGAATTAGAATTTCGTAACTTCTAACACAAAACTAGAGTCATGGTCACCAATAGTTGAAACACTTAGAGGAAAAGCAGACAGGTGTTTTGGTCAGTAACAAGCCACCCACAGCACAGTGGCTGATGACAACTGTTGCATAGACTGTCTCACAGTCAGTGTGGACCCGGCTCGACTGGGCAGGTCTCACTCAGGGTCTCTCAGACATTGGGGTCAGGTGGAGGCTGGGACTGGAGCCATCAGTCTTCATCTCCATCCATCATTCTCATGTCTGATGCCTTGGCTGGGATGACAGAAACAGAGGGGACTGGCAGGGCATCTCTCATCATGTGACCTCTCCACGTGCCTAGCTTGGGCTTCCTCCCAGCATAGAAGACTGAGGACAGCCAGGCTTCTTGCGTGGCAGCTGGCTTCCCCCAGAGTGAGGGTTCTGAAAGACCAAGGGGGAAGCTACAGGACTCCCTCAAAAATCACAGCATCAGTCTCAGCTCCTTCCAGGGTGGAAAGCAAGGCTTAGAGCCAGCCAGATTCCAGGGCGGGGACTGCAAAAGGGTGTGAATACTGGAAGACATGGCTCGTTGGGAGACCATCCATGGGGACTAGAAGTCAAATGAGAAGCCTCACCATGGAGGGGGCAGATGTCACCATCAGAACCCACAGATCGTTTTTAGCATCAGAAAGAGGGACAAGCTGATGTGTGTACCTCCTGACGTGGGGCAGTGGGAAGTCCCAGCACCACTATGGAGCATTGGTTGAATCTAATTCTAATTGAGACATCATTTCCCAGAAGTACAGGGGGGAAAGGTAGCAATAATATGAGGAAGGAAGCCAACAGGGAGTCCAGGATATGGAACGATCTTCAGAGGGAATGAGGCGGCTTCTACAACAAGTCGATAACATTAAATTTAAAAAGAGAAGGGAGGTGACCAGCCCTAGGTTGGAAAGACCTCCAGAGCCTTAGAGACAAAACCCCGCACACAAGCCTTTTCTGGATCCAGAGTCCAACAAACCAACTGTAATATAAAAAGACGCTTTGGAGACAAACAGGGAACTTTGATTACGGACTGGATAGTGGATGTTCTCAAAGGGTTATTATTTATTTTGTTAGATGTGATCATGGCTTTGGGGTTATGTAAGAAAATGTGTGTATCTGTTTAGAAAAATATATAGAAGTGAAGTCACATTATGATTGAGATTTTATTTTAAATGCTTCAACAGAAGGAGAGAGAGAGGGGAGAACGTAGGTTAAAGAAATGTGGCAAAATCTTGCTAATGATCAAATCAAGCTGGGTGATGGGCATCTGGGGCTTTTTTGTACTGTTCTTTCCATGTGTGTGTGTGTGTGTGTGTGTGTTGGAAATAGTGCCTAATAAAAAAGGAAAAATTTAAAGAGGAGCCATTGAGAGGGGAGCCTTTTATCCCCACTGCTCCTGACAGCGAGGCTTCACACTGGAATCATTTGTCACAGCAAAGCTCAGCTGCCCAGGCCTCCTCAGGAACAAGCCAGCCTTTCAAAGTTACCTTTCGCAGAGCCAGAGGCTGAGTTTCTAAGCTGTCACCTTCCACACCTCCTATTGTTCGGTAGGGGCTCTGCTCAGCCAGATGGCAAGTTTGAGCTCCTGAGAAACAGCAGGGCCCCCCACAGGATGGCTCATCCCCAGCATTCTGTCCCCACTGAGGGGGAGTGACGATGGCATCAAATGGATCCTGCCGGCCACATGCTGCATCAGGGAAGAAGGTCCAATACTTTGTGTGTATGAGCCCACATGTGCAAGAACACACAAGAAGGGGAGAGAAATAGAGAGAGAGAGAGATGGAGGGAGGGAGGGACATTCAATGGGGAGATTGGCTATGGCCAGGCCTCCTTCAGGCCAGATGATGCTTCTTCCTCTGTAAAAAGAGGGGCCACCCTCCTGGCCCACCCCCAAGTGATGTTTCTTCTGTGGGTTTGGACTCTGCCTGGTTTTTAAATTTCCTGCTAATTTCCAGGTCATGGTCCTTAGATCGGCACTCGGGGTGCTCCAGGGCCTGAGTATGTGGCCCCCATGGGGCTCAGATGGGCTGCTTCAAACCTCCTGGGAAGGAGAGGGGTGTGGAGAGAAGGTTGCTGGCCTGGACATCAGGCGGCCCGGGCCCCATCCCAGCTGAGCACCCCTGGGAGGGTCACCACTTCTCTGGGCCTCTTCCGTGAGCCAGGAGCCAGGCCTGACACTGGGCCAAGGCCCTGACCTCTGAGACTCTGTCACTATAAAAGGGTGGAGAGTAAATTACTGAGTACCTGCTCGCCAGACCGAGGCTGATGGCTTGTTTGGCGTGCGGCACTGCACAGGAAGTGTGAGTGCGTTGGATTTCTCACAGGCAGGTCTGAGTCTCATATTGGCTGTCTTTCCACGGAGAACCCAGGCCAGGCCAGGGCGTCCCCTGGGGGACGTCATCTGAGCCCTGGGTCTTACCTGAGCACACGAGAGACAGAGCTTTACAAAGAAGGCACAAGGAGTAACAGCAACGAGGGGCCAGCGGTGTTCAACCAGAGGAAAGCCACACGCCCAGTCTGGGGAGCTCTCAGGCCCAGAAAGACTCTTCAGAATCATTACTTAATCAAAGAATTCAACCCAAATGACTATACCAAAATTAACCCAAGTTTTACTCTTTCCCATAGTTAACAAAGCTCTGGAGTCCCTAATATCCCTGTCTGCCTTCCAGCTGGATGATGAAACGGAAACACACTTGTACACACACACAGAGGTACATGCAGAGCTCAATGGAAAGAAGATGACTTTTTATAGGTCCCATCTGCAGACAAACCAGGTGCCCGCCCCACCCTCACCTGACTAAGCCCATCTTAGGACCATCCCACAGACACTGGGCCGTTCTCTGCCCCTCTCATCAGGCAGGAAGGGACGGCCCATTCACAGACTGACCAAGACCTGCTGGGCCCTAAAATGGCACTAAACACATTATGTCACATAACCAGGTAGACAGTATAGCTGGGGGGAAATTCAAAAGAGCCAGAATATTCGTACTATGCAGCAACATGGATGGAACTGGAGATGGTCACGCTCGGTGAAGTAAGCCAGAAAGAGAAAGGAAAATACCATATGAGATCACTTATGAGTGGAATCCAAAAAAGGGGGTAAAAAGGACACAAATGAACTCATTTTTAAAAACAGAGAAAGACTCACAGACATAGAAAACAAACTTATGGTTACTAGGGGAAAAAATGAGTGGGGACAGATACATTGGGAGTTTGGGATTGTAGCTACTAACTACTATATATATAATAGATAAACAGCAAGGTCCTACTGTAGAGCACAGGGAACTATATTCAATTCCTTGTAATGGCCTATAATGAAAAAGAATATAAATATGTATATGTATGTATAAATGAATCACTATGCTATACACCAGAAATTAATACAACATTGTAAGTTGACTATACTTCAATTTAAAAAAAAAGAAAAAAAGAAAGAAAGAAGTCTTTTCAAAAATGGTGCTGGGACAACTGGATATCCACATGCAAAAAGATTAAGCTGGACCCCGTCTCACACCATATGCAAGTATTTACTCAAAATGAACCAAAGACCTAAACATAAGAGCTAAAACTATTGAGCTCTTAGAAGAAAATATAGGCATCAATCTTCATGACCTTGGATTAGGCAATGATTTCTTGATTTGATACAAAAATATAAGTTACAAAAGAGAAAAGTAGATACATTAGACATTATCAAAACTAAAAACTTTTGAGCTTCAAAGAGCACCATCAAGAAAATAAAAAGACTGTCCACATGATGGATGGAAATGTTTGCAGATCATGTATTTCATAAAGAGCTGGTATCCGGAACATATAAAGAACTCTCACAACTTAATAACAGCAAGACAAGTAACACAACTGAAAAATGGGCAAAGGGTCTCAATGTACATTTGTCCAAAGAATTACACAAATGGCCAATAAACGTATGAAAAGATACTCTCAACATCATTAGCCATCAAGCAAATGCTACCAATCACCATGAGATGCCACTTCACACCCACTAGAATGGCTGTCATCAAAAACACAAACAATAACAGTGTTGGCAAAGATGTGGAGAAATTGGAACCTTCAACTCCTGTTTACAGAAATGGAAAATGGTGCAGCTTCTTCAAGAAAGTCTGGAAGATCCTCAAAAGGTTAAACATAGAGTTGCCATATAATCCAGCAATGACACTGCTAGGTAGACCCAAGAAAAATGAAAATATGTGTCCACACTAATCAGCTTCCTTTCAGAAGGAAACACCACCAGACCGGGTACCCAGATTCTGAGACACAGCCTCACCGCCCCCGCCACCCCCCCAAGCCCTCAAAGGCCAGGGATCTAGGACTGACTTAGAGCTGTGGCTGGGAAGACATGGGCCATCTCAAGAATGCACCAGGTCTTTACTACTCGGCCTCCAGAGGAGAGCATCCATCCATTGAGAAATAACTCCTTGCTTCTGGGGCCATTAACCTCACAGCCTCTTCCTGAGACCGATCTCCTTTTTCCTTCTGTCACCTCTAAGCCTGGTCACCTCCCTGTGTAGTCTTTCCCTGTGCCTGTGCTTGGCACCTGGTATCTACTTCCTCGTGGACTCCTACAGTAAGCCTGGGAGGTTAGTGTTTCTATAGATCCACAGATCTTTTTGTATGTTACAGAAATCAGATTTCTTCAAATTCTAGAAAGGTAACATAATACATACGCTGTGTGTTATGAAACACCCCCAGGGGAGCTGGGGCAGTGCCCTGTAATCAAACATACTAATATTTCCACAGAGAGATGTATGAATATTCACGCCAAGTGAAATAAATCAAAACTATAAATAGCCTTTCCTCAGCTCAGATCACATTTTGCAGATTCAAGTCTCTAACCAATTCCATCTGCTTTGAAGCCTCTGCCCTCACCCCCTCCCATGAGCCCTCCCTACACCTGCTCTGAAAACTTCAGCCACATCCATTTCCCTTTTCCATCTGTCTGTACAGAAGAAGTCTGTCTTTCGCCATATTCTGTATGTGCCCAGCCCTAGGGGGACTGAAGTTTGGTGCTTGGAGTCCATCCCTAACTTTCTGATCAACCCCTGCCTTGGAAAGCTCTCTGTGAATACAAACCCTGTTTAGGCTGAGCTGTGGACCAAATGGGCACCAGCATGATATTTTTAAAAAGAACATACCCCCTTGCCCCCACCTCTGGAAAAAGGCTGCAATCCCCTGACCTGCTCAGTGTTTCCCCTCCTCTTGAAAAGCAGAAGGCCAGCTTTGGCAGAGCCGACCTTATTTCGAATCTGAGACCAGCCATCAGCATCCCTGCCCCAGAACTTGCTATGGCTCCCTGTTGCCTGTTACTCCGATGACCCTCTTTCTCAGACTGGCCTTAAGAGAACTGGCTTCTGAATCTCAGTATAAGACTCGTCTACCTATATGCTAGGTCCTCTGCAAAGGCCACTTAATTTATTCCTTCAGTACCTACTACAGGCCAGTCACTATCTCAGGCACTAGGGTTTTAACAGTGAATAAAATAGACAAGGTCCCTTTCCACTTGAGCCTGCATGGTAATGGGGGTGACAGATAATAAACAAATAAATGTGCAGTATAATGTCAGGTGGTGAAATGTGCTGTGAAGAGAAGTAAGACAGGATAAGGGCATAGAGAAAATGAGGGTGCTATTTTAGATAGAGTGGTCACAGACAGCCTCTATAAAGTGGGAACTTTTAAGTGGAAATCTGAATTAAGCAAGAGAGCAAGCCAAGAGGCTACCTGGGGGAAGAGCAGTGTAGACAGAGAGAAAAGCAAATTTGAAGCCCCCAGCAGGGAGTGGGCTTGCATATCCAAGGAAGGCAGAAAAACTGGGGCACAAAGGAGTCACCGACCAGTAGCAATTCAGATATTTATCCAGGAGCTTCAACTGTTAATTAAAGCCTAGTGGCCTTGAAGGATGCCAGGGGTGAGGATTGAAAGGAAACGTAGGGAAATGGGATTGGAAACTGGAAGAAAGAAGAGTCTTGTTATGTAGTGTAAGAAAGCTTAGCAGCACTGTCACCTGTGGTAATGTGAAAAGTAGAAAATGTACTTAATGAGATAGGTGATCTAGATAAAAAGATTCCCAAGCAGAGTATTGTGGATTCTACCTCATTTTTTCTTGCCTGTTTTAGAAAAAGGAGATAGGAGGGTAAGAAGTTAAATGAAGTACTGTCACACAAGGACTTCCTGGCTTTGAAAATCCCTAGCTTCTCTAGCTGGCAAGTGACACTAAAATTAAGAAGTAGTTTCTGAGGGGGAAAAAAATCAAATCAAATCCCTGGGGAAAGATCAGGAAGATATGATCCAAAGACAAAGCTGAGAATGTGACTATAAAATCTGCTATTAAGTTCTCAGAGAATGTAAGCAGGTGCTTCAGAGAACCATTCACTTAATAAAGCTTCTTAAAAAACTTAAAGTTGTTATCCCTCAGCAGTCTTAGCATAATCCCAAAGTAGAGAGGGATTTATCTCAAAGAGATTTATCTAGTGGAGCAAACCCCAGTAAGATTTATAGGAGATCCAAAAAGGTTTTAGGAGAATTGTATTGAAAGAAACACTGCCACCTTGAACTGATAGAGACAGACACATTACAACATGAAAAGAAGTCTTTGGACTCACAAATTTCTACAAGCAGAAAGAAGGCTGAGAAAATCAATCAACCCAGAGCCATGGGGAATTATTTCCAGCCCTTAAGTCCTAATGAAGGAACTCCCAACATTGGAGGCTCTGGTATACTTCAGAATTGCTTTGATCAGTGACCCCTGTATGCCCCCATTTTTTAATTAAGAGTGTCTATAGTAATTACCTTATGCTTCTCACAGCAATGTATGTTTCATGGGTGGGAGGGTAGGGGTCAGTTCTGTCCCTTTAGTTCACACATCTTAGATCAAGAAGAACTGTTCTCAAAAAGCAATACTTGAGGAACCTTACCTAAGAAGCTTCATCTGTACTTCATTTAGATGATGCGATTCTGGACTTTTAGCTATATATAATATGAGACTTTCGGAACCTTGAGGGGAAGTAAGAGAATTCACATGAAGAAGGCATATGACTTATCGGGGATCAGAAGGCAGACTATGGGAGATGGTCTCATATGATGTCCCCTCTTGGTGTTCACATGGTGACTTTCTCCCAGATTGGTCCCCTGTGTAACCAGTGAGGTATTGTAGAAATGACAGTGTGTGACTTCTGAGTCTACATCATAGAAGTCATCGTGGCTTCTTCTTGCTCTTTCCTGGATCACTCCTCCCACGCTGCAGGAATCCACCCACCATGTTGTAAGGACACTCAAGTGGCCCTGGGAATAAATCCACATGACAAGGAAATGAGGCCTCCAACCAACAGCCAGCTCCAATTCACTGTCTATGTTACTGACCCATCTTAGAAGCAGAGCCTCCAAGTCGGTCCGGCCAACAGTTGGCGGCAGCCTTCACCAACATCTTGGCTACATTTTAATGAGAAACTCCCATCTAAACCATCCAGCTAAGCCCCTCCCCAAATCCTGACCCACAGAAATTCCCTGAAATAATAAATATTTATTGTGTTAAGCCGGCAAGTTTGTACTTTGTTAGGCTATAACAGGTAACTACAAATGAGCATTCATCCTTTGCTTAAGCCCTTCCAGGATCAGAGAATTCATTTATTCATTCAACAAACAATTATTGAGAATCTACTGGGTGCCAAACAGTCAACATCCCTCCACATGGGAGCTTGTATCTCTCCACTGCTACCGGTGACAGCCTTGGTCATATGACTTGCTTGGACCAGGAAAGTGTGAACTGAATTGATAATACGCTGCTCTGAGCAGAGGCTTTCGAACCATTTCATGGTTCTACCATCGCTCTTTTCCCTCTGTCTCAAAAACAGCACTTTCCTCTCTGATCCTTCGGCCTGGATCCTGGAATGAAGAGGACATGGAGCAAGTCTGCAGTCCCCACAGGCAAAACTGTTAACAAAAACAAACCTTTGTTATCACAACCACGAAGTTTTGGTGGTGGTTTATCACTCAGCGTCACCCAGTAGAAGCTGATAATACAGTCACACTGCACCCGCCTTCTGGGAGCTATTTGCTGAGCCCCCTCTCCTGGCTTTCCTCCTCAGGCTGCTCTCTGGTTCATCACTCTTCCTCGGAATGTGGCTCCCAAGGCTCCACACGATGGAGTCTGAGCAGTGGCCTCGCCCCTCCCAGATCCGGGTGTCACACAGTCCCACCACAGCTTCCTGAAACTTGGGAGACACTGCTCGCTGGCAACCTCACAATCTGGAACACAGAAACCTCCCACATAGATGGAAAAGAATGTCTCTGGGGACCGAAAAGATGTCATGAGTCCACACTCTGAGGCTTGGGAACTTGACCCTTAGGACAGCCTTCTAACCTCCTCAGAGCCTAATTCAACATCTTAACCTGCAACCTAACAAGCTTGGTGATGTGGTTGCCAAGTCCACAGCAGATTCAAAGGTGCACAGTGGAGCTAACTGGACATGCTAGACACTGAGGCAGAAACAAGGAAGGAAACGACAGGTGGCTGAATGCCAAACGGTGCTGGGCCCGACCCAACTCACCACTGCTCTGCAGGAGCAGCACTGATGTGCCTATTTTACAGGAAAGGGAACTGAGGCTCAGGTTAGTAATTTGCTAAAGTCACAAGCCTGTCAGTAAGGATGCAAACCAGCATGTAGTAGGTATTCTATGAACGGCAGCTCCTAGTGCTGATTTGACCTTGGGGTTGTTTATGAGTAAAGCAGGAAGAACCACTGGGAAGGGAACCCAGGAAAATCATCCCCATCTCATCCAGTTTCTTCCTTGAACAGGCTGCCCCCTGGCTGTTCTCCCCCCGAGACCCCAGCACTGCCTCACCTGGGCTCAGGCAGCCTGGGGCTCTCTCAGGACTGCCCACTGAGATCCAGGAGCCTGAACCAACCTGGACGTATATTCAGAATCAGGTCCAATGTCAATGCTGGGTTTGATGCTGGGAAAGCCAAACTGGAGAATGCTCATACCCCTGAACTGAGCTTGCCAGTCAAGGCCCAGGCAGAAGAGCTAGCCAAAAGCAGGACCCTGACAAGGGTCCCCCTGGGGGAGAGGAGACAGGTGCTGCCTGCTCACCGAGGCCCAAGAGACACAGAGATTAGAGGCTGGTGACCCCCTGCTCCCGACTCTTCTGCCGATCTCAGCGATCCTCTGAGTCCTGTCTCCTCCTAACCTGAGGAGGGGCAGATGTGCCCTGGTGTCCTTTCACCCCCTTCCCTCCAGGGATGGACAGGGGATTCACGTTCCTCTAGGAGAGGTGAAGCACAGGGCAGCGCTGTGCTTGCTCACAGACAGAGCTGGGAGGGGCGGCTGGGGTCCAGCCATGTGCTCAGTCTGGTGACCACAGCCAGACCAGAGCCACCCCGGGATTTTGGAAGCCTTGTTGAACTCCCTCACAAGGTTGATTTAATTTTTTTAAGTTTTTTATTATGATAAAATATAGATAACGTTAAATTTACCATTTTAACTATTTTTGAAGTGTATTGTTCAGTGTCGTTAAGTACATTCACATTGTTGTGTAACCATCACCACCATCCACCTCCAGAGTTTTTCCATTTTCCCAAATTGAAACTCTGTACTCATTAAACACTGGCTCCCCATTTACCCCTCCACCCCATCGCCTGGCAGCCAGTCCTCCCCTCTCTGTCTCTATGAATCTGACTATTCTAAGTGCCTCCTAGAAACGGAGTCATACATTATTTGTCTTTTTGTGTGACTGGCTTATTACACTTAGTATTATTATTGCTATAATTTCACTTAGTCTTCCGGGTTCATGCACATTGTAGTGTGTTTCAGAATGTCCTTCCTTTTTAATGCTGAATAATATTCCATTGCATGCATAGACCACACTTTGTGTATCCATTCATCTGTTGATGGAGCCTACGTTGCTTTCACATTTTGGCTATTGTGAGTAGCCAGACTTGGTGCACAAATATCTCTTCAGGGCCCTGCTTTCAGCTCTTTTGGGTATATACCCAGAAGTGGAATTTCTGGATCATATGGTAATTCTATGTTTAATTTTTTGAAGAACCACCAAACCGTTTTCCACAGTGACTGCATCATTTTATGTTCGCATCAGCAGTGCACAAGAGTTCCAATTTCTCCACTTCCTCCTTATTTTCTTTCTTTTTAATGATAGGCATCTTAGTGGGTGTGAAATGGTATCTCATTGTGTTTTCTATTCACATTTTCCTAATGATTAGTGATATTGAATATCTTTCCACATGCTTATCAGCCTTTTACATATTGTCCTTGGAGAAATGTCTAAGTTCTTTGCCCATTTTTTAATTTGTTTGCTTGTTTCTTTGTTTTTCAGTTGTAGGGGTTCTTTATATACTCTGGATACTAACCTCTTTTCAGATACATGGTTTGCAAATATTTCTCCCGTCCGATGAGTTGCCTTTTCATTCTGTTGATAGTGTATTTTGATGCAGAAAAGTTTTTAACTTTGATGCCGCCCAACTTATCTAGTTTTTCTTTTGTTTCCTGTGATTTTGGTGTCACTTCCATTAGTTATCGCCAAATCCAGTGTCCTGAAGCTTTTCCCCTATGCTTCCTTTTAAGAGTTCTATAGTTTCAACTCTTAAGTTTACATCTTTGATTCACTGTGAGTTAATTTTTGTATATGGTATAAGGTAAGGGTCCAACTTCATTCTTTTGCATGTGGCTATCCAGTTTTCCCAGCACCATTTGTTGAATAAATTATGTTTATACAAACCCAAAAGCTATGTTTATAGTTCTTACAGAACTATAAGCCAAAATGAACATACAAATTAAACACAAACAAAACAAATGACCACTAAAATTCAAACAGCATGAAATTAACTTAAAGGATGATGTTATTTTGCTGAAACGAAATCCCCGTTACTCAGCAGTAGCACAGCAGTTTCCATCAATCGAACCACCATGGTTCTCCATCGGAGCTGTACAAATACATCTGTCCCACATTAGTCTGCCTCTTTTCTGTTCCCATTAGCTGAGACATTTAATACTCCAGCATGTCACAAGCACACACAGTAAGCATGAAACCACGTGGCAATGTGCATTCACATGTGATCGTGCAGGTGGGACAAAATCAAGTGTTCCTATTATTGGGAACTATTTTCAATATCTTGTAATAACCTTTAATGAAAAAGAATATGAAAATGAATATATGAATGTATACGCATGACTGGGACATTGTGCTATATACCAGAAATTGACACATTGTAACTGATGGTACTTCAATAAAATAAAATAGTAGAACTGACATACTTTTTTAAAAAGTCTTTTTATTATTGACATGAAACCCTAAATTAAGAATTCTTGTAAAGAACTCATGAATCTTGAAAATATGTCCAGGACCCCAGGTTAGAAACCATGAATTAGCTGGATGTAGTCCAAGAGCCCTCTGGAATGGAAAGGTTTACAGCGGCTTTTCTAAGGAGTTAAAGGGTTCTGTTTACAAATGTAAACAATTTATAGTGGGCAGAGCTGTGTCTCTGAAGATTATGCTTGCCTAAGACAACTATGTCTTTTTAAACTCTGAATTCCTGGGCTAACCTCAAGGGGGCCGTTGATGCTGCCTGGTCATCAGCCCTCACCCCCTTGCCGGGGGTATCCCCCACTCTCTCCAGTGTCTACTTCATCCTTCTCTGCCTCCGTCTCAGCCTGTGTCCTGGCTTCCTTTTTCACTGAGAATTTCCTGAGCCCCCACCGGCACATCTGCCCTCAGCCTTCTCTCCTGATCCTTGGAGGATCTGTGCTGGCTGTTACCTCCAGTGAGCACCAGACCCCATCCCCTCTCTCAGGCTCAAGGACATCCTTCAGGTAAGCCTCCCCACTCCTCATGCATCATAATGTTTTTCTTCTCTGTTCAAGCATGCCCATCAGCAACTCCTTCTCCAGCCTTAAATTTTAAAAACCCCTCTTGATCTCACTCCCTCTTCAAATGCCAACTTATTTTCTCCTTCCTTCCCCTCAAAGCTCTTCTTAAGAATGGTCTCTGTCCTCTTGGCTCCCACCCTCTTGTGAACCCACTCCAGGGAGGCTTACAAGCAAAGCCACTCTTGTCAAGGTCCCACAATCCCACATTAACTAGTCGATGGTCAGCCCTGTCATCCTTCACCTGCAGCAGTATTGGACCAGGTGCTCATTCTCCGTCCCAGGGGCCTCCTTCCATGGGGCCTCCAGGTTTCTGCTCACCTGGTTTTCCTCCTTCCTCAATGCCTGCCTCTGCCGTAAATGTGTCCAGTACACCTTGTGGGCTTAAATGCCACCATGTGCTGATCAAATCCAAGTTTACACCTCAGACTGTTACCAAACTGGTCAGGTCCTAGCCAGGGCCAAGACCCCCTGTCATGGCTGGGGAGGTTCTTTTTTCCAATTGGATTCATGCAGCCAATGATGAAACCTGAGCTAAGACTGGAACAGCACAGGCTTTCTTCAATGGCCAATGAATGGAGCAGCAGGAACCTAGTTTGCAAATCTACTTCTGAACCCAATTCAGGTGGAGACACTGAGTATATAGGAGGGTTGAGGTAAAAGGGAGGGAATTGGAAAGAGTGGGAGGAATATTCATGAGTTATCCAAGAACAGGTGTATGATTTGGACCCAGAACCAACGTAACTCTTCTTGGATGGGCTTTTCCAGTTGTTGTCATGGCAGTCGTCAACTGTCGTGGTGCTGGTGGGTGTGTCATTTAGCATGCTAGTGCATGACAATGAGCATATGAGGCTCAAGGTCCACTGGAAGTCAGATCCTCTGCCATCTTGGATCTAGTTGGTTCTAACCAGTTCTTATTTTTCCCCTTTGCAACTTCCTCCTGAGACTTAGATACGAGTAATTGGTTTCCATTTGAGGGAGGGGCAGGGGAATGATTATGGGGCAACAGCCCTGGTAACAAGACCAGGCATTCTCCTGCACCCCTGACTTACAGCCAACTGCCAGTTTCATGTCTCCATTGGGGGTCAAACAGGTACAAAAAACTTAACAGGTCAAACTGAGCTCCCCTCCCACCACCTTCCCCATCTCATTTATTGACCACTTCATCCTCTAGTTGCTCAGGCCATCACCTCGGCTCCACAAATGTCCAAGAAGCACAAGGAAAGATGCTCAAATATCACTAGTCATCAGGGAAATGCAAATCAAGATCACAATGAGATGCTCTTTCATACCCACCAGAGTGGCTGTAATTTAAACAAAAAACAGACAATAACAAGTGTTGGCAAGGATAAGGAAAAAGTGAAACCCTCATCCATTGCTGGTGGGAATGTAAAATGATGCAGCCACCATGGAAAAGTTTGACAGTTCCTCAAAAAATTGAACATAGAATTACCATGTTACCTAGCAATCCCATTCCTTGGCAGACACCCGCCAAAATTTGTACCTAAATGTCCATAGCAGCATTATTCACAGTACCCAAAAGATGGAAGAAACTCTAATGTCTATCAGCAGATGAATGGATAAACAAAAGATGGTATAACTGTACAATGGCGTGTTCTTCAGCCTTAAGAAGAAAGGACATTGCGACACATGCTACAACATGGATGAACCTTGAAGACATTGAACTAAGCGAAATAAGCCACATGCAAAGGCCAGCATACTCATTCCGTTTACGTGAAACACCCAGAATAGGTCAATCCATAGAGACAGACAGTAGGTTAGTGGTTGTCAGGGGCTGAGGGAAGGGAGAATGGAGAGTAGTTGCTTAATGCCTACAGGGTTTTCCTTTTGGGGTGATGGAAGTGACTTGGAACCAGATAGATCTAGGTGCTGATGGCACAGCATTGTGAATGTTCCAAAGGCCACTGAATTGTACACCAGCTATAAAATGATACATTTTATAGTGTCTGAATTTTGCCTCAATAAACAAATAAAGCTCCACTCTTTTCCTCCTCCTGTACTCCACATCCAACTGCCATCAAAATCTATCACCTCCCACCCCTTGCTGCCACCACCCCCTGTCCTAGCCACTGTCACCTCTCATCTGCCAGGACCCTCCTAACAGGTCTCTGGGCTTCCTTCCTTGCCCAGCTTTGGCCTGTACTCCTCACAGCAGCAGGGGATCCTGTTAAAACCCAAGTCCATTCATGTCCTTCCTCTGCTGTAAACCCTCCGGAGGCCAGCCTCACACTCCCTGCCAGGACCCGAGGCAGACATAGCTTCCCATCCCCATCCCCCCTCATCTCCACTATCCCAGCCACGCCAGCCTCCTGCTGCCCCTGCCACGTGCCGGCCACCTCCCTCCCCAGCTCTCTGCAGCCACGCTGGCCTCTCCACAGAACGCTCCTCCCCGCTGTCTGCGCGGCTCACCCCTCACTTCCTTCCTCAGCAGTCCCTTCCTAACGCACCAGTGCCGCCCAGCACCCCACCGCCTTCCCTGACAGTTTTATCTCCACCCGTTACTATTGTCTCACCTACTATAGCATTTACCTCTTAACTTCATCTGCAGTCTATCTCCTCCACTAAAACATAAGCTCCATGAGACAGAATTTTTCCCTTTTTCATTCCCTAGTACATGCTCAGCATGTAGGACTGTGCCCCACATATCTGATAGATATCTGTCAAATGAATGAAGAGCGGGGGAGGGTATAGTTCAAGTGGCAGAGAGCATGCTTAGCATGCACTAGGTCCTGGGTTCAATCCCCAGTACCTCCATCAATAAATAAATAAGTAAATCAAATGAATGAAAGGATTCAAATTCATCTAAGCCCATCTATTTGTATTCATTTTGCAGAAATGTGTGTGTGTGTGTGTCAAACAGTTGCCTGTAGGAACTTGGCAGGAAACCAAGAACACAAAGCTGGGAAGATTTACAACCAAGGAGGTGAGGCTGTAAAGGAACTTGATTGGTTTGGAGTATCCCAGACAGCGTGTTACTCAAGAGCAAATAACTCAGACTCCAGGAATGTTCCATGCCCATCACATTTGCTGACAGCAGCTGCCTTGAAGGGAGTAGATATTTTCATCGTCATCCTGAGACCAGCAGAGCTTGGGCCAGGCAAGGAGGTGAGGGCCTTCATCTGGGGTGAGGCCACACGAACGGGAGGGGGCCCCCTGCGGGGGCAGGGCTCACCTCCTTAAACTCCCCGCCCCAGGCCCCTCACCTGCCCACCCTAGCCTCAGCCCTACCCCCACGGCCAGAGCTTCCTTTTGGCCAGTTCCCAGGTGGGCTATACCTGTGAGCCACACTAAGATGTCAGTTTCATTTCTCAACCACAGCATGACTTCCCATAAATATTTCCCATAAAAGTTCACGTTTCTCAGGCAGCTGGTCCTCCTCTCCCCCTACCACCAAGCCTTCAGAGGTCAGGCGTGTGTGGAGCCTGGAGAGCTCATTGTCAGCTCTGCCAGTCCGCAGACATGGGCTACAGGCATCTTATATAAAGCTCAGCAGTCAGAGAGCATCCACATCTGGCCCCATCCTGCCTCGTTCCAGGTGGAATTCAAGGTGGCTTAATGAGGGTAAATAAACTGCAGCAAGAGAACATCAACTGGAAAAGGCAGTGATAGAAAAGAAAATAAGTGGGAACTACATGGTGTGAACCAGAGAAACGGGGAGGGGGCATAAGACAGAGAGGGAGACACCTAGCCAGCCTGGAAGTGGGGGAAGGCTTCCTGGAGGAGGCGGGTCCCCAGCGGACTCTTGAAGGTTCAGCAGGAGTTTAACAGGCCAAGGACTGGAGGAGGGGCCCTCTTGGCTGAAGGACTGGGGTGTGCAAAGGAACAGAGTGAGAGAGGGAGAGCCCTGGGGGTAAGCAGTGGGGAAGAGGAGTGATGTCTCAACTACCCACCCCCCACCTCCCCTCTCACAAAGTCTCTGAGGGACCGCTACAGCCTGGCTTCCCAGCCAGGCAAACTGGCGAGTCAGGCTGCTCGGGGCCTCATTCCCCAGGGCCAGTACTGAGCACTGAAAGGCCAGGGTCTGCTCTCATCCCTCTTGGACCCTCCTGAACTCCAGGAAATCACTCTGCCCCATTTGCCTATGGACAGGAGTGCTCGATTCAGAGGGGCTGGCAGGGGTCCTAGACCCCACAGTCCAGAAGCTGCCAAGCTTCCATTAACAAGCTACGACCCTCACTTGTGTCCCTGAGCCTGTTCTCAGGGAGGAGGAGAAAATGAGTGATCACCTACGACCTCCACCTCGGCACAGTGACAGTCGAGACTGGCATCCCAGGCGCGGGCACCGCATGGACGGACCCGTGTTTCTGGCCACCCGCAGGCCTTGAGACTGCGCAGGATGTGACTGGCATTTATTACGGTCACTGCTGATGTGGAAGGGTGTGCCACAGCAGACAAAGTCAAGTGGTACAAGGAAGGATTTAGGACGGGAAAAAAACCACACTTAGGGGAAGGGTTTCATCTTAGGACAGGTCAAGACTGGCCCACGAACTCCACAAGCACAGACAGGACCCTGGGCTAAGACGGAGCTCAGGCTTGGACAAGCAGCAGCTGACCTCGAAGGGGCAAAGTTTTATGGGGCACTTGGCCCAGGAGGCCACTGGAGTAAAGTAGAGTTTCACTTGCATGTCTGTCTGTTTCTTTTCCCTCTTTACTCATTTTTAAGCCAGCTCAGCAAACCTGGAATGTTAATTGCACAACCCCAGGGGGGACGACTCTGGCCTGGAGCAGGGGCAGGACTCATCCTGAAGCCGACGGGTCCCTTCCTTGAGCGGCCCCTTCTGAAGGCCAGGAAGGGGCTCCAGTGGTACTAGATTTTGTGGTACCCAAACCTCATTCAATATGGGGCTGGGAGCATTCTTTAGAAAAAGAAGGCAGAAGTGTGAGCAGATCGCTAAGGTCTGGAGGTGAGGTGGAGAAATAGATTAAAATCATCAAAGGAAAAAGGCGCATAGGGCAAAGTCCAGGAGAGACCAGGCAAGAGCTTCCGGTCGTCCACTCCCAGGGGACAGTTTAATGGGCCAAGAACTGGGAAGGGCCAGTGTGGAATTCTCCCAGTAACAACATGCGACACCTAAGGTGCTGCCAACCAGGGGAGCTCACCAAGACTTGGTGTCCGGAGTTTTCCAAGGGGTTAGTCTCATAGGCACATGGCACCCACGTGGCTGATCTTAACTCCTCATTCACAGCCTCCCCACAGGTCAGACTGATAACGCGCGGCCAGGCCCCCAGGTGAACTAAAGCAGGTATTCAGCAAAATCACGCTGCTGCCATAAACGAGTGATGGGGCCCAAGGCCCCAGGGGAAGCAAGACACTCCATTACGAAGGATGTTCGAAGGGCCGGGAGGTTAGCTCCCAGGAGCCGGTCCAGGCCAGTCCTCTCTTTGGCCCGAGCAGGCTTAGAGCAGCCCGTTTCCCCCTTCTCTGCTGAGTTCAGCCTTTACTGCACAGGGTCCCTGCTTTCTTGATGGAATTACACAGAGTTAGATTCCAAACAGTGAGGCAAAAATCATACGTGATTTGTTACCTTGAAAACCCTTCTGAAAGGTGCTATCTTGGAACCTCATCTTTCAGGGCATCCTGCACAGCCGGGCTGCATCTAGCTCGTGCAGCCCGAGACTGCACTCAGCTGGTGCAACATCAGCCCCGAGCCACACCCCCAGAGGGGCCTCTTGTGCCCACCGAGGGGAACCACCTCCCACAGGACCTCAGCAATGTGTGAATTATTCATTCTCCCCTTTTGGCCAAGTACGCTTGATATAATTTGCACAAGCTAAGTGCACATTTGATTTAACTCCCCTCCAAGGAGTGAATCCGCTTCCTCGGGTGAAATAAAAAATAAAAACAAGTTAGCACTTCACAGGTGCTCACTTTGTGCTCGGAATGGTGCTTTGCTTCTCAGGTATCAGCCCACCTGATTTTCACACTGTCCCTCTGAGATAGGGTCATACGTGCATTGGCAGATGGGGAAACTGAGACACAGAGAGCTTGAACCATGGATGTGCCCAAAGTCCACGCTGGACAGTGGAAGGGGCGGGAGTTTTACCCCAGGCTGTCTGGCTCCGGGGTCTCTGCCTCTTCACCACCACCTACTACTGCCTCTTGAGACACGAGTGAACGGGATTATGATCAACCCAAAAGCTGAGAAGAAAGAGCAGCTCCCGCAGGACTCTGTCGCTAGCTGCCAGCTCTGCATCCAGACTCAAGGAGAAGTGGGACTGGTCTTCCGGCCAAAACAGGACGGTGAGAAAGTGACAGGGAATTAAGGGAAGACACCAGCTGACTGGAGGGAGAGAAGATTTCCTCAGGTGAGCAGTGGAGGCCTGAGAGGCCAGGGGAGGCCAATGCCAAGGGCGCTGCTAAGTCCTCTGACAGATGAGACTAGAAGAGGCACTTCTTTTATTGTCACTGCATGGGGAGGTGACTTCAAGATGAGAAGCCTCATGACAGTGACTAGGATGACCTCCAGAGTCCACTGGAGATGCCCACCCAGGAGAGGCCAGAGTGGGTGACCAAGGAGGGGTTTCCTCCTCCTGACGCTGGAGTCAGGGAGCCCCTGCAAGGAGCTGGAGGCCCCAGGAATGGTTACAGAAAACAATGTGAAAGGAGGCCAGAAAGAACAGGACCTGACCCTTTAGGATCACCGTGACCCTGCGTCTGCAGGTGGGGAAACCAGCGTGGCCTGAGCCCTGGGGCAATGTACTTGGAGCTGGGAGTCCAGAGGCAGGCAGGGCAGGAATGAATGGATTCCCCGCTGTCTTTGACCTTGGACAAACTGGAGGTGTTGGGCTGGCAGGGTGGGGGTGGGGGGAAATGTTGAAACAACAGATACTCTTTTTTCAATGGAGGTACGGGGATGGAACCCAGGACCTCGTGCATGCTAAGCACGTGCTCTGCCACTGAGCTGTACCCTCCCCTCCAAACAACAGATACTTTTGAGAATATCAGATCCCAGTGATTTCATCTCTCTCATTCTGGGGACTCCATAAGGCAGGATATACAGTGTCCCAGGTCTATAACAGAGTTCCATTGGGAGATGGAAACCACATGTGATTTTAACAGGAAATTTAATGTGGAAATTACTAACTAGGCACTGGAGGACTGAAAAGGCAGAAGGGAGAAGTCCAAGGTATCTAGGAGTTAGCAGTTCAGGAAACAGACGCAACACTAGGCTTAGGGGACAGGTAAGGGTTGGGATGATTAGACCCGGGGCTTGGAGGAAGGGCACAGGGGCCTGGGAAGCAGACCTCTGGGGAGCAGACACTGAGGCTGGGGCTGGCATCTCCAAGAGCGGGTGGTGGAGTGGGCTTTGCCTGGTAGAAAAACCACAAACCTGGGCCAGCAGCTACTGCAGGAAGGAACTGCTGCTGCTGGGGTGAACTAGTTTTGTGGGGGTGACGTTCACAGGAGGGAGCATGACCCTTCATCCTCCTCCAGCCTCGCAGTGGCTTCCTCTAACACCCCCTATTGTTGGAGCCCAGCGGGACCAGAAATCCAGTTCGCAGAGTCCCAGCTCAAGCGTCACAGGATAGAAGATTACAGAAGGGTGGATTTGCAGCTGAAAGATGCTAACTGGATGATGGACAAAGTCCACTCTCTGCTTCCTCGTCATCCATGTACACACTCTGCACACATTTGAAGTTTTGTTGTTGAACCACAACAAAAATAACTCTATGGTAGCATAACCAGATGAAACGATCCTTCATACAAAGATAATCTTACCCTCTCCCCAAATTGGGAAGATGAAAGTCCCAGCAGTCACTGTGCCCACCCAGGGAGGCCAGCACACACTCTGTCTAGGACCTGCTAATTACACCTGGAGGACTCACCATCCCATCAGAAGACTATGCTACCTAAATTGTAAAGTTAACCTCCAGCTTGTATGAAATAATGATAAAATCGGAGAAAGGAGAAGAGAGAAGAAAGAAGAAGGCGTGCATCACAGAGCAGGAAGCCAGTCTCCCCTTGGTGACTGGGATCAGTAACCTCAGGAGTAGTGACCCCCTTCTTTGCCAGCTGGTTAGCAGGTGAAGAACCCTAGAGGGCCAGCTCAGTTCAGTAACTTATCATGTGCCCTGGAGGAAGCAGTCCCTCCTTGGGAACTAAACCCTCCAAACCATCAGGGTTCAAAGCTGCTGGGAGGAGAAGCAAAAAAATCCCTGAGTGGGATATTAGGTGTGATGAGGGAAGCCACTCTCATTCCACCCTTTGGTTCCTGGACCACATATTCCAGCCATGGAGAAGCAATCCCATAAATCAGTTCCGGGTTCAAGCAGACACTGTACCCTGTGAGGAAGAACTCCATCCTCTCAGGGTGTTGTCTGAATCTATTGCACCATCCCATTAGGCAGCTGCTTCTGGGTGGTGACATAATTGCTAAGACCAGAGACTCCCACAAGCGTTTCTTTTGCTGTGAAATGAACTCCTTGATCAGAAGCAATCCTGTGCCACGGCAGTGAATGAAGCGCCTGCAGAGTCCAAGGATGGCAGTGCCAGCAGAAGCAGGATGACCAGGGAAAGCAAATCCATCTCTAGATTGTGTGTCTCTTCCAGTGAAAACAGATCTCCATCTCCCGTAATAAAAGGGGTCCAAGCCATCAACCTGCTGCCAAGTGTCCTGGTCCCTGGGGGCACTGCATCAGGGGCTCAGGGTTGGTCTCTGCTCTTGGCAGGCCAGGCACTTGGCAGCAGCCCTATCCATCCCAGGTGGGCCTTGGTGAAGGCACAACACCGCCGGTGAGCCCCTATAGCACCGCCACCTTTGTTGCCACGGCCATGGTGAACGTGGACTCTGAGCAAGCACCAGGCTGGCTGGGGAAAGAGGCCAGCTGACATCCACAGAGAAATTCCTTTCCTTCACTCCCTCCTCATTTCGTCCTCCTGATTGCCGTAAGCCTCGTCTGCAGCGGGGATGTTCCTTGTGAGTCGTCAAGGCGCAATCAAACCCTTTCACATCCACGCCCTTGCTGAGAACTCCCGCCACTGATTTCTTACCCTCAACTCCTTATCACCTGTCTCCTAGTTCTGTTCCTTCCAAACCCCTGACCATTCAGCTGAGCCAGGGGTCAGCGGACTTCTTCTACAAAGTTATAAATCTTGCCGGCTTTGTGGGCCATGTGTCCTCTGTCACCACTACTCAGCTGTGTCGTTGTGACGTAAAAGCAAAGACAGTGAGCAAACAAACGGGTGTGGCTATGCACCAATAAAACCTGATTTACAAAATCAGACGCGGGCCAGATTAGGAGCAGCTGCCCGTGAATTAGTGGAGATTCGGAGTTCTGGTTTTCCATCCATCCAAAGTGGAAAACCCAATGTTTTTCTTGGAAGTCTGCTCCCTGGAAGGATTTCCCTTTATGATGCTCTTTAGGGCAACCCCGGAGCAGGCAGCAAGGCTGCAGGCATCCACTTCCGGTAGATGCCAGGCTAGTAAGAAGAATCAGCTGTAAACCAGGCCCACAGTGTTTTCTCCCCCATCAAATGTTCGTAAGGCTGCAGGTGCAGATCCAGGGAGACGGCACCCGGGGTCAGTGTGGAAGGAGCCTTGTGCCAGAGCACATCCCTGCTCAACGGCAGGTAGGTGCCGCTGCACATGCCACCTCCTGGTTCAGGGGGTCCAATGACACCCGGTCTCTGACCGGATGCACTAGAGGATGCTGAGCTGTGCAGCAAGGTCCCAAGCCTGGGACTGATACTTTCACTCCCCAGCCATAGGGACAGTGCTGGCTGGCGGCTCACAGCTGAGTCACTCTGGGACTGGCCCTCAGCAGCAGGGAGCTGCCTCCACCCCAGGAAGTGACGCCACCTTGGAGGAAGCCTGCACCTGATGGCCAGGCCAAGGGAGGGGGACAATGGCCTGGCTCCTCTGCATCAATTTGGGACCTCACTGAAGGGCTAACCCAGCTCCAGAGCTCCCCTGGGACTGGCTGAGCCCTCTGGTGCAGCTTCCTCATAGCACCCAATTCCCTCTTCTTCACTCCCTTACAGGTGTTATTTCTAAGAGTACTCCCCAAGAAACCTCCTGCCCACAAATCTCCATCCCAGAGTCGGTTTCAGGGACCCCCAGGCTGAGACAGAAGCTCAGGCCACATGGTCACTTGATGCCCAGTGCTCAGCCTCTGCCAGGCCCACAGCCAGCCTGGGGATGTTTCTCAAAAGGAGAACAGTGAGTTGCAGAGGAGGGTGTGGCTTTGCTCCCAAGTCCTCAAGGTCTGCACCCGTGGCTCTCCTACCTACATCTGCCAGCCCCTCCAGGCTGCATCCTGATCCCCCCCACCCCCGACAACGAGCGCCCTCGGTCGGCTGGGTCTTAAGGCCCAGAGGGAGAGCAGCTTGCAGTGTAGTCTAGACTTGCCGCAGAGTCTTCTCTTGATCTGGTAACCACTCAAAACTGGCACCTTCCGGATTACTTGGTAAACGGATTGGAGTAACACACTCAAATGTGTTACATGTTGCCTCCAGATTCAACCAAGACAATCTCCATCCTCTTTGTGGTAGGCGGTGCCAGGTACAGCAACTTGTCTTTCCCCGTGGAGGGGATATCTTGATGTGCTCCAGACCCTGGGATCTCCAGAAACCTCATGGGGGCAGCTGGCCCCTGAATTTTTATGGGGTTGGTCGCCATCTCTTTTGCATATATCTTACTAACCTGAAAAGGGCTCGCTCCCTAGGCTCAGTCAGCATGCTGCCACCCAGGTAGTAGACCAGTGTGATGTTCTGCAGGTTGTCAGAGATGGAGATCTCTGCTGGCCACACTGTGGCAGAAAGCAAGAGGGTTGGTGTGGCCCTGGGGCAAGACAGGGAGGAGGACAGGTAAGAGCAAACTGCTCCGAGGGAGCCTTGGAAATCGGTATAGAGAAAAAAATGCGTTGGGCAGGTGGAGGGGGGCATGCCGGGTGCCAGGTATGTGCTATTTTGTTCCGTGAAGAGACCGAATCTAGAACAGCCACTGCAGTTGGGGTCCCCACCTGATGAAGTTTACTGTCGCAACCAGTGAGTCTCCAAGATCCACCCACGTGCTGCGCAGACAGGGTAAAGGGGGGTGGGCTAGGAATCACCTCCCCTGAGACCCTCAAGCCTTTGATCTTGATAAGCTGCCCAGGGCTCTGGCACTGATCTGATTTACTATTCCAGAGGGAGGGGAGGCTCCAGAGACACCTACATAGCCACGCCCCTCCTCCCCCCATCCTCACAGCTCTTCCATCACAGGTCAGAAGGCCAAGGTGGAGAATCCGCCTGCCCCCAAGAACATCTATGCCAAATGGACATTCAGGAGCCAGGAAATAACCACGGGAGGAACCCGCCAACCCCCTGGGCCCACCGAGATTGGAACTCAGGCCAAAACTCCATTTATCCCTTGACCTACTTTAACTAGTGGTCTGTAATAAAAGATTTTTTTTCTTTTTCTTAAAAAAGAAAGATAGAAAGGCTACATAACACAGCCAACAGTGTAAGAGTACGTATAGAAGAAAAAGAAAGAACCAAGATGGGTTTTTTATTTTGTTTTGTTTTGTTTTTTATTGAAATATAGTCAGCTTACAACACTGTGTTGGTTTCTCATGTACAGTATAGTGATTCAGTTATACATATATACATTCCTTTTCATATTCTTTTTCATTATAGGATATTAAAAGATATTGAATGTAGTTCCCTGTGTTATACAGTAGGACCTTGGTGTTTATCCAGTTTCATGGAATATTTTCCTTGTAGTTCCGATTGTACAAGATCTTCTGCCCAAGTTCAGTAGGCATTGTGCCAGACTGGTTCCACCTGTAGGTGTACTTCTGATGTATTCGTGGGAGACGGTGAGATCCGCGTCCTTCTATTCCACCATCTTGAAGCCCCTCTGAACCAAGATGGGTTTTTATGTTAAAAACCTCACCTGAAAAGCCCCGGTTCCCAATCCCAGCTGCTACAGTCGTCCGAGAGCTTTATGAAGACACTGGCGGGCTCTCCTCCCCGACTCCCACCCCAGATGGCTACGTCACAGGCGCCTGAAGTGGGGCCTGAGCATCCAGTGCAGTTGCCCAAACCACATCCCAGGGAGCCCTGGTGCTCCACAGGCGCTCCTAGGTGTGGGGTGGGAAGCCCTGGGTCCAACAGGCATTGTGATGCAGGACTTCTCAGAGCCTTGAATACACTAATGAACTTTATGACTTTCCAAGAGAGGGCAAAGTAGACAGATGGTCACAAAAGGCTTTACAGAGTATCCATTATTTCTTACAAACACCTGGCGCTATAAGAACACAGTGTGTAAAGCGCCCATTTAGGGCAGTTCCCCGTTACTGTCCAGCTGAGGACACTGAGGTCCCACCTCCTGCTGGGAGCAGTGGGGAGTCAGCCTGCTGTCCCCGCAGTGGGGCTCACTTCATGGCATGAAATTTCTGAGCCTGCTGAGCCAAAGTGCAGACCTGGGGTGTGAACTGGCCTCGGCCTCCTCCCCAGGAGCCCCTCTCCTTCATCCCCTCAGCTCCAGCTAGGCCACCGAGGCACAGAGCCCCAGGCTCCATGACCACCCACCCACATTCCCCCTACCCCCAGCCAAGTTTTCTCTCCCATCCTTGCTCTGCCCCCTGCAGGTCACAGGAAGGTCCCTCAGCAGCACCCACTGAAGGCTGGTCAGTGAAGAACCTCAGCCCCTTCAGAAGTCCCACCACCTTTCAGAGACCTGCTCATCACACCTAAGGATGGGCGGGGCACAGTGAAAGGAACACAGCGCCTCCCCTCCATCAGCTCTCTGCTGGCCAGTGCCCACGTCCCATCCCACTGCTGGGCCAGGCTTCCTTGGAACCTCTGGCCACTCCCTCTGCCAGCTACACACATCTGCCCAGGTGGGACTTCTTGTTAACTGACAAAACGCTGTCTACGGGCTATAGACAGCGCTGGGGCTCTGTGCTTCCTTGTCCACAGCCGGTGGAAACAAGGGAGCGTGTATTCCACGCATGGTGACTTTGACCAAGGTGTGACCTAGAATGTGCTTGGGCAGTGGAGGGACAGAGGGGACACCTGCAAGAAAATCAGGATTTTTTTAAAGAAAGTGGAAGTGAAAGGGAAGGATGCTAAGTAAGTGTTGAATGTTATATGAAATCTTGTATCGAAGGTACTTGGTGTTGGGCTCGACTGAGGTTTGATGCTCATAGATCAGTAGCATTTGTATTCTGTTTAAAGAAATATGTTGGCTAATAGTGAGCCTATCTTCCTTTGATGCTAATAATCTGGAGAGTGGCAGAATATGATATAAAAAAAAAATTTTAAGCCCCGGATTTCTTTGAATTGGAGGAGACAAATGACTGCTTGCATCATCACAAACAAGACTCCACCTTAGATTCTCCGTCTATAAAACGAGGAATAAAATAACTCAGAGGAAACCAGGCTTGGTAAACTGCAGAGATGTTGGCTGTTACGCTTCTGACCCTTGCTATGTGTTGCAGACCTTATTATGAGCATCAATTGGCCAAGTGATGTTTCTGAGAACGGAGTCCTTTGGCAAATGGTAGGCCAGGTAGAGCTGCTTAGACTGAGGTCGAAGTTTTTGCTGTAAAAGTTGCCTGTACCTTTAAATCTATTCAGTTGAATGGCTGATTCAATACACAAATATAGAACAAACTGAGAAAATTTGGTGTGAGCTCCAAGACAGCAAAGAGGGCTGTGAACTTGAAGGATGCTTGTGGAACAGTTGCTGAAACCAGCTTTGCGAAGGGGTAAGTCTCCATCAGGTCATAAGAAAGCTCTCACATTGGGAGCCCAGCAGGATTTATGATGTTAATTAAGTTCATCAGATTCCAACTCCCTGTATAACCCACTCAGCTGCCTGAGGCTATAAATGAAGTCTCGTCCGTACCTACGTCTAAATGGCCAAGCATCTTAGCACCCAGCTGCATTCTCACTGGGCCACGAACCACCTAGCAACTTCTCAGGTGTTTCACGTGCACCCAGGTACCAGCCCAAACCCCTCTTCCTCCCTGGCCTCATCCACTCTGCGTCCCCTGCCTCTGCTGACCCGCCCTCCGGGAAAGCAGCCTCCCACTCCCGGCCATCAGGGCTGCCCTCCGCCACTTCCGTGTTCAAGGTTGCTGAGAGTCAGGTCAGGCTGGGGTGGGGGCAGAAGGGCAAGGCTCCGTGCCCTTGCTATAGCCATGCTGTCCTTTGCCACCCAGGCCTGGAGGGGACACTGCCTGGACCCAGAGGCTCACCACATCTCACAGAAACAGCTCCACAGGTCTCTAGCCCCATGCCCTCCCCTCCTCATCCCACTCTCCTCTCCCTGGGCACTTCTGCACCAAACACCCTCATTCTCCCCTTCCAGTCCTAAGAGATGAAACCACCACGGGTGTCCACTCCTACAAAGAGGACCAGGCCAACACAAGACCCCAGGCCTGCAAATGGCAGGCTCTGCCTCCCAGTATACACACCTGAGGGACACCCTTCTACACGACCATCAAACTCCTTTTTATGAATGAGAAGAGGTGGGAAGTGACTCATTGTTTGTGCTCAAAAGCCATTGCTATCAGTTAAGAATTGCACCTGGCTACAAGTAACAGAGAACCAAAATAAAAGCGGCTAGAATAAGATAGAGGTTAAATTTTTCTCTCATGTAGAAAGAAGTCTAGAAGCAGCCAGTCCAGCAGCTCTATAGCCATCAATGACCCAGGCTCCTCTATATTGCTGTCTGCCATCATTCACATGAGGCTCCCTACCCTGGAAGTCACCTCATGATCCCAAAGTAGTTACTGTAGCTCCTGACATCACATCCACATTCCAGGCAGCAGGGAGTAGAAAGGGACAAGAGCAAAAGGGCATGCCTCCCAACTAAGTCATCCTCCTTTGAAGAGCATTCCGAGAAACCTCACCCAATAACTTTTGCTTACATCTTATTGGCCTCTTTCTGAGAAGCTAGGAAATGTATTATAAAGACCCTATTGACAGACCCAACACTATAAGCTTTCTGTTGCTAAGGAAGACAGGAGTGTGGATTTTGGATAAGCAAATAGCAGCCTTGGACATGCTTTCTGGAGAGCTAAATGAAAGTAAAGCAATAGAGCTTCAAACTAATTTCTCACCTGGTTTCCTTGGGAGGGGCAGGGCACAAGACGAGAATAATACCAGCCCATCAGCAGTGATTCTGTCATCACAAAGAGGCAGTGTCAAGTGTTCCAGCCCAGCCTGAGATGGGACACTGTTTTGTGGTGCTCACCTTAACAATTCCTTTATCACACTCCACTGCTTAAGTAGGTATTTAAAACAGCAGCTAACTTACTAATGCTCAGCTGCTGGTCTACTAGGACCTCAGGGTCTTTGTTTCCTGAGTTGTCACAGAATTTGTTCTTCCTCATCCATCTTTTGTCTGTGTCGTTGGCTTTTCTCGAAACGATTCACTCTGGAACACTCTTTCTAGTCTTTCCGGACCACAGTCATCACATTGTGGTACCAAGTTGCTGATGGGAATGGAAAGCTGAGCTAAGATGAGGGACACCACCAGGTCACGTGATGGCTGCATGATTTATTTTTAAAAGGGCCGCTGACATGTTGGCCTTTGTGAGCAGGCACATCCGCCTCCAATAAAGCCAGAACAGACATTGAAGGTAATTCTGGCTCTGCAAGTCAAGGCATGAACCAGACCCGAGGGGCAAAGAAAGCTAAAACTTACAGCAGCGGGGAGCAAATAACCAACCACTCATCTGTTACAGAGGAATGTCTTAAAGTTAAGAGATAACTTTGTGAGACAGCTTCACATAGTGATTAAGAGCTCAGGAGTCAGGAGGAGAAAGACCCAGGTTCCAGGGCCGGCACCCCTGGATGTGATCGTGTGACCTTGGACAGTTTACCTCTCTGAGCCTCATTTTCCTCATCCATGAAATGGAACAATAACGAATAAAAATAATGTAGAACCTCTTCATGAAATGAAATCATCTGTGCGTAGCATTTGGCCCAGTGCCTGGCTCCTCAAGGGCAAATGCCCAAAAGACATCAGCAGTTACTATTATTTGTCTAAGAGCAATAGTGATAATTAAGGTACTGACTTGTTCTGTGCGGCATGGGAGGTGTGAGCACAGGGCCTGGCATGTAAGACTTGATAACAGGGTTCAACATCACTATTATCCTTGCTGGTGATGAAGGGGCTATCCAGAAAGGGTTTCCTCTTTCCACGGGCAACGACAGACACCACCCCTGGATCTGGTTCTCTCCAACAAGAACCTTCCAGTGTGAGCCTCCACGGGCAGAGGAGAAGCAGAGCATAAAATCCCCCTTAGCGAAGGGCTCGGAGCTGCAGAGTACGCTTGGCGTCTGCGACTCCCTCCCCACCGACCGGCAGGCCCATCTGGGTTCACGGGCTCACAGGCAGCTTCCCTCCTCTGACTGCCTTCCATGTCCAGCATTCTCTCAGGAGCTTGCCTTGTGGCAGGTTTTCGGGGACATCTGTTGACCAGCAGGCCCTGTTGGCCCCCCCGCTGGGCAGGAAAGTAACACAGAGAGGATCTGGGGATGAGGACGGAGGGGGCATGCAGACCCCCCTAGTCCACAGAATACCCTCCTTCCAGTAGAGCCGTGATGGCCTGAATTTCTGGCAGAGGATGCCTGTTTCTGAGCACTCCTGCCGTAAAATTGGATCTGTGTCCCCACGGAAAATTCCACATTACAGAACGCATGGCCCAATGAGGTGGAAAACTCAAGCTGGGAGCATTAGGAGACTTGGCTTTGCCATTCTACAGCCCCATGACTGTGGCTGTCTCCCTTCCCTTCCGTGTGCCTGGGTCTCCCCATCAGGAAAGTTCAGGAACCTGATGAGATCCATGGCTCTAAACGCTGAACATGCATCAGGGAAGCTTGTTACAAAAGCAGATTCCAAGACCCCTACCCCAGAAATTCAGATTCAATGGGATACAGAGGACCCAGGAACCCACCCCAGCCTCCTCCCAGGGGACAGGGATATCTCTGACTGCCACTCAGCTGGCAGTTTCATGCGTCCCAAAGTCTCACTGTGAGCATGACTGTCTCCTGGGAGAGTCAGAGGGAGTGGAGGGTCCCAGAGGGAAGCAGATGGGAGGCAGGGGGTCCCAGAGGCCCCAACCTGATGGCAGCTGCCTACACACTACCCACACCAAACCTGCACAGCCTGGCTGGATACCACTTACCCACCTTCCTGGCACCAGCAGGGCAGCTGATGGGAGATGCACCTTATGGAAATTGGCCTCCTTGCCTTTCCTGCTGAAAAGTCCTTACCTTTGAGGTTTTCAGAAATCTGAAAGGAACAGCCATCTGGACTGCAAGTGCCCTTTAAGCAAGGAAGCAAAAGATGCCTTTCAAGAAGATCACACTCTTTCAAGCAATACCACACTCACAGGCAGGTGCATACTGTCCTGCGGGAGCCATCCTGGGTGGGCCAGCTTGGATGCCAGCAACCTCCATGCCTCCGCTGCAGGGACCCTTCTGTCCTCTGCCACCTCCCGAACCTCTACTCTGCTCCAATCACTAGCATTTAGTGACACTTGGGAGGCGTTCCATGTGCTTTGCATGTTTCACCCCATCTAATCCACAATAACCCCATAAGGTAGCCAGTATCATTGTCCCCATTTCACAGATAAGGTTCCTGAGACACAGAGAGGTTCAGTAATTGGTCCAAGGTGATCCAGCTAAGAATTGGTGGGACCAGGCTTTGCACTCAGGCAGTGAGGCTCCCAGAGGCTGAGCTCACACATTCTCACACACACACATGTTCACTCACATGCACACGCACGTGTGTACTCACACACATGGGTGTGTGTTCTCAACCACCACCCGCTCCCAGCCGGGCAGTTTGTTCTCAGTCAGTCAGGAAAGCTGAGAGACAGACTCACACTCACACTGAATGGTGAGAGCAGCAGGGAAGGAATGCCTGCTGGTCTGCACAACATGGAGGGATGGGAACACTGTCAGCTCCAGCAGAAGCTGGAAGGAGGACCCTGCAGGTGGACAGGCAGGGGATATAGATACTGGAGGGTGGGAGGAGCGTCCCCACTATCTTGCCAGGATATGGGTTCCTGTCACGGGCATGCCTGAGCCAATCCTGATTTTCCCTTGGTTCTCTTAATTTTTTTTCAGTTAAGCTGTCATTTGTGGAGTATTTAGTGTGCCCAGTGCCTTGCCTGAGGCCCTGCTGGACATGCTGTGGCTCTCCAAGCTGGGTGCTGCTCTAACCTGCTCCACTCAAGAGGTGGTGGAGACCCAGCCCTAGTGACTGGACAATTGCATGGCTCAGCTCCAGGGCTCCCAGCTCTGCCCCACCTACCCTCAGTGCACAGCAACTCCCTGGGACTCCATGGGGTCATTGCCACCTCCTCCACACAGACGCCCCCTGGCTCATCCCTGCATAGACAGGAGAGAGTGAGCGGCTTCCCACCATTCCGCTCAGCGGCCTCACACCCTCTACAGTCAAGGCCCAGCCGGAATTCAAGTAGGGGAGAGAAGGGCCCCCTGGAGACCTCCAGGAGCTCTGCCAAGAAAAACGCTGGTGGGCAGGCAGGCAAGGACACACTCGGCTGCTGAGACAAGTCGTTTCATTTTCAAGGAGATAGCCGTCTTGGATGGTGCCCATGCTGCTGCAAGTCATATAAAATGATAGGATCTTTCTGAAGGGCAGTTTGATCATATATATGGAAAAGCTTTAAAATGTGCATACTCGGGCACATCCTTTAGCCCATTAATTCCACTTCTAGGAAATGTATCCTAAGGAAATATTTGGACAGGTGAGCAAAGATGTAGGCACAAGGATGTTCATTGCAGCACTCTTTAAAACAGGAAGGAATTGAAGACAGCCAAGCAGGGCAGAGGGTATAGCTCAGCAGTAGAGTGCATGTTTAGCATGCAAGTGGCCCGGATGTGATCCCCAGTACCTTCATTTAAAAAAAAGAAAGGCCACGTAGTCAAAAATAGAGAAGTGTAAATAAATCACAATATATCCATATAACAGAATATCATGTGACTACCAAAAAAAAAGTTTCATGTAATTACTGACATAGATATTCACAATCTATTTCTGAGTTTAAGACAGGCTATAAACTCTCACAGCTTATTTTACTACCTTGTCCAAGAAAAATCTCTATTAATAAAGAAAAATCAGGAAGTGAATGCATCAAAATGTTAACTAACACAGATTATCTATGGAGAGTAATGCCACCAATGAGTTTTCATTTTTCCCTTCTGTATTTTCTGATTTTTTTTTCTAAAGCTAACATTAAATGAAGGTGAATTTTTTTCAATCATGTGTACATATTATTATTATATTGTACATGAAAATATTCCTGAAGTCTTCATACAAGAACTGGTCACTTTGGCACCTGGTGACAAAAGGTTGGTGGCTAAGGGCCAGGACATGTGAATGAAAATTATTTTCACTGTGTAATCTATTGTAACCTTTGAATTTTGCATTATATGATTTTATATCTTTTTACAAATACAAATTAAATTTTTGAAACAAAAAGGATTTAAGGGGCATCTTTAACATTTCACAAACCTCATTTTTGTGCAGCAGTGAATGTGGAAGGAGACTACTGATATCAGAGTTGAATATGCAGGTCCCTAGAGGGGTCAAGAAGATAAATGAGGGACAGAGCTGGTGTGAGTAATAGGGAGTGGTGAGGACTGTGGCAAACCAGAAAGCAGGGGCCTTCTCTATGTGGCAACAGGATTCTGCTCCAGCTGGTTAGGCCATGCAGGAAGGGCTGCCAGCCCTTCTAATTTGTCAATCATAGTTAAATATCCAGGCTTTCATATGCATTTTCTCATTTTAAAACATGAGCATCTGCCCCTCCCCCACCAAAAAATGTCTCTATAGACCAGGCATAGGTGCCAGTTTGCAAACCCTACTACATTCTTGTTGAGAGCCTCAGGGACAGTTAGGAGACTTGCCCAGAGTCAAATGGAGTCAAATGGTGGTTTCAAAGGGCACAAACTCAAAGTCAGCACCTCAACTTCAGTTATAGCAGCAGTTAGTTAACAGTGACTTAGAGAGAGGTGAATGTTTACCAGCTGCCAGGCCTTCTCAGGGGCATCAGCATTTTAACAGAGCTGGGAGCCCAAGCCTGCCCTCAGAGGCCATTTAAGAGTGAAATTAAAGGCCCAATGCAGAAAGGTGAGCCCTCCCAGCTCTCCCGGAAGAGGCAGACTCCACATAAGGCTGGGCTGGTCAGAGGCCAAAGTCAAGGTGTAGAAGCAGGCTGCCAGACTGCTGGTCCTGATTACTTGCCTCTGAACTCCCCACCTCCCTGCCCTTGGCCACCCTCTCCCTGCCCACTCTGCTGGTTCACACCTCGTCCAGCCTACAGCCTAAGTCACATCTTTCTCCCCTGTGGGCTCCCTGGCCACATGGGGCAGAGGCAGGATTCAAATCAAAGCTGCTCATTCCTCTGACCTCGGGCCCTTTCCAAGCAACAGGCTCCCTCCTCGGGGTTATTCCCATCCTCTGAATCCGATGAAATGAGACCAGGAAGACCCCTTTCTTAGCATGGTTTTGAGTCATGTGAGATGAAAGGTGAGGAAATTAAAGATGAGAGACTATTTTTTACCCATCAAAGTAGCGAAGGTTTTAAAATGATAACACTCAGTGCTTGTGAGCATGTAATGAAATGGGACATTTCATACCCTGCTTCTGAGATTGCATTCCAGGACAATATTTGTGAGGGATTATTTGAAAATATATTTCAAAGTATATATCAAAGTATGAAGGCAAATTTACAAAACAAGACTTAGATGGCTGGTTGCCTCGGGCTGGAGGGTTGAGGGGAAATGGGGAGTGACTGCCAATGGGTCCAGAGTCTCTCTTGGTGGTGAAAAAAGTGTTCTAAAATTGGATTACTGCACAACTCTGAATATTCTAAAAATCACTGAACTGTACTCTTAAATGTGTGAATAATATGGTATGTGAATTGTATCTCAACTTAAAAATTATATCTCAATAAAGCTATTTTTAAATGCACATTTAAAATAAATGCACAGATTTATGTACAACCTTGTTTGTACCTGCTACATTTATGATAGAAACAAAGTTTTAAAAACTCCAAACGTCCAGAATTAGAGTAAAATTAAAGCCCATCCTCACTGCAGATCTCCTGTGCTTGAGGGAAATTTGGAATCAGAGCACTGGACGGAAGACACTTCTGGCTGAGTGACTTTTAGCAAGGTCCTGACCTTCAGCAAGGTCCTGACCTTCACTGACGCTCATGTTTCTCATCTCTTAGGTGGAGACGATGCTTTCCTCATCAGCTAGTTGTGGAGAGAACCCAGGTAGCACGCTCAGGCCGGTCCCTGAACCCTGGAAGACCTCAGTAAATCTCAGTAAATATTTGGTGGTGAAATGACCATATTATCACATTTGTTCATTCTCCAGTTCATCCTAAAAGCCATATGACCCAGGGAAGCCCAGGGCTGTTAGGTGACTTGCTCAAGTCACATGGCCAGTGAAACAGGAGTCAGAAATGGAAAAGCTCTCCCCTCCCCACCTCCTCCTGGGGACCTTCTCCTGGGCCCTTCCATCCTCCTTCAGCTCCATAGGATGGGACACATCTGGGTGTCCCCACACCCTATACTGTGTTTGAGCCACATCCATAGGGCCCAACTCGCCCACCAGGCCTGCCTGGCTTTGCCCTGACATCTGCATCTCTGGGGCCTGGGCTCCTGTCCCCAGGCCTCCAGGTACCTCCTCCTCTAGGAGGCAAACCTCAGAAAAGAAGGAGAGATCCACTCTGAGATGACCCCACAGGGTGGTTATGGGGAGAGAAGGCCCGGAGGCAGCCCAGCATGGTGTCCAGGCAGGCCTAGGGGTGGAAGATGGGGCGTCTCAGGACATCTGCGCTATAGGGACAAACAGCCCTGAGCTGGCGTGTGCAGAGGTGCTTAGGCCAAACTGCCCGATGGCCACAACCACCCAGCAGGGATGACACAAGGGCAGTCTCACACCGTCCCTGAGAGGGCACTCTGACCACTGTCAGAGCCAAGGGTATGAGCTGCTCCCCAGCTCTCCCTTCCTGACAGACACCAAGCCCTGTCCAACTGACCTCTCTCTAGCGTCCACGCCTTCTCCTGCTCTCCACCCAATGAGCTTGCAGAGGGGAGGCCAAGATCTAGATCTAAGCCAATCAGCACACTGCATCTCTGGCCACAGCAATTGGTTCAGGATAGGCACCTGACCCAAACAGATCTAATCAGGGTTCATCTCCGGATTTCTGAGGAGAATGCTAAAACAAAGACTATCACCAGATTTCAACCTGTAGCCTTCCGGCAGTACCTGGCACCCATCTTGGGGCCAAAAGAAGAGTCCTCCAGACATCAACAACACCAAAAAAGAAAGAAAGAAGAAAGAAAGAAAGAAAGAAAGAAAGAAAGAAAGAAAGAAAGAAAGAAAGAAAGAAAGAAAGAAAGAAAGAAAGAAAGAAAGAAAGAAAGAAAGAAAGAAAGAAAGAAAGAAAGAAAGAAAGAAAGAAAGAAAGGAAGGAAGGAAGAAAGGAAGGAAGAAAGGAAGAAAGGAAGGAAGGAAGAAAGAAAGAAAGAAAGAAAGAAAGAAAAGAATAAAAAGCTGAGACAGGGAAGCTGAGTCCTGATCATGTGTTTGCATCCTGATCAGGTGTTTGCATCCTGATCAGGCCTTGCCTGAAGGCACACCAGGATTGTATAGTTTAAAAAGACTAAAAATCCTGTTGGGCTGAAGCAAGTTTAGATCGGGTTTTCTACTTAACAATCAGGAGAATCCTAAACGATACATGACAGAGCTGTCAGATACACTCAAGACTGGTCCTCCTACTGTTCCTCTCAAATGCCGAGGACAAATGGAACCATCTTTGGTACCAGGCAGGGTCTGCCCTGTCTCTCCTCTCTGAGGCTCCAGGCCCCATTGACCCACACACACCCACACACATACACACGCAGATGCCACACACAGCACTGGGTGGACTTTTATTTTAAAGTCAAAGGCACAGCCTGGATGGGCTGAGGCAGTGACTGTGGATGCCCAGCCCAGACCCCCAAGGCCCCACCCAGCTAAGGGCAGCTGTGCCAAAGGGGAGGGGATGGGTGAGAAGGGGGCCTCCCATTTTAGTGGGTCACCTACTTCCTTCCTTAACCCCAATAGGGGAGAAGCAGGTGACACAAAGTGAGGCAGAAATGCTTCAGGGGGTCCCCCAGGGCCTCTTGCTGACCGGCCCCCCAACACAGGTCTTTGGTGGACGTAATTGCACAGACAGTCCATAAAGTGACAGTTTGAAGGGGTGCCCCCTCCCAAGAGCAGGACCTCAGGGGAGGGCAGGGGAGAGGTCCCAGTTTCTCCCTGTGGCAACTCAGTGCTTAGAAATGGGGGAGGAGCCCTCCCCTGCTGGAGCAGCCCCTGGGGGAGAAGTTCCTTCCACCAGATGAGGCAGTATCTTGGCAGAGGGCCCCCCACACGTCACTCCCCGGCAGGCCCCCTCCCTCCCTGCATTTCTAACTCTATCTGGTAAGACATAAAAAAAAATTCTCTGCTTATAAAAATACTTCTGCTCTGTCTTGGGATGGGGTGGGGAGAAAGAGGGGAAGGGGAGCGAAGGGTAACGATCCCTGGGGGTAGGGCGGAGCCGACGCGAGAGGCCTGGGGGCAGCAAGACGGCCTCCCGGATCACAGTCCCTTGGAGGGGGGGTCACAGTGGCCGGGGCTAGGAGGGAGGCAAGGGTCCGTTGGCTCGTCTGGGGGCTCCCTTGGCGGCAGGGGCCCGGCCGGGGACGCTGGCTGGCGCAGGAGAGACGCGGCGGGAGGTGGCGGCGGTCCGCAACTTCTGTTTCCGCCTCTTGGCCAGCGGCGCGTTTTCCACGCTCTTCAGGAAGAAACCCTCGCGTTTGCCCCGGTTGAACGCCTGGCGGAAAGGAGAGGGGAAGTCCCACCGGCCCGGCCTCGACTTCCAAATCCTAACTTTGGCCCCCATCCCAGACCCTCCCTCCCATCCCGCTAGGTCAGGGCCAACAGGTCTTTGGCTTCCAGCCTCTTCAAAGGTCAGGGCCCCGGCCGACCAGAGGCCAGGACTCAGATGAACTCAACCGTTCTGGACTCTGCGGAGTCACCTCCCAGAGGCCCCGCTTCTCCAGGCTCAGTCCCCCACCCGAAGGCCCCGCCCCTCACCATAAAGGTGGCGTTGAGCCCCGAGCGCACAGCCGGCCCAGAGGACTCCAGCACATCCGGCGTCCGAAGGGGAGGCGAGGAGCGCGCGCTGCCATCCTGCAGCCACGAGCTGCCCCGCAGCCCCTCGAGCTTCAGCCGCTTGGCAGGGTCCACAGTCAGGAGCCCTGGAGGCGAGGCGGGTGAGGAAGTGTTGGGACCGGGCCGAGTGTAGAGGCTGTGGGGAGATCCTAACAGCCCCACGCCTCCCCGACAGGTCCCCCACCAGGATACCTGACCCAGTGGCAATCCCTGTCCCACCATAACCCCATGGCGTCCCCCGCCCCAAACATGGTCTGTGACCTCCGGCTCCGCACCTCGGACCAGCTCCTTGGCTTCCTCAGACACGCCCTGCCAGGCCTCCCCGTCAAGGGAGAAGCGCCCTTCGCGGATCTTGCACATGATCTCTGCCGCCTGGCTCTGCCCGCCCTGGCCTGAGGCCCCCTGGAAGGGGACCTGCCCCGACAGCATCATGTACTGGGTGGGAAGAAGGAAAAGAGAGACTAGTCCAGGTTCCAGGGTCAATGGAGGCCAGGAAACTGACTCAGCCCACCGCAGGACCACTCACCCTCTCCACCAGGGTAACTCCTGAGGCCCATGAGTGATAAACTCTGACTTCCAACCCCTAATACTCGTGTGCCTTGCCCTCAGCACCCCAGCGACCCCGCCTCCGGATTAGGACGACCTCTGACCCCAGCCTCTGACCAAACCGTGCCACCCCCACCAAGAGGATTCCTGACATCTCCCCATGGATCCCGTCCCATACCAGAATGACGCCGAGGCTCCAGAGGTCGCAGGACTCGTCGTAGCCCTGCTGCGCCAGCAGCTCGGGGGCCGCGTACTGTAGCGTGAAGCAGGGCGTCTGCATGGGTCCAGCGGGGCTCTGCGGGCGCAGCCGCGCGAACCCGAAGTCGATGATCTTTACCGGTGCTCCGGGCGTATCATCGGCGTACAATATGTTCTATGGGGGCGGCAGGGCGACCGTCAGAGACTGGCCCTTCGCGCCGAAGCCCTCCCAGTCTGCCGAGGGCCTGCGCCCACCTCGGGCTTTAGGTCGCGGTGAACCACGCCCGCCTCCTCGTGCATGAAGCTCACGGCCGACACGAGGCTGCGCAGGATCTGGCTCGCCTCGGACTCGCTGAAGTGCCGCTTCTTGCGGATGTGCTCCAGCAGCTCCCCACCCTGCAACAGCTCCAGAACCAGGTACGTATGCAGCTGTGGGCGCCGCAGTGGGCTTCGGTCACCACCTGAGTCACTGTCACCACCTATCGACCCGGCGGGGTCCCATCCACCAGCCCGATCCCTGCCCGCCCGCCGTCACCATCAGGCCCCGCCCATGTTCGAGCTCTGACCTGAAGACCACCCTGAGAAACTCTTTAGGCTCCGGTTTAGGTTATACCTGTCTTCCAGGCCCCTGTCCCTTTGGCCACCTTAAAACCCCTCCCCTATAAATCCTACTTCCCCCTCACGCCCTCAAATTCCGTTCCCCTGGCCATCCTCAACTCCGCCTTCCGGTCCTCAGGCCCTACTCCCCTTAAATCCCACCTCCATGGCCTCCGAATCCTCAGGCACCCTGAGGCACCCTCAGGCCCCGCCCACGCGCCCTTAGGCCCCACCTCCTGTCCTCTTCCCCGACCCTCGCCCGCCCTCCATGCGCAGCCTCCAGCGTCCCTGCGTTCCGCCCCAACCCAGCAAGGCGTCACCTGGTCATGATGCACTTCGTGCAGCTTCACCACGTTGGGGTGCGACTGGCACAGCCGCAGGGCAGCCACTTCACGCTGCGTATTTGCCTCAAGCCTGGGGGCAGGGCAAGCAAGGTCAGGACAGCTGACCTCCGGCTCCGCCCTCCCGGAATCCTCTCTGCCGGGCCCGCCCACCTGCGGCTGAGGATCTTGACCGCGAACTCCTGGCCGCTCTGGCGCTGGCGGCAGCGGCGGCACACGGAGAAGCTACCCTGGCCTAGCGCGGGCTCCCGCAGGTCCAGCTCGTACTGCTGGAAGAAAGGCGAGTCCTGGGGGCGAAGGGGCCGCGTCAGAAGTCCTACCGGGGAGCCTTGTGGCCATGCCACGCCCCACTTCGGAGAAGCTCCGGACCTCACCGAAGTCACAGCGGGCGCCTGGTGAAGCCAGGTCTAGAGTCCTGAAGCCCAGGTGCCCCCAAGCCCACTTCTCCCCACCCTGGCCCAACCCACCTGCATCATGGCACTCCTGGCCACTGCTGCCCGGCCAGGCCGGTCTCCAGCGCCAGATGCTTCCAGCACATCTGTCATCACCGCATTGTTCTGGTCAAACAGGATGGATGGCGCAACGAAGGAGTATCCCTGGTGGAAGGCGGGGTTGTTAGGGGTGTATGGGCACTGGGGGCTGGGGTGCAGATGGAGTCACCAAAGGGCCAGACCCAGCAGGAAGGAGGGCGGGGGCAGATAAAAGACCCTGAACTGGAGTGGTTGGGGATGATACTTTTGTATCCTGGTGCACACAGGATATGTGGACATTTTATTCCACCTTGTTCTGTGATCGCTTGGGGCCATGTCTGTCCCCCCACCAGTCTATGACTCTACTTTTCTCATCACAGTGATCCCCCCAAGTGAAGGGTGCCTGTGCCTCCAGTAATGTGGTATGGTATGCCAAGGGACATGCAAAGCCACAGTGTAAACAAGGCATCTCCTCCTAGGTGTCCACTTAAACAAGTAAATAATTGAAAACAGTATTTTTACATAACAATAAAGAAGTATGATGGAGAAGAAGGGAAATTAACATGAAATTTAGAGATAAACTAGGAAGTTCAAAGACATATACTGCCACAGTGCCCTCTATGACTGACAATTCTAGGTACCCTAAGAGTGGAGAGACCTGGGGAAGATGCTGAGTCCTGATCAGAACACAGGGCCTGTGCAGTGCCCACAGGTCAGCATCCTGCCTCCCTCACATCTGTGGATCTGTGAGCTCTCACTCACCTGGAAGATGCGAGAGTCCCCGGGTGGGGGGCTGCCAGGGGGTGAGTAGACAGGCTCTAACCGGGTAAATTCCTCTGCAAAGTTGCCCACATCCAACTCTGAGCGGATCTGGGGTCGAAATGGGGCTGGAATCTTCCTGGCAGCCAGAGCAGCCCAATCCAGACCCTGTTGAAAAGGAATGAGATGGGGGGTCAAAGGGCAGGAAGTGGAAAACCCTGTCCACTCAGGCCACCCTCATTGGGCAGCTCCTTAGTGAGGCAAAGGTCTCTGGCATTTGGGTGGGAAGCTGTTCTTCCTGCCTCTAGGACTTCTGTTTCCCTTCCTCTGATAACAGAATCCCTGTTTCCCTCAGAGAATCACCCCTCCACCACACTCAGTTAATTCTGGGACTTTTAAGAGAATTGATGTGCAAAAAACCCCCAAATCTCTTCTACTGGACTTAAATTTGGGAGGATATGGCCCTGGAACTGCTGGGAAGCTCCTCAGGGTCTAATGATGAGGTGCTTGTGCAGAAAAGCAGAACCAAGAGACAAAGAAATTCCTAATAACATAGATTTCAGCACCTGGATTGAGCTTTGCCTGAAAGCAGGCCACTTTCCATTGGACTTTTCATTTAAGGGAGCTAAAACATGCCTTTTTATGTTTAAACCAATGTGACAGAGCCCATTCATTGCCTGCCCAACATCCATTCTCCCTATCTTCCTTAGAACTATAGCCCCAGCCCCAATTTTATTTCAGGAAGCAATGTACACAACTAAAAAACAGTATTTTACAAACTTCCTTGCAGTTAGCAGTGACCAATTACTTGTAAGCAAGAATTACAAGGTAGGAATCCAGGGAAAGAGCCTCAAGAGGAGGGTAAATGTTGGTTAAGTGCCCTTTTTGCCCTTCCCCTCCTTCATCCTGCCTGAAGAGCAGCCTAGATAGCAAGAGCTCCAGCAGTCACCTTGTACCATGAGGCAATCCTGGGGATGGAGGCTACAGGCTAAGTACAGAGGAACTTTTTTTTCTAATTGAGCTTGGCTTCACAGCAAGGGATATCTTCATCACAGAGACTTAGATTCCTGTCTCAGAAAGCTTTTCTAAGGGTTCTTCCACGCAGTAGTTGCTGGGAAGATTCAAGGAGAAGGCACTCACAGCAAGGGTAACTGATGCCTGGCCCACAGTAAGTGCCTATACATGGATACTTTTGTTACTGTGTCAGAAAGGGGGCATATCTAATACCCACATGTAAACAGAACATAGCAATTAACAGCATGGGCCTTCAAGTCACCCAGACCTGGATTTGAATCTGAGCTCCATCACTTGGCTTAGCGATTTGGGACAAATTACTTAACCTCTCTTAACCTCAGTTTCCTCATCTACAAAGATGAGGATATTCAGGATGGTTCTGGCTTACGTGAAATAATGCAAGCAAAGGGCCAAAACACAGGTGTTCATTGTCATAGGGTCCTGCTAGACAGTGACACTGGCCATGCACAGTGTCCGAGCTAGCGAGGTCTCACGAGGAGATAGAACTCACTCTACACTGCACCCTAACAGGTATGTGCTTTTAGTAAGTGAACAAAACCCATGCAGCCGATTCAGATGCATCCGCTGAAGTACAGGCACAAAGACTGCATGGGGACAAAGACCAAAACCCTGAGTGGATTCTAAGAGTCATAAGTGTGACTTTTAGTACTGATTGGGGTTGACTGGAGACCTGCAGTCTGTTCCCAGCTTTACACATTTACTGTGTGATCTTGGTCAGGTCACCTCACTTCTCTGAACCTATCCAATGAAAGAACCAATGAATCCATTCTCAAGTCCCTGCCAGCCCTGACAGGCAGTGAAACTAGAATTCTTTACCGCAAGAACACATCTTCCAAGTTTCAACAGAGATGAGTGATGGTTGCTCCAGCCAGTCGGGAGGGTTTCCTACACTAGCTGGGCTCATTTGCCCCCTATGCCCGCAGCCAACCTGACGGAGCACGAGGAGAAGGTGGGCATGGAGAACTTCCAGCTGCTCAAGGTGCTGGGCACCTTTATTTACCTGGCTGGTTTTCTAAATCAAGTGAAACTGGCCCATCTCAGACCATCCCTCCAGTGTCCCCCAACCCAGAGCAATAGCCCGGCCCCAGTGTGTGCACAGAGGTATGGGGGCAAGCCAGGAGCCTCACCTGGAAGAAGGGGTGGTTCTTCACTTCCTGTGCCCCTTGGGGTCCTGCACCCAGCCGCTTCTTAGGGTCCTTGCAAAGTAGCCGCTGCAGTAGATCCTGTGCCACTGGCCCGATCCGGGGGGGGAAGGGAGGGGAGCACTTCAGGATCCGTCTGGGAGGATTGGGGGGGGGGCGTCAGGGGCAGCGAGCCCCCCTCCAGCCCTGCCCAGGCCCCTCAGCCACCCTCTGCTTCCAGCCCCGCTCACCGAGACACCTCAGCCTGCGTGTTCCTCTCACCCTCCAGGGTGAAGGGCGAGGCCCCAGTCAGCAGCTCGAAGAGCAGGATGCCAAGGCTCCACCAGTCCACAGCCTGCCAGGCAGAGCCAGGGTGAGGGCCTGCGACCACCCCGGCATCACCTCTGCACACCCCGCTCCACTGCCAACCCACCTTGCCGTGGCCCGACTTGCTGCGGATGATTTCAGGAGCCATGTACTCGATGGTGCCACAGAAGGAGAAGGTCCGCTCTTTCTGGGAGGGTAAGAGGACCCGTTTGGACACCAAGCTGCCCCCAAGGCTCAGAGGAAGACTGGCTGGACTTGTGAGGGTTGGAGCAGTGGTAACTTCCCAAAGGCAGGGCCTGGATCTACTCACCTCTGCAGCCCCAAGCAACACAGAGCCAGGCATTGAAGCAGGAGCCAGGAGGGGAAGGCCTGCTTGGGGTGCAGCAGGCAGAGACTGCCCTTCACTCACCTCCTCAGTCAAGAACTCTTTGCTAAGCCCAAAGTCCGTGAGGACGATATGGCCCTCGGAGTCCAGCAGCACATTCTCCAGCTTCAGATCTCGGTAGATGATGCCCAGCTGGCAGGAGCAAGGGGGAAGTAAGGACTCCTCCCCAACACCCCCCATCCTGCTCCTACAGCTCCCATCCCTGCAGTCAGGGGATGTCCAGTGCAGGGGGGACCTGGGCAGATCTGGGCCATTGGATAGGAGAAGCCATTTAAAATGTAAAAGCAAGGAAGGAGGACTCCATGGAGAGGCCCCAGGGGAGGGGGCCCCAAGTCCCAGGGAGAGGAAACCCATGTAAGGAGCCCCATTTCATGACGCCTTTGGGAGCCAAGGCATGAGGTCTCCATTTGAGGAAGTTTGGTGAACATGGCCCCACCAGACAGCCCCAAGTTCCCTGTGAGAGGAAAGCTCCTTCGAGGAGGCACCAGGGGAGGAGACCCCACCAGGCAGTGCTGAGGCCTGCCTTCCAGGAGACCTCCTTCCCCACGGAGGCCATCATGCCCCAGACAGCCAAGGCTGCTATGTTTGCAGGCCCCTTCTAAGGCCCAGACCCAGGCCCACAGCAGTGGCCAGGTGGCCAGGTCCCCACCCACCTTGTGCAGGTGTTCCAGTGCCAGCACGATCTCACCCCCGTACATGCGCACCTCAGCCTCCTTGAAGTATTGGCGCTGGTAGAGGTGGGTGAACATCTCACCGCCATTCACATAGTCTGGGTGGGGTGGTGGAAGTTGAGAAGCGGCCCCCATGGGTGGCCCCACCTGCCTCCATGGCCCCCAAGTTTGGGAGGTGCCTGCCCTTACCCAGGATGAGGTGCAGCTTGGCATCAGTCTGGAAGGCATAGTGCAGCGTGACCAGGAAGGGCGCCTGGCGCACCAGCTCCAGCACGGAGCGCTCTGTGCGTGTGTGCTCCTGCGTCTTGGCACGCTGCACCAGCGCCGCCTTGCGCAGCACCTTCATGGCATACAGCTTCCCCGCGTCGTGCCCGCCCGCCTTCCGCACCAGGAACACCTTCCCGTAGGCTGTGGGAGCAGCAAGTGGGCGGAGGGTAGGCAGTGAGCGGGAGGGTGGTGCAGATTGGTGAGGGTGGGAGGCGATGCCAACCCAGGAGAGTGTGCAAGTTGGGGGAGACAGATGTGCAAAAAGCTAGCAAAGCCTTCTTAGGAAAAGGTTTGCACACCCCCAGGAGCACAACCAGGGAGGGGATGTGCAAACCAGGCTGGAGGGCACACGACTCCAAGATGCCTGCAGCACAGGGTGGGGGCGGGGCATGTGCAAACCTGTGGAAGATCAGACAGATGCAAGAGGATGCAAAGCCAAGGAAGGGAGGCAGAGGTAGTGCAGACAGGGGAGGGATGGAGTTTGCAAAGGCGGAGAGGGGGCTCTCATATCTCTCAAGGGGAGGAGCTGTGAAATCGCATGGGAGGGCTGCAAGCCTCCAAGAGTGTTGGCAAATCTGGGAGGCCCTTCCAGGAAGGAGCGATGTCAACGTGGAGCAGCCCTGGGAGTGGGCACGCAAACCCAGGCAGGGCAGGGCGAGGCAGGCAAGGCGGGCTGTGCCAGGAGAGGGTGGGGGGCATTGCGGTGGCCTGGCCCAGCCCAGGAGGGTGTGCAGGCCAGAGGCCCAGGGCACCCTGCCTGGGACACCTGCCGGTGGATGAGGGTCCTCACCTCCCGTGCCCAGCACCTTGAGCAGCTGGAAGTTCTCCACGCCCACCTTCTCCTCGTGCCCGGTCAGGTTGGCTGCGGGCACAGGGGGCAAATGAGCCCAGCTAGTGCAGGAACCCTCCCGACTGGCTTGAGCAACCATCACCCGGCCTGCACCCCCGGTCACCCCTGCCCCACCTTCCGTGATCTGCAGCTCCACGGCACAGCCCTCGTCCTCATCCTCGTCCCCCATGGCGGGCGGGTCGCTGGGGCCCGCGCGACTCGGCTCCGGGCGGCGCCGGTTACATGGCGGCTCCGGCCGGGGCGGGCGCTTCCTGGTGCCGCCTCCGGGCCGAGGCGGGCTCCGGCGCCGCCTCCCAGCTCCCCGCCCCGCGCGGCCTGAGTCAGGCGCTGGAACGTGACAGTGCTTGGCGGCGGGTGGGCGGGCGCTGGCCGTCTGTCTCCCGCGGGCGCAGGGGACTGGCGCCAGGGCTATGCGCTCCGGGACCCCAAGTGACCCTCCTGGGGACCTGGGAACACCCCCTGGGAGCCAGGCCCTGGAATCTGTGGATAACCTGGAGCCTCTATTGGGCTGACACTCCCAAGCCAGGTGTCTGCCCCAGGCCAATAAGATGACACCAGCCTGTGCCCCAAGAGGGGTGGGGGGAGGTCCCACACAGGGGCTTTAGAGCCCTCCTCTCCAGCGTGCCAGGCCTAAGGGCAGCCAAGCATCTCTGTCCAATTCTTAGCCACAAGCCAAAGTGAGGGATTTCATAAAAATCACAGCCCACTTGCCTCATTTTTGATCACTCCTTGACCACAGCAAATAGGGGAGGGGATCTGTAGGTCCCCTTGACAGACGAGCAGCCTGAGGCCCACGGCCACCTCTTCCAGCTGCTGCCTGCACAGCCGCAGTGCAGCACCTCTCACCCAGTGTGGCTCTCACTCTTGGTGCTGGGCAGGCTAAGAGGGCGTCTGGGTCCCAGAAGCCACCCAGCCCAGCCCAGCTCCCTGTCTGGAACCCCGCAGCCACCAAGACCAAGACCCTCTTCCCCGTGGACGTGCCTCTGCAGGGGAGGCAAGGGGGCTCAGGCACCCTGAGGACCAAGCCCTGTCTCTGGGTTCCCCCTACCCAGAGGAGCACCTACAGGGGCACTGAGAGGGAGCCCAGCCCGACCCCGTGGTGGATTTTCTGACTGAATCTCCTTAAAGCAGAACTGTAAAAGCACCTCAGCCCTCAGCCACCATTTGCAGCCTACCCAGCGCCACACACCCCTCACAAGGTCCTGCCCCGTGGTCCCCAAGCCTGACACAGAGCAGACCTCAAAGTCGTGTCAGAGCCACACAACGGCGGCCTCCTCTCCCTGTCAGGCCCAGAGCCCATGGCCGGCCTGTCATTCAGAGCCTTGTCCCCCTCCCTGGCAATTGACAGGGGCCACCAACAGGGTGGGACAGCCATCAGAGCCCCCACCCTGAAGGACTATAGAAGGGGGCTTCCAGCTGCTCAGCCTGGCCAGAGGCCAGGGGGTGTGCTGCCACCCCACCAGCCTCAGAAGCTCAGGAGGAGGGCAGAGCAGTGGGTTATCTCCAAGGAGGGGCTGTGGAAACCCTGTGAGTCAGGCTGCAGTAGGTCACCATGGGGAGGCTGGCCTGGCCATCCCTCCCAGCTCTTGCCACCCCCAGATTCAGGCTGCCTCACCTCAGCCAGGCAGCCCCACCCTACCCTTGGCGGCCCCAGGTGGCTTGACTCACGTCCTGTCACCCCGGCTAATTGCCCCCTTCCTGGTGTCATCCTAGAGGCCCTGGTCAGAGACCCCAGTGTCTTTCCCACTTCTTGTGTCCCTCCAAAACAGCCCCTGGTACTAGGCGACACCCCAAGGGCTGTAAACTCCCTGGGGAGGGGCTCAGTCCCAAAGGGGTGGTGAGAGAGGACACGGAGGCAGGAAGAAGTAAAAGGAGAGAAGAGGGTACAAGGAGGGGGTGGGGGCAGCCCTCTGGATATTTTACTGCTCTACACCCAAGAGCCCAGGCCCCACCTTTCAAAGCAAAGGCTGAGCCCAGACTCGGACCCCACCCACTGCTGACTACCTGGAACCCTGCCCCTCCCCTCCCAACTGGGACATCCAGGCAAGGGGGCAAGGAAGCCAATGGCCACAGACCCCTGCCAGCAGAGAAGGACTCCAGCCACATGTGTCCTTGGCACCTAGTGGCTCCTGGATGCGACTGGTAGACACAGCACAGATTCAGGTGTGGCATCCCAGCTTTATTCTCGGCTTTATTCTTGGCTTTATTCTCAGCTCCCTCACATTCCAGCTAAGGCTCAGAGATGGGCCCAGGACACAATCCCCAGGGAATGGTCCTTGGCTCCTTGCCTGGACCAGGCAGGGGGCTCTCTTGCCCACTCCTGACTGCCTCCTTCAGCTGGGGGGTTCCCCAGAGACCGCCTTGGCAGCGAGGGCTGCACAGCAGAGCCAGAGCCCCAGCCAGGAGCTGTTGGTGGGGGCCAGCCATCCCCCCTGTCCACAAACTCATCCCTGCTCCATCTCAGGGCCCCAGTGCAGGCTGTGGAGGATCTGGGGGCCCAAGCTTCCGTGTCCAAGGACTCGCCACGAGTGTCCTGCCTCCCGAAATTCCTGGGCTGCCTGGGGCCCCCACTGAGACTCCAGTGTCGAGAAGACTCCACTCCCAATCTCCCCGTCCACGCAGTGTCACTGGCTGAGGGAAGGGGCGAGAGGACGTTTCTCCGGTTCCTGTACCTCGAGGCCTGGAGGGAAAGGCTCAGCTCAGGCTCGCTCCCCAGGGGACTCCCAGACGCCTCACCAGGCCTTGAACATGCCAGGCCTTCGCTTTGGCTGTTCCCTCTGCCTGGAATGCCATTCCCCAGATATGCTGACATGACAGACTCTCACCTCCAAGTCTTTGCTTCAATTTCACCTCCTCTCTGAGGCCTGTCCCGAGCACCAGAATTAAAATTGCGCGCCCCCAACCCCCGCACCGCCACCCAATGCTCCTGACCTCCCTCTCCCTCTTCTTTCTCAGAACATTATCAGCTCCTCCAAGGCTGAGCTGCCCAGTACGGGACTGAGTGCGTGACATGTGGCTGGTCTGAACTGTGATGGGCTTGGGTATAAAATACCACTGGACTTCAGAGACTTAGTGTGAGAAAAAAGAGTATAAAATATCTCATTAAAGGTTTTTTACAGGGATTACATGTTGAAGTGATAACAATATAGGCATAGAGTTAAACAAAATATGTGATTGAAATTAATTTTACATGTCTCTTTTTACTTTTTCTGATGAAGCTAGAAAATTTTAAATCACACATGGAGCTCACATATTTTTATTGGACAGAGCTGCTGTAGATAATTATTATTTTTGTGCATATTATTTACTGTCTCTCACCTCCACATACCAGAATGTTCCCTGCTTTATCCCCAGCTAGCACATCACCTGGCACTTAGTAAAGTTTCCCTGTCAAATGAGTGAATGGGCCAGTGAGGCCTGTCAGGAGCCCAGGGTGGGGCAAGTACTCCCACACTCCCTCCTAGGCCCCTACTCACCCTCTCGGTTGGCATCTGCTTCGTGTTCCACCAGGGTCTTGACAGAGCCATCCCATTCCACGCCAGATCCTAGAAGATACAAGGCAGCCACTGGGCCATGAGGACCAGGACCAGGACAGAGGTGTACAGGGCTTGTGGCGAGACCCAGGAGACAGGAGGGAAGCCCCCTCCCCCAACGAGCTGATGGGTCCACAGGGAGCTGGGGAGCTAACGGGGTCAGGGACCCTTTTCCCTCACCTTTGCCGTGGGAGCTAGGTGCCCCCAGCGGGCCTGGACGCCGCTGTCGGAATCGCTGCCGGGGGGTGTCCCCAGGGCTGAATGACTCAGAGCTTCGCCCCACAGGGAATCTTGAGCTGAGTTTCCGCCGCTGCCCACCTGCCAGAGTCTCATCCTGCAGGCAGAGGGAGCTCTGGGCCCGGCGCATAGGTGCCGGTGAAGGAGACCCTATGAGAGGCACAGGCAGGGAGGGTATCAGAGCAGTGCAGGGCAGGGCTGGGCAGAGCGGAGGGGCCAGCAAGGAGAAGCTGCAAAGGGGCTGCAGGGGAGAGGGGGCTGTGGGAGGAGGGTGGTGGTGGATGAGGGTGGCGACAGGAGGCTGGACCCTTCTGGCTCTGACACTAACTCACTGTGTGACCTTGGGCAAGGAGCTTCCCCTCCCTGGGCCTCGGTTTCCTCTTCTTCTGACTGGGATAAATGACCTCTCACTAAAGTCCCCTGCTGCTCCGAGGTCCTAGGCACTGCTGTGGATGGGCAGGATTGGGTGGGTGGCAGCGCAGGCAGGAGGGAGGTGCCAGCCGAGAGGGATGCAGCAGGGATGCAGGGCAAAGAGCCACTGGAACCATCTGGTGGGGGTGGGGGGAAGTTGCAGTAGGGAAGGCCAACAGGAGGCATGTGTGCAAGTCACACAGAAAGTAGAAACAAGAGGCACTGGCAAGCCCTGGGGAAAGGCAGGGAGGGGGCACCAGCAGGGAGCATCTTGATCACCTGGCCCCCAGACCCACCTGTCCCATCCGCCTCCCTGCCCTCGGAGAGTTCCGTCTCTGGGGGGCCCCCCAGGCTCTCGGTGCTGCCAGCCCCATCGGCCCCCAGGCGCGGCCCCCCATGGGGGCCCCCCTCCCGCCGGGGCCGCATCAGCCTCTTCACCTTGTCTGCCAGCCAGCTGCCCTTCCTGGGGGCAAGAGGGCACAAAAAAGGGTCAGGCCAGGGAGGAAGGAGGGACAAGAGGGCCATGTCGGGGATGGCAAAGGCCAGGCAAACCCTCCGTGGGGCCTGGACCTGAGCTGAGCCAGGGGTCAGAGGGCAGGGCAGGGGCTAGGTGGGGTCAGGAGGGACTGCTCACTTTGTCCGGGGCAGGGGCCCAGGCTCCAGCACACGGTACTGGTCCATGATCTTCTCCACCAGCTTCTGTTTCTCTCGGCGCAGGGCGTTGAGCTGGTCCCTGGGAGGATGACGGGGGGAGAAGGTGGACTTGAGGCCTGGGCCTGAGCACGCGGTACACACTGGTACAACCCTGCCGGTTAACACACTGACATACCCCTGAAGAGACTGATAAACTGTTGCTGCCCAGAGCCCCTGGGTGGTCAACCCCACCCCTCTCCCAGGCCCTCCATGAAGATCTCCCCATAAACAACCCAAGGGGCAGCCACACGGGCCCAAGTGCAGCCTCTCACAGGTACTCGCGCTGCTCGCGGTGCAGGTGGTCCCGGCTCTCCAGGCTGCGCTCCAGGAGCTCCCGGTTCTCCCGGCTCAGCGCCTGCACCTCAGCCAGCAGCTGCCGGTTTTCCTCTTCCTGGGCGCTCCGGAGCTCTGTCAACAGCTGTCAGGGGCAGGCGGCAGGAGAAGCAAGGGGCTTGAAGGGGCTGAGGGTGGTCGCCTTCCACCCCCTCCAAGCTCTCTTCATTCCCTGCCCCGCCAACCCGGACCCCGGCCACCATCCACCCCTCACCACACCTCACACTGGGTGGTCAGCCGGCAGGCGCTCAGGTCCAGCTGCTGGTTGGACTCGCGCAGTCGCTGGCTCTGTGCCTCCAGCTGTGCCCGCTCCAGCTCCAGCCGTGCCAGCCGGCTCCGCAGCTCCCCACGTTCGCCCTGCAGCTCCCCTCGCTCCCTTGAAACCTCCGCCAGCAACATCTGAGCTCTGCAGAGACCAGGAGAGCTGCTCTCCAAGGGGACTTCTCCCCCGCCAGACCCCTTATGAGGGCCAAGAGAGCCATAACGGGGAGAAGAGGCAAAGCAGGACCCCACAGGGACAGTGACTAACTCACTACTAACCCACTTCACAGATGGGAACACTGAAAACTGGCCCAAGAGGGGAGGGCTGTGCCAGGGCTGGTACCTGTCATGCTCGCTCTGCAGCCTCCGCAGTTCCTCCTCCAAGCCCCGTTGCCGATGTCCATCCTGCATCAGGCGTTCGCGCTCCGCCAGTAGGGCCACCTCCTGCGCCTCCACGTTGGCCCTCTGGACCTGCAGCTGCTCATGCCTGCAATGAACAAGGGGCTGAGAGGGCCGCAGAGAAGGGGCCAGGGCAAGCAGGCAGCTGGACCACCTGGACAAGGAGGTCTGCCACCTCCTGAGCACAGGCCCCAAGGCAAAGCCACAGGGCAGACTGCTGAATCAGGTGCCCACCACTCCCAACTACCAATGAGCCCCAGGGTGAGCCCACCCTAGAAGTATAGAAAGCCTAGACACACACAGCAGTGGAGGTGGGTCTGCTGGTGGTGGTGTTTCCCTGGTGGCATCAGACCTGCCTGGGGAACCTGCTCTGGGCAGACACGGGGTGCCCAGAGAGGAGCTGGGTGTTTAGAGGAGGCTCACCGGCCCTGCAGCTCCCGGTGGGCCAGCTCCAGTGCCCGCATGTTGGCCTTGAGGTCACGGTGCCGGGCCAGCAGTCCCTCTAGCTCAGCCTCCTGCCGCCGCTGCAGCTGTGCCAGGGCCTCATGGTCCCGAAGCAGGGCCTGCTGCTGCCCACGGGTCTCCTCCTGGGAGTGCCTCGCCGCCCGTACCTCCTCTTCCAGCACCCCTAGCTTCCTGTGCAGCTCCTGGCCCTGCATCTCCAGTATAGACTTCTCAGCCTAGGTCAGAGATGGGAGCAAGGGCTACTGGCACGGCATCCCAGACAGGAAAGTGGGTAAGGGACAGAGGCAAAAGGGAGACGGCAGGGCAGAGGAAAGGAGAAAGAGTTGTGCAGGGAGCCGAAGGCAGAGGCAGCCGTGGAGGAGAGGGCAAGAGACACAAGGCAGGGATGGGACAGATGGGGCGGGGGTCGGGACAGGGAATCAAGAGGACTGATGGCTGACTATGGAGGAGAGTGCTGCAGGTGGGGCGAAATGGGTACTGACATGAGGGCTAGAGGCAGGCATCGGGGTAGCAACAGGGGAAGGTGGCAGGGTCGGGGGAAGGGGCAAGTGGAAGTGGGCAGGGACAGGGCAGGGGGCAGGCCGTCACCCACCTGCAGGCGGCTGCTGTGCTCCTGTGCCCGCTGAGTCTGCAGCAGCAGCTCCTGGGCGCGCCCCTGCAGGCTTCCCAGCTGCCCCTCCAGGTGCTGCAGCTGCCCCTGCAGAGCCGCCTTCTCGGCTGTCAGCGTGGCATTCTGCCGGGAGGGGAGCCGGGTTAGCAGGCACCAGACCTCTGGGGCACACCTCCCAGCCCCGTACCCACCACGTTCCAACACTCACAATGCGCTCCACCTCAATGAGCCGCATGCTCTGGGCCTCTGTGACCCTGGGCTCAGCCTGCTCCTCGGGCTCCAGCCCCGCAGGGCCCTGGCGCAGCTGCAAGGAGAGGCCCTGGGAGGTCACTCCGGGGAGTGGCGGTGGCTTGGGGATCGCACAGTGGACCCTTACCCACTTCAGCAGCCCAGCCTCCCCCATCACACTCTCCCTGCCCATGGATCCTGCAGCTCCATCACCCACCATCCTGCCTTCTCACCCTCTCCCGGTTCTGCAGCAGAGCTCGGCCTCTGCCCGTGCAGCTGCCTCTGCGCATCCCACTCTTTCTCTGGGCCCCAGTCTCAACACCGCTTTCTCCAGAAAACCTCCCCTGATCAGTCCCACACGTGCCAGCTAGGCGGTCTGCTGGGGGCCCACTGGCTACAGTCACCTGTGTTCTTGCCTCTGTCCCAGGTGGACAGCGAGCTCCCGGGGGCGGAGACCTCACACCGGGCCCCATATCACACCAGTGCTGAGCGCTGAGCCCGCACGCAGCACGGGGCATCAGAAACAATCACTGACTTAGGAGAACAGTCATCAAGCTCAGGAAGTGGTGGGGCTCGAGCAAGAGAGTCCCCGCTGTTGCCTTGGAACAAAGCCACCAGGCTCTGTCCGTTTGAGGAAGTGGGGAGACAAGGCTCAGATGAGGTCACACGGCCTGGCAGAGCTGCCTAACTCCCAGCACAGTGCTCCCTCCTACAGCCCCCCAAAGGCAGGGCGCAAGGCAAGCAACTGGCCAAGAATTGAGGGGCAAGACCAGAAGGGCCACTGGAGGGACAGAGCCTGCTCAGCCTGAACGTCTGCATGCAGGATTGGGGGGTGGGGGGCGGTGGCGAGGCCCCAGCAACCAGAGCAGTGGCGGCCTCACCTGGAACAGTTCCTCCTCCAGCTGCTGGGCCCTCCTTTTGAGCGCCGTCAGTGCCTCCTCCTTGCTAGTGGCCGCCACCTGCAGCTCAGCTTCCAGCCGCTGCTCCAGGCCCTGGTACCTGCCAGGAGGGATCTTGGCACTGGCTCTTCCCCAAGTCCTGGTCTGCCCTTCTCTGCCCCTCAGGCAATGTCCCACCTCTGGTGCTGGAACTCTTGTTCCCGCAGAAATTCCTCACGCTCCAGAGCCGCCTGTTCCAGCTCATTCTGCAGATGCTCCAGCCGGGCCCCCAGCTCCTGGCTCCGCACCACGGCCTTCTCTAGCTCCTGAGGGCAGGCGGAGCAGGCTCAGGACCAGAAAGGCAGATCACCACCCTCACCCAGGCCTGAGAGTCAGGAGACTGGGCTTTCTGTCCTTGCTCTGTCGTCACCCTGAGCAAAGATCTTTAAATCCTTTGGGCCTCTACTCCACCATCTGTAGTGGGAGCAAAGCCTGGTCACTTTGCAGAGTGCTAGGAAAGAGGTAGGGATTGTAAGCCTGCTGGGGTGTGAGGGAGGCGCCTGGGCCAGGAGTCAGAGACACTCGCTGGGCAAGTATTTTCACCTCTTTGAGCCCATGGTTCCTCATGTGCCTAGTGACAGCTGGACGCGCCCTACGTGCTGAGGCCACACGGGCCATGTAAGGGAAAGACAGGCTCGGAGGAGGTGGGTCTGCAGAGCACCCTCAGCCACAGGGGATGGCCATAGAGTGCAGGAACTTGGTGAAGGCGAGGCCTAACCACAGTGGGGGCTGGGAGGGGGAGGGCCAGGATGCTGAGGGCCAGGCCGCCTATGACGGTTGGGCCATACCATTGCAGAAGTGGGTGGGAGACCCACTCTGGCCTGTAGGCCAGAGAGAGAGGTAGGTCAAACCATTCCAAGGTACAGGTACGGGGGGCCCTGGCAGGATGAAACCATGGGGAATGGCCAACTATGACCAGCCACCCCCCCCAAATCTTGCCCTCGGAAACAGTCTACCAACTTTTGCTCTCGTCTCCCTGGCTTAGCAACCCCACCCTGCCCACCCACGAGCCACTGCTCTTCCAGGTATCCCTGGCCACTGCCTCTTAATGAAAAACTAGAAGTCCAAGAGGCCATGCTGCCTGTGGCCAACAGCCACCAGAGCCCAAAGTGGAGAGTAGGAAGAACTGTGGTGCAGATAAAGACTTGCATCTCGGGCCAGACCCCTGCCCTGCCCCTTCTGGCCCCAGCCACAGCCCTCGGTGCCCCACCCACTGTGCCTCTGGCCCTCCACTTGGACAACCCCCACTTGGAGACAACCATCTTGGCCCTGCTTCCCTGGCCTCCCTGCCTCTGGCCAGCACCTCCTCCTGCATCACATCGTTGTCACCAGGAACTGCTCCACCAGGAAATCTCCCCAGATTCCTCTTTGTCCTCAGCTTCTTCCACCCTCTTGGTCCTTGGAGCCGGCTCTTCCAGCCAGCCAGCCCTACCCTCACTTCGCTGCCCGCTTGCTGGCACTCCCTCTCCATACTGAGTGCCAAGCTCTCTACACTCATTATCTTACAGGATCCTGGGATGCAAGTATCATTTTTATTCTGGTTTTACAGGTAAGGAACCCGAGACTCAGAGAGGTTAAGTAACTGGCCCCACGCCACACAGCTGATAAGTAGGGGGTCTGGGCTATAACCCAAGTCTGTCTGACAGCATCTCAGTCACCTCCTAGAGAGTGGACCCCAGAGACAGCCCCTCAGCCTTACCATCTCATCGGTTACACCTCCTATTTTCACATTTCTGAGGCTTCCCCTCCACAATCCCCGGCCCCAGGCCAAGCAAACAGTGTGTTCCCTACTTCTCTCCATTGAGAGGGGTCTCAGAGCAAATTATTTCTCCTCTCTGAATCTCAGTGTCCTCGTCTGTGCAACAGGGATGAAACTAAACTGCCCAGCGGGAAGATTTCATTCCTCATCTGCAGCACACCCTCCACCCAGCACTGGGCCCCACTGGTCCAACCCCACTTCCCATGGCTTCATGGGCTCCTCTGCTTTCCCTGAGGAGCCTCCAGGCCCGCAGACCTGACTGCTCTGCTCACTTTAAACCCTCCAGTGACTCCCTGCTGCCCTCAAGGAAACAGCTGCAACTCCTTCCTTTGTTTGGAAGGAAGACGAAGCCCTGCCCAACAGGAAACCTCCTTAAGGAAGTCTCAGTCTTACCTCCCTCCACAACCCACCTCACACTCCACCTCTCCAAACTTCACCTCCTCCCGGCTCACTGTAATTCATTCTCTCCCCTCCTCCAGGAAGCCTTCCCTTATATGTCCCAGCTGGAGTCCAGTGTGCTTCCTGGACCCCCTTGACTCCCTGCCCAGTCCCGTCTCCACCCCAGATTGAGCATCTCCTGGAGGATAGGTGCACTGGCTGCTGGTACAGGGCCTGGTGCCAAGGAGTCACCTGGAAACACACTTGAATGAATGAATAGTGGGGTTTCCAAGTCTTCTCTCTCCTTCACTCCCAGTCCCAGCTCCAGCCAGCCTCACCTACCACCTGGACCACTGGCACTGCCTCCTAATGGGCCCAGGTCATCCCCCAAGACGACCCTCTTCAACCCCAGCCTCACACAGGTCTGCCCACACCCTTGGGTGAATTTCCCTGCCTGGGGATGGAGTACTGACACCCACAAAGCTGGCCCAATGCAACTCTCCACTTTCCTCCCATGTGTCCTGAGCCCCTGAACATCTCTGATGCCTTCAAGTCTTTGCACACGCTGTTCCCCCTGAATGGAATGTGCTTCCCCACCTAGTAAAATCTCGATCATTCCTTAGAATCCTCCCTGAAGCCTCCTTGCCCGAACCCTGGCATCAGCTCCCCCTTCCACAGGCTCCCGCAGCACTTTGTCCTCAGTAACTAACATATCTTGAGCCTCTGCCCAGCGTAAGCTAGGCTCTTCACACCATTCCCTCCCCGTCTCCCAAAGACCTGCTGAGGCAGCTTCGAAGAGCACCTCCATTTTACAGAGAGAGGCACTGGGGCGGAGCTGAGTAAACCGCCACAGTCAGAGAGCCAGGATTTGCGGCCAGGCTGTCCAGCTCCATGCCTGCCTCCTACAGCCACCCCATCAGAGGTAGGGAACATCTGCCCCTGTCCCAGGCCAGCCATGCCTTTGGAAGGCAGGAGTGGACTCTGCCTTTGTGTCTCCAGCCCCAGCTCAGTGCTGGGCACTCAGTGGCTGCTAATGGAATTAATAACCCCAAACCCCAGCAACTGGCCTGAAACCCTGTTTCCTGACCCTGAGCCTGGCTGTGAGCCCCCACATACCTCCTGGAGGACCTGCCTCTCCCGGCGCTCCCTCTCAGCCTCCTCCAGGTGCTGGCGGCCCTCGCTCTCCAGCACTTGCAGCCGTTCCTCAGCCGCCTCAGCCCGGGCCCGTAGTCTGGGCCCCTCTCGCTCCCATAGCCTTCGCTCGCGGCCCGTTGCTGCCAGCGCCTCCGCCAGTGCCTCTCGCTCCCGTGATGCAGCCTCCAACTCCCGACCAGCTGCCTCCACGGCCTCCCGCAGCCGGGCCAGCTCTCCGGTCTGGGCCTCTACCTCCTGGTGGGCCTCGGCCTCTGCCCTCTGTGCCTGAGCCAGCTCCTCGGAGAGGCGGGTAGCCTCGGTGCCTCGGGCCTCCAGCTTCCGGGCCTGGGCCTCCAGCTCAGCTCGAAGGGCCTCAGTTTCTCTCCTCAACCGCGCCACCTCCAACCTGAGGGCCTCCTGCTCTGGGACAACACTGGCCAGGCTCTCCCCTGGGATCGGCCCCTCCCAGGCCTGGGCCTCATGAGCCCCTTCCAGTTTCTGCTGTGGTTTTTGCTGGACTGGGTCCCCGACCACCCCCTCCAGCTTCTGTTCATGCTCTCTGGCTTCTGTTTGCCCATTGAGTAGGTCCACCTTCTGGCCTGGGGTCTCCTGCTCCTCCAACTGAGCACAGAGGCTGGGCTCCGAGAGTCCAGGCTTGCTCCCGGGGCCCTCCTGTCTCAGCCCTGGGGCCTTGGGCACCGACTCCCCAGTCTCTACTCCCAGCGACAGCTGAGCCTGAATTTTGATCTCTGGACCCTGAGGTAGAGCCACAGAGACAGGGGTCTGGAGACAGGCTCCATGGCCAACCCCCTTCGGGAAGTCCTGTGCCTCTATGGCAGGGTCTGACTTCTGGAGCATCAGGTCTACAGGAACGATGGCAGCCATCTGTGGGGGCCTCTCCACCACCTGTGAGTCTGAATCAGATGCCAGGGGAGCCAGGTCCAAGGTCTGGAGGCCTTCATCCGCTGCCTGACCAACGAAGCCCTGGGGGCCATGGTCTGTGGCCAGGCAAGTCTGAGGAGCTGAATCTGGCTCTGGAACCACGGAGTCGTCGCTCTGCTCCTCCAGCAGGGGGTGCTGAGGGCACGTAAGAGGGACGGTCAATCCCAGAGGAGGACGCTAGGAAGGACCTGCTGATGGCTGGGGGAGGGGACTCACCTGGCCACCTGGCTGCCCCTGCAGCACCTGTAGCAGGCCCCGAAGCTCCTGATTCTCCCGCTCCAGGGTCCGCAGCCGCCCAGCCTCTGCCTCCCTCACTTCATCATGCAGAGAGGGGGCCACTCCTGGCAGGGATGCTGGAGTGTGTGAGATGAAGTCAGGACCCCTCCCCTCCCGTAGCCCTGGCTTGTCACATACACCCCCCACCCCGACACAGCTAGGGGAAGGGCATGAAATCAGAAGCCATCCCACGGTAGCTGCAGGAAAACACACCTCCCACCCCAACCCCTCCACAGGGGCTCCACTCACCCTCCCCAGGAGAGCCTGGGGGTGGCTCCAGGCTCCGCTGAAACTCCAACTCCAGCTCCACATTCTCCTCTGTCAGCTGGTCTACCTGATGCCGCAGAGAGTCCAGCTCCTGCGGGGAGGGCAAGGTCAGACAAGCCCTCCTCACCATGGCCAGACCAAGTGTGTGGGCTAGAGGGTCACTAGAGGAAACTGTGAGTAGGAGTCACAGGGATCACCAGGGAACTCTGGAGGCCACTGTGGTTATGGGGCGGGGGGAGTCACAGTACACTGAGAGACCAGGGTCACTCTGGCAATCTCACCGCTTGGGTCTCACCCAGCCGGGTCCGCAGCAGCAGGTTCTCCCTCTGGGTCTCATGCAGCCGAGCACAACGCTCTTGAGCAGCCTCCAGCTGCTCCTCCAGCAGTGCTTTAGAGGCTTCCAGAGTGCCGGAGAGCACCCGCTCCTCCTGGTTGGGGAGCAGAGAGAACCAGCGACGTGATGCTGCTGCCCCCAAGCATTCCAAGGCCACAGACCCTGGCTCCCCTCCCCACATCCGCCCCTGCACCCCAGACCTCTCCCCTCCATCTGCCCCTCCCTCTCCAGCGTCTCTCCAGGTACCACTTCCCTAGCACCAGGCCTCGCCCCTTCTTCCCACGAACTGCCTTCCAAGGTGGCATCCTTCTAGACCCTACTTATCTCTTATTGCTCCAGACACTTCCTCCCCTACAGTTGGCCCTACCCTCCTCTCCAGGACCTACCCTAACCTACAGCCCCACCCACTCTATTTGCCCCATCCTCCAGAGGGCCTATCCCCAGACACCACCTCACCCATTTCTCTTAGTGGTGACTGTTTCCTCCATAAGGCCAAACCCTCTCGAGCCTAGGCCCAAATTCTCTCCTCTCATAGCCCACCCACTCCCTGGCAGGCCCCGCCCCCTCCCCACGCCCCGCCCCCGCGGCCCCGCCTCCCGCCTCACCTCCAGCTGGCCCTTGCAGGCCTCGGCCGCCTGCAGCCGCTCCCGGCAGCGTCGCAGCTCCTCCTGGAGGCGGGGCAGGCGGCCGGCCCGCTCTCGCAACGCCTCTGCCTCCTCTCTGTACAGCTCGGCTCGCTTGGCCTGTCCCGACAGCGCCTGGGCCTGGGCCAAATGATGCGGAGCTGGGAACGGCCAGCCGCTAGCCAGAGAGATTAGGACGGGAAGGAGCCGGGTCGGGGGAAACCAGAGGAGGGGGAAGTGCGGGGAGAGGGTTAGGGAAATGCGGCGATGGCGGGGAGCGTCTGAGAGCGCACCTCCTGGCGGAGCCTTCGAATTTCGGCCTCCAAGCCCTGCACCTCCGCCTGGGAATCTAGCATCAGCTCGGCTTTCTCCTCCCTGGAGGGAAGGGATACAGGAGGGGTCTGAGGACCCCTTCGTAGGCCTGATCCCGACTGGGACCACATCCAGGCTTAATCTGTTACCCCTCCCCCCAGGTCTCCTTCCCAGCCTGTGGCACTCACAGCTCATGTCGCAGGCGCCGCAGCTGGGCCTTGGCGTTGGCCAGTTGCAGGGCCAGGTGGTGTGAGGGGCCCTCTGGAGGAGTCCTAGCAGGAGTCTCTGGCAACAAGGGGGCCGTCTTGCGCTCCAGCAGCAGTTCAGCGAGCCGCTGTGGGAGGTCAAGGGTCAGAGTCAGGAGTACCCCGTTCCAAGACCCCCACATCTGCCCCCAGCTACCGAAAGCAAGGTGATCTGGCTGCTGCAGCCTCCTGGCCCAAGACCTACCACCCCAACCCCATACCTGGGTCCCAGTCCCCATCTACCACACACACCTGATTCCCACGGTTCTCCTGTTCCTCCACCTGCCGCCCCTTACCTGGACCCCCACATCACGCTCCCTCGCCAGCCTCAACAGCATGCCCATCAGGCTCCGGGACAGCGTCTCCAGCTCCGGAGGTGCCAGCTCCCCAGGCTCAGGCCCAGCCAGCGCCAGCACAACGCCTGCCCCAGGCTGGGTCACCTGGAGGCACAGAGAGAGCAGTTTAGCCAAAGAAGTGAGAGGCAGGGTGTCCCCGAGTGGCGGTGCCAGTCCAAAGTTGTACCTCCTGGATGGCAGCAGCCAACTCACTCTGGACCTCCAGGCTGAGGCCCTGGATGTGTCGGATGAATAGTTCCCGGTGCTCACACTAAAGGGAGACAAGGAGGCAGGGGAAGAGGCTGATGCCAGAGTCTCCCACCTCTGCAGCCAAAGCTGGACCCTCCCCTTTCCTCCCCTACTCACCTGCACTGATGCCCCCAGCAATAGCCTAAGAATGCCTTCCAGCTCCTCCACCGCCTCCTCTGCAGGGCACAAGCCACAAGGTGTTAACGGGCAGGGGGAGGGGGTAGAAGCAGGAAGGGGTAGTGGGAGAGAGCACCTGAGAAGGGATCAAACCCCAGGGTCTGGAGGTCTGGTGGTGGTGATAGGATCAGCAGCTGCAGCTCCTCCTAGGGTGGAGGGGGTGGGAGATATGAGAGGGGCCTTCCCACAGGGGGCTCCAGGCTCAACCTCCCCCTTCCAACCCCTCACCTGGTAGAAGTCCCTCAGTCGTCCCCACAGGTGGTTCATGTTCCACACCCGCCAGGCTGCAGGACCATCATGGCCCCTAAGCATTCTCAGGCCCCCTCGAGACCTGGGGGCACTGGGGCGATAGGCAGGAGGGGTAATTGAGGACCCATCTCCCCTAAGCCAGGCTCTGCCCACCGCCCTCGGGCTCCTCCCACCAGGCTGCCCAGCCCCCTCCCCTAAACCCCTTGGCAGCCACCCCTGATCCTCTGATGCCCCTTACATGATGCCCAGCACCCGGAGGAGCAGGGCCCCATCGCTGAGACGCAAGAACCTCTTCTCCAGACAAAGCGGCCCCTCTCCTTCCTCCTCCTCTTCCCCCTCGGGCTCCTCCACCTCCCCCACCAGCCCGGCCAGTCCCAGCGCCTGTGGAACACAAAGGAGTCAGCTGGCCTGGGTGGGAGCTCCCCACCAGCAGAGTGAATCCTGAGCCCGTCTGACCTGCCCCCTGAGCCCATGCAGCCCCCTCGTCACCAATTCCCTGAATGCCAGTGGCCCAGGGTCTGGCCCCCTTTTCCTGCTACACAGCTGCCTGGACTTCTCCATTCCCCTCTTGAGCCCACCCCTCCCCTCTGGCCCCAGCTCTGCCCCGCTCTCCCCCAGCCCCAACACCAGCCCCTCCCTGCTGCTCACTTCCCCTCCGCTGCCCGCCCTCCCCCTACCCCCTCACCCAGGTGGCCAGGCTCCCACTCAGGAAGTCTCTGATCCTGGGCCCCTTGCTCCCATCCATGACAGGGTCAGGGTGTTGGTCCCCGCTGTGGTAGCTACACCTGCCCCGAGAGGAAGAGGAAGTCCCCGGCTGGGGGATCCCAGGCCCAGCCACAGACACCCTGTGCAGCTTCCTCCTTCCGGGTGCTGACAGACTGTGCACCCCCAGAGTCTTGCCTCAGCCCCCCTCGCCGCTCCGCATCCTCCTAGCATCTCCAGCAGAGCTGGCCCAGAGGTTAGCCAGGGAAGGTGGAGTCAGGGCCACCCAAGAACAAGGCCCACAGCTTTCCTGGCTCAATGGACCATGGCGGGTGAGTCCTCCACCTCTCCGGGCCTCAATTACCCAACTTGAAACCCAAGTGGGTAACCTTGGCCTTCCACCTTCCAGGGCCTCTGAAGGGGCTCCAGGACTTCCGTGATGAGTCTTGGTGCCTACACTGGCATCTTTTGATTTGCCCAGCCTCTCTTTCCCATTGATGTTTCTCAGACTTACCCAAACCACTCTCCTGACCCATGAAGCCTGGGAGATGCCGCCTCTCACATCAAGTCTCCTCTGAACCCCCACCAGAAGTGAGTACCCCTCCTTGGACCACACTCTCCCCCATATTTTATATACACAGGACTGAGATGGGACATCTGTCCTGTAGGCTGAGGGAAACAGACATCACACGTCTGTCAGATTCCAAATGTGCAGGAGTTTTCTGAACACTGTAAACAATTTTTTTTGCTTCTATTTTCCTTTTTCTTTGTGCATCAGAATTATATATGAAGAGAATCTATGTCTAAGTCAAAAAGAGCTCCTTGGGGAAGGATAAAATAAAAATTCTAGTGATGAAAGCACCCTGGGACGCAGTTAACTGGCAGCATTCCTTGTTTCCTTAGTGGCAGCTTTTACAATCAATGACATCTTAAATTTGATGAAACATGGAGCAATAGTGCAAACCCAGGCTTACCATGAGCCGGTCCTGGTTACAGCTACTTTACACTTACTAACTTATTTGCATTGGATTGGGTATTAAATGGGGACTAGGGATTATCTCCAATTTACAGAGAGCGAAATTGAGATTCAGAGAGGTTACTAACTTGACCAAAGTCACACAGCAACAAAGTGGTGGTCTGACCATGCAATGGGAGGCAGAGCAGGGTTGTTAGCAGAAGAACCTAGCTAGTTGTTTGAAGCCTCCTGAGACACATCTGAAAATGCAGATAATCCCCTCAGAGTTGTTATGAGGATTCCATGAGCTGGTGCCCAACTTAAGCGGTCATTAAATGGTCCCTGGTGTGGTTATTATCTTTAGTTGTAATAATATTAAGGACCCATCCAGATTTGACCCTCTGCGAATCTTATTTGCATCCCTCAGGGATTCCAGCCCAGGATGTACTCCAGAGTGCCTGCTCTGGGTTAGCCAAGTGTGGTGACGAGGCCTCACCTCCTGGCACCTGAGGGCCCCTGCCTTGCTCAACTGAGTCATACTCTTCCTCCAGCCTCCTCAGAGGCAGGGGCTGTGTTGCCCCATTGCTCTTGCCGATTGCTGTCACATTGGTCACTCCAGACATGCCAGGCTACACCTCAGTCTCTCAATCTGGTTCTGCGACTTGGTTCAGCTGAGTCAGGCCCAAGGAGGCTCGAAGGGGAGGGAGGAGGTGGGGGAAGGGCTCCCTCACCAGCTGACACAGAGCTCCTGGGATTTCTGGATTTCAGGGCTCAGTTAGCTGTTGAGGGATGTTCATCAGAGGCTGGCAGTGGTCCCTCTCCTTAGGCTAGATTTTTCCTTTAAAACATTTTTCAGATGCATGATTAAAAGAAGTCAAGAGGGGGTAGGGTAAAAACAAAATAAGTAAATAAATAAAATAAAATAGGGGGTAGGGTACAGCTCAGTGGCAGAGGACCTGCTTAGCATGCATGAGGTCCTGGGTTCAATACCCAGTACCTCCACTAAAAAAAGAGAGAGAGAAATAAAATTTAAAATTAATAAATAAACCTAATTACCTCCTCCCACCAAAAAAAAAAAAAAAAAAAAAAGTCAAGGTGCTTAAAAATATAGAGAAAAAAATCAAGTCTCCCAACCCCAAGTCCCCAGCCCCTCATTGGCATTTTCTGTGTCCTTCCTGAGCTGCAGCTCCCATGTCCGTCTATAACAGGTAGATGCAACCACACCCAAGTACAGTCCACCGTCTGCTTCATTTCTGTTCCGAACCATTGGCCTTGGCCTTTTTAAGGGCTACGTAGCATTCTACTGTGCTGCTCTCCCATCATCTATTCAGCTGTCTCTGGGTAACAAAGACTTTAACTATCTGCATCTTTTGCTATTACTCCAGTGCCATAATGACCGCCCTTCTCAGGTATCTTTTTCTGGAAGTTTTTAAGGAGCGTTGGTGCCCACTGCTGCCAACATGGGGAACACCAGGAGACAGGCAAGGAGCAGAGAAAGACAGACAAACAAATGGACAATGTCATCAACTGCCACCGTGTCCCAGCAATCTTCCCGCTCAGGGTTCACCTTCCCCGTCGGCACAGGGTGGGAGTAGCAAAGATTTCATCTCCCAGTTTCCTTCTGGCTTTGAATTCTCTAGCCCTGGTCCAACCCCTAAAAGGCCAGAGGCAGGAGGGTACTGGGGCTCCAGGAAGTAGAGTCCAGGAAGGCCAGGGCAGGTGGCAGCTGGGTTCAGCCGGTGCCCAGGACCAACCAGAGCTATGTCAGAGAATGGCTTTTTCTCCCTGCCTGCAGTGGGCCCCGTGCCCTGCCTAGTACCCCAGTGGCTTGCCTGGGGCCCAGCTCCCTAACCAGATGGTTCAGGGCCCCAGGCTCAAGAACTAAAATCAAAAAACAGCTCTGGGAACTTCTGGGCGCCTGACCCTCTGGTGTTGGGTCTGAGGGACTCCTTCTTCCCCATCCAAGTGTCTGAGAAGGGGTGATTTTCCTACCCACCATTTGGGGGTGGAAATAGCCAGAGTAGGGCAAGAGCGGAAAGGCCCAGCACAGCGGCCCAAACGAGCTGCCCAGGTGGGAGAAGGCAGTGGGAAGCCGGAGCCAGGGAGGGTGGGGCCCAGGGCCATCTGCCAAGTGCCGGGCCAGCTGCCCGGGGACTCAGGGTGCGGCCTACAAGGCCTGGGACCCAGCACTGAGAGGACATGGCAGAGCCCAGCCCCGACTACCTGACACTCGGTCAGCTCTCCCTTCCTGCTCTCCTCAGGGCGCCCCCATGCTCCGGAGGGCCCTGCCTGGCCCTAAGCCTCTTGCCAAGACTGGCACCCTGGCACCAATCCTTCTCCCAGTGGCCTCCAGGAGTCGTTCAGAAATACTGACTGGCTCGTAACCCTTCCCTGCTTAAAACCCTTCAGTGATTCTTCCCTGTACTTTGAATCAAGTTGCAGCCTCTCAAGGGTAGGGTATAGCTCACTGGTGGAGCGTGTGCTTAGCATGCCAGAGGTCCTGGGTTCAATCCCCAGTACCTCCATTAAAAATAAATAAGTAAATAAACCTAATTACCTACCCTCTCTCCCTAAAAATAAACTAAAAATTACAAAATTAAAATTAGGGAAGGGTAGAGCTCAGTGGCAGAGAGCATGCTTAGCATGCACGAGGTCCTAGGTTCAATCCCCAGTACCTCTATTTAAATAAAATAAACACACCACCCCTTCCCCACCCAAATGAAAAAAAAATTAAAATAAAAATAGAAGTTTTAAAAAAAGCCTTTCACCCTGACCTCCTCCGAGGCCCAGCAGAGCGACCCCAGCTCACCATGGACTTGCACTTGCACACCCCCACTTCCTCTGCCGCACACCATCTCCGGACCAGCTTCGTCAGTCTCTCTCCTGCCCTAGGCACCTCTGCACTTGTTGCTCCCCAACCAGTAACACCCTCTCTAGCCCACCTCCGCGCACACCCTCGCTCTACCCCCATCCAGCTGCTTCTCTCCCTACTGGTTTGCCTAATGGCCTCTGTCTCAAAAAAGATTTTCCCTTTCTAAAGGAGACCCCAGTCCTTCTTCCCTTGTAGTCTTATTCTGCTCTGAAGCTTCCCTTGTTCGCTTCGTCTGCTCCCCACTAGAGTGGGAGCTCCATGATGACAGGAATGCTGTGGGGTCATCCAGGGCTGCAGGCCAGGCCCCGGAGACCATGAGAGCGCCAACATATGCTGACCCCTTGCCCTTGCCGGCTCTGTCCTTCACGTGTATTAATCACTCAATCCCCTCCACAGCCGTAGAATATAGGGGCTGTGATCATCGTCGCCTTTTATGATGAAGAGACTTAACACAGAGAGGTTAAGTCACTCACTTAAGGCCACACAGCCAGGAAATGGTAGAGCCACGACACAGAAGGCCGCCGAATTAATGTCTTTGAACAAATGAATTCCTGTTTCAGAGATGAGGAGAGTGAGGCTCAGAGGGGCATGGGGATAAGGAGGGCAACTGAGAGTAAACGCAAGTCCTCAGGCTCGCTCTGAGAGCTGCATCTTCCCCCTGGTACCCACTGCCTTGTCACAGCGGGAGGGAAGGGCTGGAGCCCAGAGCCCAGTTAGCAAGCACGGGGAGACCAGTGCCAAGCCCCGAGGTTGCCAGCCTCCCCCATAATTAATGACACACATATCAAAGACAGCTCCGAGGTACCATTAAATATCCATTAAGCGAGCAAAAAAATAAATCCAGAAGGTAAAACTGGGGCTGGCACACTGTGGGGAGAGGGGCACATGCACACATCCACAACGGCCCTTAAAACAGCCTCAGAGTTCCTAGACACCAGTAAAACCGCCGGTGCCCTTTGACCCAGCATTCTTACCATTTGGGAACATGCTCCAAGGAAGAAGCCCAAGAGGAAACAAAAATAGAAATGTATCTGGAGCTGCCCCTAGCCAAATCCTGGAGACACTCAGTGTCCACCCAGGGAACCCACCCGTGCTGTGCAGCGTGGTCAGAATCCCTGTTTTGCCCTCCCCTGGGCAGCTCAGTCCTGACCTCTCCTGTCTGCCTCAACTTTAGGCCTTAGCACAGGCTATTCCCACCACCTGGAACACCCTTTCCACCTCTGCTCACTCGGCTCTCGCCTATTCATTTCTCAGCCACAGCCGGAAGTCCTTTTCTCCCTCCCACCACCCCCAACCCCGCCACGGTAGGGTAGGGTAGTGGGTAGGGTTCTGTAATACCCTAAACGACCAACCTGTGCTTCTTTCTGGTCGTCATAGTTTCACCACACTCTTTACAAGGGCTCACCTGGAGTCTGGCGCCCCCACTAAACTGTGAGCACATCGAGGTGGGAACCAGAGCTACGCAGGCACTGCCCGCTCTGGGAGAACACTACTGAAGTAGTGCCCTGCAGAGGCGCCGCCAGGGCCGGTGCCCCGCACATGCACTGCTCTGTCGCCAGGGCCCCGCACAGTGCCTGTTGCAGAGATGACTCTCATCAAACAGCTGCTGGATGCAAGATGCTGATGTGACTGTGGGGGTCTTGTGCAACCCCAGAGAACCTGAACATACTTTCACAGCTACATGAGGACGTGCACACGTGCATCGCAATGCTCAGAAGAGACAAGCAGATTCATCCTGGGAGAAATCACTGAGATTAAAAAATCCATCTTAGGGGGAGGTTATAGTTCAAGTGGTAGAGTGCATGCTTAGCATGCGTGAGGTCCTGGGTTCAATCTCCAGTACCTCCTCCAAATGGAAATACATAAATAAACCTAATTACCCTCCCCCAATAAAACAAACAAACAAAAAAAGAAAATTAAATGGCCAATAAATAAAGATATACTAAATATCACTTTTTTAAAAATCCATCTTTGTAGTGGTGATAGTTGCACAACTTGGTGAATAGACTACAGACCACTGAATTGTTCACTTTTGAAGGGTGAATTATATGTCAAAGAAACTCTGTCTTTGATAAAGCTGAGAGTGTAACCCACATAGACTTGTTCAGAGAAGGGACTGGAAATGGGCTGTTGTCCTCAGCAAATGGGATTGACCTGGAGCCTCCAAGGTAGAGTCACTTGGGCAGGAATAGGAAAGGGAGGGGCATCCCATTGTGAACATTGTCAGGGAGATGCTGAAGAGGCCAGAGCTTGGAGAACCCACAAGCTAAGGAATCAGGGTGACGGTGGAGACTAAAGTTGCAGGGACAGAGCTTGAGGATATGAGGCAATCACACAAGGATCTGAGACAACTTAGTATGTGCTCCTGCCAAGGCTGATGGGAGTAGCAGGGAAGTGACATTGTCCCTTGGGAGGCCCTGGAGCACCCCCGCAAAGTTTCTTCTGCTCAGAGGCAATCCCCTCAGGTGGCCCACACTGCTTGTTGTCCACCCAATATCCTTTCTCCCTTTCTTGTTTGGTAATAGTACCCCTGACTTTTTAGACACATGGCACCCTGGAATAAAGTCGATGTTTCCCAGCGTCTCTGGCTGCTACTATGATCATGTGACTAACTTCTGGCCAACAAGATTTAAGCGGAAATGATACAGGGCAGGTTCCAGAAAACCCTCTTCAGAGACAGCTGGTATGGGCCTTTTATCTCCGATTCCCCATTTCCTCCTTCCTGCTGGCTGGACTTTGGCTGTGACGGCTGGAATTCAAGCAGCCACATTGGATTGTGAGGTAGAAGTCACATGTTTAAAATGGCAGAGTGGCAAGACAGAAGGAGCAGGGGTCTCTAATAATCATACAGCTGCCATACTAGCCCTAGATTATCAACCTTCCTACTGCATGTCTGTGAGCTAAGCCTCTGTATTAAGTCCCTGGTATTTACATCCCTCTCAGGCAAATCTAGTTCTAATTCAGAACCACTATGGTCAAGTTTATGCTGAAATGATGGGAACCAATATCTGGGAAGCTGGAGAGCTTTCTCTCTCCCTCCCTTCACTTTTTCACTCCCTCCCAAAACACGTTTGAGTATTTCCTCTGTTCCCCACCTTGAGCAGGGCACCTTACCTGTGTTAAGTATAAAAATATGATCCCCAGCTCAAGCAGGGAGAGTTGATGCAAATATTAATAGCAAAACAGATTGATATACGTGTTTATTAATGCTAAGAATCTGTGCATTCACACAGATGTTACCCAAACTTCTCTAAAAGAGACACACACACACATACTTTCTACGCTGTCACTCCTTGATGCCTGGGTAGCCAAACCCCAACCAGGACCAGCGGGGTGTGTTCTCTTGGGGCCAGTAGCCTCCAGTGCTCTCAGGCACGGTGCCTGCATGGCTGCAGCCCCATCCTAATGTAGGCCAGAAATGGGGGACCCCTTCCACCCTCTCATTCTCTCAGAAGCTCAGGTTTGATTCTGCAAGAGATGAGAAAGATTCCCCCTGGAGAGATCTTCCCAGTTCCTTAGGTGTCCCAGTGCAGGGCATGTGTTCAAAGGAAAGGGGCATTGCTCTTCTCAACACTTCAAAGGAATTCTTGACCCAGAAAAGGCCCAGAAGCGCTGATGCTAAGTCAAATCCTTTGCCTCCTAGGTATAGTTGCTGCAGCCTTGGGCTGGTCAGGACATTTTATTTATGGATATGTTAGGTGGATGTTTGGGGGTGGGGAGTTGGTTGATTGGTTTTAATGTTGGCCCTTTGGCCACCAACAGCCCAGGAATGTCATGTCACCGCTCTGCTAAGTGTAGCCCCAGGCCTCCAGAACTTGCTGGTCCAGGTTGCCATGGCCTGGCCTGCCCTTATCTATAGGCCTAAAACCTGACCTCTGCCCTGGAGGAGGTGTCACAGGCTAGAACTCTTGCCACATGATGGCCGATCTCGGGCCTTCCAGCACCTGAAGCAGCTTCACAGGACACCCCCACCCCAGCAAGCTGAGGCTTATGGACAGCAGCCAGGGTCACTGAGGCCAAAGGCCCACCTGCACCTGTACCTAACTCCCATCATGCTGTCCAAAAGGACCACCCCAGCCCTGGAAGCCCCCTCATCATGCCCTAAAGGCCCAGCCAGTGGCAACAGGACCCTGGAGGGGACACTTCCTCTCCGAGGACTCACTGGACCTCAGCCAGCCCAGATGTGAGGCCAGGAGTGGAGGGAACAGGAGCTGAGTAGCAAGGATGGAACCTGGACTTGCGCTGATAGTGAGGAGCTGCTGGGTGGCACAAGGTCTGCAGGGAAGCAGAAGAAGGGTGCCAGCCCGTGGGGAGCCCATTTGACCCGCCATCTACACTGGCAGACACAAGGCTCTGAGAACCCAGCTGCGGACTCAGTCACTCCCTCTACCTGGGCTCTCAGGGGGCTCAAGACCACTCACTGGTGTGCACACAGGTGACTATGGGGGAAACTCTACATATGCCTCAGTTTCCTCCTTTATATGACCAGAGGATTAAGAGGGATAATGTCTGGGAAAGTAAGGACCTTCCTGCCTTCAAGTCCAGGAGAGTGCTGGGACCCAGAGGCAGGTTACAAGGGCTTGGGAAACCCCCTTCCCTGCCCCAGCCCATGACCCCTCCAAGGAAGCTGACCCCTCTGCTCAGAGCCCAACCACATGGACACCACCCCAACCACCCAGCCCCTTAGCCCTCCAGCCAAGTGGCCCCCTGGACTCACCCTTCCTTCCAGCACCCAACAGTTCCCTCGTCACAGCCTCCACCTCCTGGCCATCACTCACCTGGTCATCAGTCCTTTCCTGCGCTGCCCACCTGGCCTCTCCCCTGCCTCCCACCCACCCCACTTCAACTCTACCTCTGCACAGGAGCCCAGGTGGGAATCTGACCTGTCACTTCCCTGCAGAAATTCTTTACTGGCCTAAGGCACTGGCAGGGTGAAAGGTAAGCAGCTTAGGTCTTAAAAGGCCCTTGCCCTCCTGGCAAACTCTCAGCAGCTCTACTTCCTGCAGCAACTTGGGCTGTTCCACCCTCCATATCGTTCCCTCTGCCAGAGCACCAGTCCCACTATCTCAAGGGCCATGTCCTCCAAGAGGCCCCTCCTTGACTTTCTCTGGAAGCCCTGAATGAGTGCAGCCTGCCCTAGCCAGCTCTGAACCTGCCCGAGCCCCAGCAGATGGCCAGGCAGGGCAGGGAGGGCCCCTCAGGGCCTGGTGCTGACAGAGCACACAGCAGGCAGCTATGTGTGAGTAAAGCTCCCAGGGGCCAACTGATTGGCTCAAATCCGAACTCTTAAGTGGCTGAATGAGCCAGGCCTACTTACTTACCCTCTCTGGGGTCTAACAGGGCAGTACAGTTCACACCCCACAGGATGGTGCCAAGGAGTTTTACTATACCTCAAGCATCTGCCTCCCTTAGACTGTGAGCGCCTAAACACAGCAGGGGTCTAATAATCACCACCTGCTGCTGCTGAAACACATGGCTTCCCAGGGACAAGAGGCAGAGGGCAAGGGCAGGGCCCGCAGGCAGCAATGATCCTCAGCCCAACCCCTGCTGGCCCCCCTGACCCTCCGCACCCCACAGTTCACCGACTGCTGCTCAGGCCTCATGAGCATCATCTCCCCCACAGCTCACCTAGACTCCTCTCCCGGGGAACCACCTCCCTGGACTGAACCAGCACTGCCTCCACCAATGAAGTCCTTTCTGCCAGTCAGATGGTCCCAAGGCACCAGGGGCCCTTCTTGGGATGTGGGTGCTCCCAGAAGGGGTTCAGCAGAGTTTTAAAGAATGATGAGGCTTGGGTTTGGTCCATGTTGGGGGCGATGACTGGAGCCCAAATGCCTACCCTGAGGTCTGTGGTCAAAATGAGATCAGCCATCACTCAGACATCACATGCAAAGGTCATGGGGGTGAACCAAGTTCAGGGCTGCCTAGGGCCTTTCCAGACATGCTCCCTCTGCATGACTGCTCCTCCCTTACTCTTCAGACCACTGGCCTTTTCTCAGCTTGCAGACTGATGCTTCATAAGAGGCCTTCTCTGACTCCTAAGTTAAATCAGGGTCCCCTGTTAGTCTCCCCATCTGCCCCTGCCCACTACCCTCACAGCCTGCCTGTCATGAGAAATGGCCCTGGACAAAGCAGCAATTCAAAATCAAAGAGACAGACATAAACCAGAAGTGTTTATTGCAGAAATCTGGCCGAGGTTCCAACTGGGTGGCCACAGTTGAGGCTGGGTTAGGGCCCCCTGCCCAGGGGTGGGTAGGTAAATAGGGAATGTGGAAGGAGCACTTCTGGGCCTGAGGCCTCAGAGCTGTGAGATGATGTTGGGGGCCAGGCTGCAGGTGAGGCCTGTGCCATCGGGCTCCACATTCAAGGACTTCACTATGCCATCCTCTATCACCATGGAGAACCTGCCAGAAAGAAGGGCCAGGCCAGTTGCAACAGCCTGGGCCTAGAGGCTGGGAATGGAAACAGGCTAGGTCGGGGGAACCCCACGGGGACTCTCCTACTTTTACCTCTTGAGCCGTCGATTCCCAAAGAGGGACACCAATGAATCATCTAGTAACAAATCTGTCTCCTGAAAGGAGAGGCAGAGGACAGGGTCAGGAACCCCCAGAATACGCCAAGACCCCTGGCTGCTGCCCACATTGGCCATGTCCCTCCAAGTCCCTACTTCCAGGGCCCAACACAAGAACCACCCTGCAGGTGGAGGATGGGGGGTGCACTCACCTTCCCAAAGGCCCCAGTGGGGTCAGCCAGGAGCTGAACCTAAGGAGAAAGTAAAAGTCACATGAAAAATCTCCTGCTTGGCCCCTGATCCCCTGCAGGACCCACACCTCACCTTGCCTTCCGTGTTGTGGGCTCGTCCCCATTCTTTGGTCACGAAAACATCATTAACACTCAAACATGCCACCACCTGGATGCCCTTGGCCTTCAGAGCTCCGGCCTGCTCCACAAACCCTGGCAGGTGGGTCTGGGGAGGGGGAAACAGGGTCAACAAAGGGATAAATGCCTCTGCTCCTCAGCCTACCCTTCATCCCCAGGCCCTCCTCACCTCTCTTACAACAGTTTTGATCAGACAATAACTGTGTAAGCTACAGTTCCTTTTTGCCTTGGCCACTAGGAAGCTTGGATCTAAATTTAAGTGTTCCTTGGCCAAGACCATGAACTTCCCATGGGGCAGGACTATGTCCCATTTACCCGAGTTCCAAGTCCCTTCCAGTGCCTGTCACCCAGCAGGATCAATGAGAGTGATGGATTTCATTGCATCAACCTTTTGTCTTACATACCTGGTACCTGTTCACAGCCTTATTTTTTTTTAAATAGATATGCTCTTTTAACTGTCACATCATCTACATTGTACCTTGGTATAAGCTGCCCCAGGACAACGTAGAGGGCTAACAAATGACACAAACATGTACACAAAGTCCCAACTGCTGAGCCCCAGAGGGGCGGGCCTCACCTTGGAACAGCCAGGGGTAAAGGCCCCAGGGACTCCAAACAGCACCCCCTTCTTGCCCTTGAATAGCTCTGCCAGGTTCACCTTGTTCCCAGGCTCCCCCTCAAACACCACCACCGATGGGATGGCATCTCCCACCTAGAAGGAATGACGCCAAGGTAAGGAGTGGGGCAGGAGGCCAAGAGAAGAGCAGCATGGGCGGGTGGGCAGGGGGTGGCGATGGTGGAAGCCCAGAGGACCTGGTAGTTCTGCTTGGTCGGGTGGAGCCAAGAAAGTCCAACCCTGTCAGAGCTTCCAGAGCTCCCTACCCCACAATCACCTGGTTACCCAACATTCTCCAGGTTTGGAGGTGGCCCCATTCCTCTTAAGAGCCAGTTATTGAAAACAGAAAAAGGGAGAGAAGGCCTCCCCGGGTGTCGCAAGGGGTTGAGTAAACAAGCTGAGTTACAGGAAAGGAGTGGGGAAAATGAACAGGAGGAGGCCCTGACAACACCGAGGGAGGGGACCCTGGCCTCAGCTGAGAGTCCCGCCCTCAGGAAGAGAAAAAGGGAGGGTGGCAGAAGGTGGGAAAGTTGAGGAGGGAGGTGCAGGTTGCTACATCCAGAAGGTAAAGAATAAAAGAAGGAATCTCTTGAAGGGGAAGGGACCAGTCTACCTGGGAGTGCGTGAGGCTTCATGGGGCCAGAGGAGGTGGACAAGAGAGGAAAGTCAGGGGCGAGGGGAGAGTCTCTGAGAAACCCAGCAGTTGGTTGTAGGATGAAGCAGAAGGAGGAGAGGGTCTCAGAAGAGTGTGGCACAGCGAGGGAAGGAGCTGGGGATGTTTCCATAAGATGAGAGGGGTGAAAGACTCAGAAGGGTGGGAATTAGCCATGGGTGGACTGCAATGGGGGAGACAAAACAGGGCTCTAAGAGACAACAGCTGTTTCAGAATATGGGGTGAGAGTGATGCCCAATAACACGACAAAAGCGAGCGGGACGGTACGGAGGAGGGCACTATAGGGACTGAAAAGGGCAAAGGAGGTGGTTCCATAAGGCGAAGGAAGCCTTGGTACTCAATCGCCTGAAAATGGTGGAGACCCATCACACGGTGTCCCAGAATGGATGCCGTCTACGAGTGGAAGGCCCGAGAGCCTTGCGGGCTGTTCCAGGAGATGCGGCACGGGGCCCCTAAAATTGGCGACAACGTTGTAACCACGGGGTCTGGTGGAGGGGATGAAGGAGACAGACGGCGAGGGGAGCCTCTAGGGCGGCGGGGAAGGGTCAGGAGGGCAAGAAAGAGGATGACTCTCGCCCAGACAAGCGGGATGGAGGACGCTAGGGAAACAGTCCGGAGGAGGTGGGGGGAAGGTGGGAGGTATCAGGCCTGGCCGAGTCAGCGGTCACCTTGATCGGGGCCATGGCTGCAGCAGCGCTTCTGAAACCGCGGACCCCACGAAACGCCCACTCTAGGCCCCCTTCCAGGCACCTTCTGGCTCCCGCCGCTGCCGCACACTCAACGGCAGTCGCCCGGGAGACCACCGGACGCGTTCTACTTCCCAGAATGCAAAACCACGCCAGCGACATGCCAGACCCTGAAGCCACAATTGCCCCGCCCCCTCCCGGCCTCGCCCCGCCCCAGCTCTCACTTCCGCCTCCCGGCTGAGGCTGAAGGCGGGGCCTGACGTGAGGCGTTATGACCAAACCCTGCAGAAAGCGAAGCCTCGGCCGCCCAGGCCTCCTGCCGTCACTGGGCAGGCGTGGGCGGCGCGCGCAGAGGCGGAGCTTCCAACACGCTCGGCTTATTTGCGTTTGAGGCTGGATCACTGGTGCGCTCGCGAATAGGCGGAGCTTGTTTGCGTGCACCAGTAGGATGCCGCCGTTTTGCTGGGCATAGTTTACGGGTTGGGGCAGCATTTCTGTTCTTAACCGAAAACGAGGGGCGGGAGACAATGTCAGTCACCTGTGTGGGAGTAAAATATTTATTTTGCATTTAAGGAAGGTCCCTGCGTTGCAGATGTTTTACATATAATTTTTACTGTACATGATTTGTAGCAGCTGCAGGTTTGTCTCAGCCAAAACCACTGAGCCTGCGTCCTAGCAATTTCCTGCCAAGATGCTTCCGGGAGCAGCGCGTGATCCTATCAGACCTCTGCTACGGAGAGCACGAGAAGTTCCAGCAAGTTCGCCGTTTCCGCCCCTCCCAGCTATCCAATAGGATAGAGAGTGGAGCAGCCCCGGAAGTAACTCCAGCGGGGTCCGCCTTCTTTCCGGCTCCGGCTTGGCGAGAGCGCGTTGTGGCGACATGAAGCTGCTCACCCATAACTTGCTGAGCTCGCATGTGCGGGGGGTTGGGCCCCGTGGCTTCCCCCTGCGCCTCCAGGTACCGGCCGGGGCGATCTCGCGCCCCTCTCCGTGGCGGGCCGGAGAACTAGGATCCGGTCCCTGCCTAACTCAGTCTCTCCGCCCCGCAGGCCACCGAGGTCCGCATCAACCCTGTGGAGTTCAACCCCGACTTCGTAGCGCGTATGATACCCAAAGTGGAATGGGCGGCGCTTCTGGAGGCAGCCGACACCGTAAGGACCCTCCCTGCCTCCTGTGCACACCCTAGCGGGGACCGTGGTCTCACCGCGACCCCTTACACCAGGCCAGGGAGCCTGGCCTTAGGGCGAGGGTCGGGCATGCCCAGAGATGATATAACTTCTTGCCCACAGTTGCATCTTATCGAGGTGCCCAAAGAGCCTATTGAGGGATATGAGCATGACGAGGAATTTCTGAGGAAGATGCACCACGTACTGCTGGAGGTAAGAATCCTCTCCACTTGCTTCCCAGCCCTCCACCTGGAAGCTGCCATTGCTCAGCTGTGTTCCCCTTTTCTCGCAGGTGGAGGTATTGGAGGGCACGCTGCAGTGCCCAGAGTCTGGACGTCTGTTCCCCATCAGCCGGGGGATCCCCAATATGCTGCTGAGTGATGAAGAAACGGAGACTTAAAACCGTGCCAGGCACCAGTTTTTCCGTTGTGACTGTGTGTATCTTTGTTTACGTATATCCTGTTGGCTAGTTCCGTTCTGTGTATCTCCGATCGTTGGCCCAGTGACACACCGAACACATAGTGTTCTTGAGCTCGATATATTTTTTTTTTCTCATTAAAGGTTCAAAACCAAAAGCGGTTTCTCTTTGCAGCAAATATACATTAAAATAGAGTCTCTGTACAGCCAAGGGCTCTGGGTCCTGGCTTGCCCCATGTCCCTGCGCCTCCCTGGCCAAACCCAAAAATAAATATAGTGTTATTGCTCTGCAGGGCATAGAGGCAGTGCTCTCCCTGCCCCCTGAGGAGGCTGGGTGGGAGCTGATGGGGGAGTCCTGGCCACCCCAGGGGTCCAGGGGCTGGAGCCTGCTTGGAGTTATTGCTTCGGGGGGGGGGGCAGTAATGCCCAATGCAAATGATGAGGAGAGGAGCGAAGGGAGCAGGGGCCTTTGCTCTCCAAATCCCTCTGTTCTAGAGAGGAAGTCGGATTAAGCAGCAGCAAAAGCATCACCCGCTGGGAGACTGGCCTCCACTCCCTTCCCTCCCTGAGATCAGGCTTCTGCCCCCCCCCCATCCCCTGCAGCCCCCTATGGCTTCCGCAAGGCCCCCGACACTCTGAGGGCACGTTATGGCTTGCGAGGGGCAGCACTGTGCCCAGAGCCTGGACACGCACATTCCCAGCTTCTAACACCCCCTAGAATGGGGGAGGGGAGGGCATAGGGCCTGCTCCCAGGGGCTGATGGTGTTGCCCTGGCCCTGCCAGCAGGCTGTGGCACTGCCCAGACCCCAGCTCTGCCCACTTGGGGCTGACTCCATGCTGGGCGGGTCCTGCCAGCACCCCCACCCGTGCCCACCCCTTGCCTCAGTCCATCATGGCCTCGAGCATCTCCAAGAATAGTTTGTGCATGGGCACCTTTCCCTCCAGCTTCACCCCATAGAAATGGGCCAGCACTTTGCCCGCTGTCTGGCGAAGGAGTGGTAATGTGAGCAGCAGCCTGCCTGCCCGCCGCCGCTCAGCACCCCCTCCGGGGCCCGCCCGGCCAGCTTCATACTCCAGCAGGGCCTCATGTAGAGCTTCTCGCAGCTGCTCCACAGCCTCGGCATCTTCAATGTGCACAGAGTCTGCAAGGAGAGGCAACAGCTGTAGACGTGGGACACCTCCAGAAAAGGCAGAGCCCCCATCTTCCCCGGGAACCACTGGATGGGGCCAAGCAGGAGGAGGACAAGGATTTGCTGAAGCACCACTCACTGCTCCTGCCCATGAGCCGGGCCCACCCTTTCTCCTTTGGCTATGGCCACCTGGTCCCTACCACCTTCCCTCCCACTCAATGGCTCACTTTTCCACAGAAGTCTCACACTAGGGCTCAAAATCCTATATGCAGTTCCTGGGCCTGCCCTTGACTTATTTTGTGACCTTCAGTAAGTCACTGTTCTTCCCTAAGGTTCAGTTTTCCTTGTTTACAAAATGAGGCTGTGCCACCATCAGAGCTAAAAACCGGAGGGCCTTAGGGAGAGACTTGTCAGCACCTGCCCCAGACTAACCTGAGTTAGCGAGGGCCAGGGCCTTCAGCAGGACATACTCCTCACGCTCCAGCCGTAGGGCCTGCAGGCGCCGCACCAGTTGCAGCAGGGCAGCCCCCAGTTCCCCCAGGCCGGCCGCTCGAGCCCCCTCTTCATCCAGGACCAGGTCCTCAGCAAAGGCCAGCTCATCCTGCAGTGGCAGTGAGCGCTGGGCCACACCCAACACCAGTACCTCCATCCACACACTCTGCAGGACTGACATCTGGTCAGACAGCGACAGTGACGAGAAGCCTGGAGGGCAGTGGGGAGCAGACCTGGTTGAGTAAGCGCACCAGAGCCGGGCATGTCCCGGCCTACCTAGGGAAGCCCCACATCACTTGGGCCCTTTACCTGGGATGCTCTTGGCCCAGCTGATGGTGACCACGATCTCTCGGTCAAAGAGGTCACAGAGGGTAGCCACGGCCGGGAGGTGTCCGTCAGGGCCCGCTGGGTCAGGCATGGCATACAGCTTCTCGGGCTCAACCACCAGCAGATGGGACACCAGTGCATTCACTGGGGCTGCAGTGAGAGGTGGAAGAGGCACTAGAATTCATCACCTTGCTGGTACTTCAGGGTCAAGCATCTTCCCAGAGTCAGTCCGCCTGTGGCTTTCCTCAACAGCCACTGGCCAGCCAGACTCAGACACCTCTCTACAGGAAGGGCCACACTAGCTCTCAGGGAAAGTATCTGTGAAAGAACCAGAAAGCCTTCTCTGCTCTCAGCTGGGCTGCTTGAGGCCTGATGCAGAAAAGGATTATTTTTGTAAATACTTCTTGAGGGAAATGAGTAAGTGAACACATGAAAGGAAGATTCGGGTCCCAGTGCCCAAGCTAACTACTATCCTGGGTGAATGACGTCAGACAGGCCTCCCATGTCCTTGCCCCACCCCAGCCCCAAGGACCCACAGTGCTCTCACCTGTCTTCCGAGGCCCTCCAGCCACTGCCAGAGGACCAGCGGGGAAGGGGCCTGGGAAGGGCAGTGGGTCCACCTCTGGCCGCCGCTTGTACTTCTGTCGCCCACCCCGGACACGGTCCAGACGTACCCCTTGAATTGAAGGACAGGGCTGTGTCCGTGGGGCTGGGGATGACCTCTTTTGCAGAGCCCGCCGGCCCAGGCCATTCCACTGGTATGCCCCCGTGCGTCCAGCCCCCACAGCCTCGCCCAGGCCCCCACCAGCGCTCACCCTCCTTGAGCATGCCCACCCGCAGGCACTTGGTGAAGCGACAGGCCTGGCAGGCCTTGCGTCTCCGCTTGGTGATCTCGCACTCGTTGGAGGCCGGACAGCTGTACTCGATGCTCCCTGCCAGGAAGAGGCAGGGCTCCAGTGGCGGCCTCCCAGGGCCCGGAGCAGGGCCCAGCAGACAGGAGAGCCCTGACTCGCCCCGGGCAAGCACAAGTCTGGGGAGAGCAGGAGTGCCGTGAGTGGGGCAGGGGAGCCCGGGGCAATAATGGGAAAGATTGCTGGGCTGGGGGCCCCCAGCCTGGGCAAGGGAAGCGCTGGGACCAGGGGAGTCAGGCTGCACCTACCCCAAACTTCTTGTCAAGTCACATCTCTGGGCTGTACTGCCCTGAATCTGCTCTTACCAAGGGCTACATCCAATGGTCAATTCCTGTCCTCATCTTACTTGGCCTAAAGGGGCATCTAATGTTATTGATCACTCCTAGAAACACTTTTCTTCTTTTGCTTGTAGGTTACCACACTCCTGGTTTCCCTCCCACCTTACTGCCACTTCGTGGTTTCTGTGCAGCTGCCTGCACTCCTTCCACTGAAGACCCCCCCAAGGGCTCCCCTCGACCTCACCTCCACTGACTCACTCTCATGGTGATCTCACCCAGTTGTGGACTTTCAAATCTGTATCTGTAGTCTAGACCTGCCTGAACTCTAGATGCATATCCCACTGCCTCCTTGGCATCCTTCCTGCACATCTACAAGACGCTGCAAACCTTACCTGTCCTAGGTGGAGCCCTGGGTCTACCCCTCCAAGACCTGCAACCCCATCTGTCCAGTTGCTCAAGCAGAATTTGAGGAGATATCTTTGATTCCTTTCTCACACCCTAAATCCAACCCATTGACAGATCCTTGTGGGCTTCACCTCCGAATGTATCCAGAAGCTGACCCTTTCTACCCGTGACAACTACTTTCACACTTGACCAGAGTCACTGTCACCTATCCTCCTGCCCATCCCCTGCTCAAAACACTCCAATGATTTCCCTTCTCAGAGTAAAAGCCCAGGTGAACCCTGTGGCCTGTGAGGCCTACACTTCACCATCCTTCTGACCTCATCCCCTCTTCCCACTGTGCCCGGCTCCTTTGGCCGCTTTGGTGTTCCTCAAACAGGCCCCTGCCTCAAGGGCCACTGCTCCCTCACCTCCTTCAAGCTCTGTGAGGCCTTCCTGGCAGCTGTGTGGGAATGCCGAATGCCCCCCTGCAGACACCTCGGGACGCCTGTCCCTGCTTCATGCCTTCTCATCTGTTCTTAGTATCACCTAATATGCCACCTATGTATGGAGTACATACTTATCTTCTTTGTTACCTTTAGTGTTAGTTCCACAGGGGTCAGGGCTGTACCCAGTGCTACGAACGGGGGGTCTGGCTGAATGAATGCACGGCGGCTCTCCCAGGGACTGAATGATACAACCAGCCAAAATGCCCTTAGTGCATTTCTCCTTGCAGCCTGCTTTCTCCTACACCCTACCTGGGCTTCTGCACCTAGCTCAGGACACCTCCTTGGGGAGGCCCTCTGGAGCCCCAGACCCAGGCAGCTTCCCTGGCACTCACCCTGCTCCTCACCTTCCTGCACTTACCACTGTTGTTCTATTAATAACTGGGTTAAGTTCATTGTTTTCTCTCTCTCCCCTCTGCTGGAATATAAACTGCTTGAGGACAGCAGCAATCCTGCCTTAGTCCCAGCTATATCCCTATACCTGGAATGGTGGCCAGGATAGCAAAGCACAGGTTTGTGAAGAGCAAGGACCCTGGAGGCTGCCCAGGACACATCCTGACACTGCCACTTACCAACTGTGTGAATTTGGGCAAGTCTCACACCTAAGCCCTTGAGGCCTCAGTTTACTCACACCTGTAAAACTGGGATGATTAACACCTCCTTCTTACTAAGGCGGGTTGTGAGAACTAAATGGGATGATCAAGGTAAAACATTTAGCATGGTTCCCAGCACTTCAATGCTCAATAAATGACTACTATTTATGGCTCCTGCTCAATAATATTTATCAACTGAGGCAACAAAAAATGCAGGGTTCCGGGGTGGGTCAGAAACACCTGGACGTGGGCCTGTTGGCTCAATGGTCTTCAGGGCCAGAGGGGAGCAGAAAGCTTTTAGACCAACGGGTCTCAGCCAAGTCAAAACTTGCTGCAATGTCACAATCAGTGGTGAGGCGTCTGTCCGAAGTTCAGTTATTAGTAATAAGCAGAGGTGAGTCTCGCCTGCATGAGCTTAGCTCTGGACCTAAATCAACCCCAGCTCAAATCTCGTTTGTGCCATTTTTCTACCTGTGGGACTTGAACAAAGTTTTACAAACCTCTCTGGGCCTCAGTAATAATAGTGCTGGCACCTTGGAAATCGCTCTGGGGGTAACCGAGAGCATAAACGTAACAGGGCACAGGGCCTGGCACAGGGTAAGCACTCAAGAAATGTTCTCAAAAAGTCTACACGTTGTAGCCCCAAATAACCAACAGTTTCCATAAAAATACAAGTAACAGGCACATCCCCAATAATACTTACTATATCACCATTGCTCACTCATATTTTGATATGCTCAAAAATTCAATGAGCACTATTAGCAGGGATGCCTGTCTTTTTAAAGTTAGGTGCTGAAATATGATGAAGCCCCTCTCAGTTACCGGTAAAAACCTGCCTTGTGCTGGCGCTGCTTCAGGGAAATCAACACAAAAAGGGGCATATTATGTTTTCTGCTAGTGAGAAGTCAGCAGCTGCCGGAAGCAAGAACAAGTTTAGGAGCAGGCAGAGGCTACTTTGAATTTTTTAGAGCCACTGTGGAAGGTGTTGGGCCCATAGTACCCAGAAACCTAGGAGGCCTCCGGAGTCCCACTCTTACATCCCACATTCAATCCGTCAACGCATCCTGGTGGCTTTATTTAACTCTGAAGGGAGAGGGCTTTCCTGAGAGGTAGGAGGGCCTGGGAACTTCAGGCTGCCAACCCCAAGTGGTACCACGGCAGTCTGAGGGTCTACAGCCACCCAGCAGGGCACTAACTGGGTAGTGCCAGAAAGAGGGCAAAGGGCACAGGAGTGGGGTGGGGGCTCACCCTGGATGGTCCTCTTGAAGAAGGCTTTGCAGGCCTCACAGGATGCCACACCATAATGGTAGCCGGAGGCCACGTCCCCACAGACCAGGCAGAGGCGTTTGGGCAGGGAGCTGAGCACCAACTTCCCACCACCCTGCTCGCCAGGCCCAGCCCCCTCCCCATCCTCCTCCTCTTTGTGGCCAGGGAGGCAGCGGGTGGGAGCTGGGCCAGGAGCCAGGGTCACAGGGGCCTCAGTCTCAGTCTCCGAGGAACCCTTTGGGCTGTCAGGGCTGGCTGGCTCTGCCTTGATGTAGAGAGGCTCAATGCCCACCACCTGGCTGGACATGGCGCTGGTCACCTGCGGGAAGAGACCCGTCAGGTCACAGGGAGGCGCTGGGATGGGGGATGGAGACACCCTGTCACCCTGGTTGCCCAACCCCGGGCCTGGGGCCAGGCTTCCAGGCTCAGTACGGGGGAGGAAGGGGGGACAGAGTCCAAGGAAGGCTGCCCATGAAGAGGGCCCCCCAGCTGTTGCCATGGGAACAGAGGCTCCTGTGCCTCCAGGGCCAGTAACTGACAGGAATCCCACTCAAGAGGTTGCCAGAGACTTGGAAACCCCCTATACCCACTCAGGCCAGGGAATAGGGTTAACTTAGCCCCCAAGCACACTTCAACCCGAGCCAGACCCCAGCCAGGAGTGGGATACCGCTCAATTTTCTCCAGATGTCGGGGATCTCAGTGATCTCCACACCCAAGTAACCTCAAGATCGCAAACTGAGGTACACAAATCCAAGCACAGTTGATGTGCTCACACATGTTGTGTTTACACACTCCCACTCACCTGGGTTCCCGACTATCTTCACCTGCACGCACAAGCTCACACACACTCACACATGATCACTCTACTGGGCAGGTTCATGCTGACACATGGCCTTTCCCAAACCATGAGCTCTCACTCACGCTCCCATGTGCCTTCGCACACTCCTGAAAAGCATGCCGCATTCAAGGCTCATAATCACACTCTCGTTCACAAACACTCTTACACCCTCACCTTGTCCCCACACTCACACACACAGGCATAGACCCTAGTGGAAACACATTCAGACCTTTTCACACCTGACACATCTCCCCCTCCAGACCCAGGCAGCGGCGGGAGCGGCTCCACCTCCTTGCAACCGCCTCCCCCCACCCCCCAGCACATTCACTCTTACACTCCAGCTGCCGCAGTCCTCCACTACGGGGCGCCCCGCCCCCCCAACCTGCGCACACCTACGGGAAGTTGCCTAAAGTTGCTGCGCCGCCCCTCCCCCTCCACCCGCGAGGGCCCTCTATCAGGTTATCAGGAAGTAATGGGGGAGCGCCAAGGAGGAGGAAGTTCTCCCCTGCCAGTGCGATGACCTTTGACCCAGAGAGAAGGGTGGCCCAAGGCCCCTTCGAGCGCCCCCACGTGGTCTTCAAAGCCCCTTTCCAGGGCAGGGAACCCTTCCCATCTTCCACTCCGGCCCGCCCCTGGGACTTAGGCACGCTCCAGGTGCCCGACTGAACCCTGCCGTGGGACTGGATCCGAGGCCCAAGACCGACCCTGGCCAGGATCTGCAGCCCAAGCCAGAGCCGCCCCCGGTCCCAAACCGGCGCATTAAGACCTAGGTCCAGATCCTTCCCGGACCCTGACCCCGTCTGGCTTTCGACTCGGTCCCGACCGTGACCCGGGCCGCTATGGAGAGGAACCTCGCTTGGAGCCCGCCCCCCGCCCGACTCCCTGCAGCGTTCGCACATGGCCACTGCGCCCCGCCCGCCCACCCCCCAGCGGCGCTCCCCTCCGCCCCCGGACCTGGGGCTCCGGCAGGGCGGGCGGGCAGGCATGGGGGCCGAGCGGCCAGGAGAGCCGGGGTGAGCTGGGGGCCGCGGGCGGCCCCTTCTCCGCCGCCTCCTCGGGCCGCGCCGCCCCGCCGCGACGCGTCCCCTCACTCGGCGGCGCCGCCGGCGGCTTGTAGGACACAAAAGGACATCGCGGCCGCTTCCTACTCCGCTTCCTCCAGCTGACAGCGGGGGCGGGGCTGGCCGTGCGCATGCAAAGCAGGAGGCGGGCACAGCGCCCTATGCTAATCAGGCAAGTGGGGCGGGCAGCGCCTGCGTGCCCGGACGTGTCGGGGCGGAGCCGGTGAAGCCAGTGGGCGGGCCTTCATGAAGGTCCCCGCCCCGCCGCCGCCGAGCCAGAGGCGCACAGGCGTACTTGGCCGCTGAAGGGGTGTGGCCAGGATAGACGCGGTGAAGCTGTGGGATGGGGGAGTCCAACAGCACTCTTACGTAAAGAAGGCGGGACGCGCTGTGTGCGAGAGGAACGGGAGAGGTCGCTCAGTGGCCACTGCTGCCGGGCAGGAAGACAGTATACATATGTAAATGAGGGCGGGGCGAGCGCGAAGGCTGGTGTGTCTGCATATGCATAAGGGGCGGAGTCTAGCACGCCCAAGCTGGAAGGGAGGTGCTGCTCCTTTCTCTTTTCCCCCTTTCCCCAGGATAATACCAGCTGGCACTTTGGACCGCATACCCAATATCCCCACAAAGCTGCTGAACTCGGGGTGGGAGAAGCAGACCTAAAACATTCAAGAAGTCCTGGATTTCCAGTCCCGGGAAGGCGGAGCCGATAGGGCCTGGACGGAGAACGCTCAAGGTCACTGCGGTGACCGAGTGAAGGTCACAGGGAAGGGCGGGGCCACGTGCGTCCGCCTCACGCGGGCAGCCACGCATTGACTCACGGACCACGTACAGACTCTTTTATTCCTCTTGGGCTCAAACTCCACATGGATAGGGTCGGGCTGCGGTCTGGGGAGGGGACAGGGACCAGGGCTGGAGTCTGCCGGTCACTTGAGCCCGAGGTGGTGCTCTCAGTGCACCGAGACATGCAGCCTCTTGTTCTGGCGCCTCTTGAGCCGCTCGATGTATCGCTGCAGCTGCTTGGTCAGAAAGTGGTCCCAGCCAATCCCCGATCGGTAGCCTGGGGGGCAGAAATCCACTCAGGGCAGTGTGCAGGGGCATGGCCTTCCCAGCAGCTGGCTTATGTTAGTTTGAAAAACTTTGGATCTCCAGGGTCCTGGGACCTACTGGTTTTGTTTGTTTCAAATGATCAAGTCATAGACTTGTGCCTCAAAGAGATGAGGGATTCGGAGCAGGATGGAGGTGTTGGGTGGGTGAGGAGGGCAAGTTTAGAGATGTTGCAGGCCTAAACTAGGGCATTGGTAGCAGGCAGCTTTTTGGACACCTCTTGGACCACCCACCCTAAGCCATTAGCCCTCCCCACCCTACCCCACATTCATAAAGTGTCCACTGTCCAAAGGCTCCTCATAGCACCCAGGGAGGGGCCAAGGCCACACAAAAGCTGCCATCCCCAATAGACAAATGGAAAAAATGTGCCTTAGAAAAGCCATATTGCGGGAAGGGTAAAAGCCGAGTGATAGAGTGCTCACCTAGCATGCACGAGGTCCTGGATTCGATCCCCAGTACTTCCATCAAAATAAATAAATGCCTAATTACTCCCCCCCCCCCCAAAAGGCACATCAGGTAGAGAGGGGCTGCACTAACGCTAGAGCCCAGGCTCCTGTCACCCTATGCTCTTCTCACTGGGTCTCCCTGTGCCCAGTCTCCCAACTTCTTACTTTTTGTGGGGCTTCTGTAATACTGGGAGGTGGTAAGGGAATCTAAGGCAGACACATCCTGAAATCCCGCTCCCACAGGCCCAAGCCCTGCATAATCCCCCAAGGCCCCTTGTGGGAGCTGGGAGAGGGGCTCACTCCAGAGGGCTTTGGTGAGGATTTCCAGAGCTTCATTCTCCATGAGTTCAGTCAAGGGCAGGGGCAGCTGGAGAGACAGCAAGCAAAAGGCTCAGATGTCCAAGGGCCCAGCTCTGCCCACAGCTGAAATGTCCCCGCCTGCTCCCTCCAGCTCCAAGACCCCCAACCAACCTGCCTGCCCCTCCACCCTTCAAAGCACCCCCACCCTCTCACCCCTGAAACCCCCAATCTGCCCGTCCCCCACCCCACTAAACTCCCCAGTCTCCATGGCTGCCTCCAACCCTATTCTGCTGTTCCACCCAGTAGGCTCGATGGGGTGTGTGCTTCAAGATACTGAGCGATGACCCTGAGGAAGGCTTTTCTGGGAGAAGAGAAAAAAAAGGAATCAGTCATCTGCAGACTTGCAAACTGCTGGGACTTCCCTCAAGCAGAGGAGATGTGTGGGTGGGCATGTGGGGGGAGCCTTCAGAGACCAGCTCTAGGTGCCACTTTAGTGGGAAACAGTATGGGAGAGGTTTACAAGCCTAGGCTTTGTTGTCCCACCCTCCAAGGTTCCAGTTCTAACTGTCCCACTGTGTGAGACTTAGGGCCACTGACTGACTTTCTGACCCTCAAGTTCTTTATCTGTACAATGGGATAATAAGAGTACAATGGGATAATAAAGGGCACCCCCCCTTATGGGAGTTGTAAAGTTTAAAAGTGATCATGCAAGGGAAGCCCAGTGCCTGGCACAACAGCAAGCTCTCAATAGATGGCAGTTGTTATATTGTTATGAATTCCAATTGCCTGATGAAGGGCTGGAGAGCACAGGTGGTAGGTAGAAGGGGAAGGCATGTCCCAAACAGCGCATAGCATGAAGTAGGAAGTAAATACTTAAAAATTGTAACTGATGACTTAATGAATGAAAGACAGACACCTCCTCAAGCAGCGCAAATCCACAGAAAAGGAACTAACTCCTTGCTCTCAGCTATCCTGGTAATTCCATTAAATGCATAGGTCGTACCACACTGCCTTTGCGCATTTTCTCTATGGCCCCAGGACCTTGTTTTACAGCTGCCCGGTAGGGGGCGTTCCTAAAATATCTCGTTGATTTAAAGCGTCATGGATTAGCGCTGGCGCCCCTTCCAGGGAATCCTAGAAACTTGGGTCCTACAATCGCCACCACCACCCCCCTTTCACAGCAATAGAAATTGAGGCCCTGGCCAGCTCCCTGCTCTGTGGGCCCCCACAGCCCGGTGAGGCCACACTAACCCGCTTTGGTATTGATATCGTCGTCCCCTTCCTCTATATGGCTTCTCAGGGAGCTCCTGCGGTGCACATCCTGCTCTGGCTTGAAGCTGTCTTTGTCATCCGTTTCTTTCCAGCTACTGTCAGAGTAGTGGCTGGCCTTCTTCTGTTTGTACCACCCGTGAGTCTTGCCGCTTAGGCTGCTGCCCTCCAGTTCTGAGACCTCGGGGACACTGGGCAGCGGCACGTTCAGCTTCGGCTGCGACAGCGTAGCTGTGGTCCACAGATTCCGTATGTCTGGTTCACTCGACTTGCCTGAGACATGGCGGCCCAAAGACTTGGCCTGTGGGCCACATAAAAGGAAGGAAGCCAAGGGTCGAGAGGAATTGGGGAGGGGGCGGGGATCCTGAGCCCAGACAGGGCGGAGACTCCTTCGAGGTGGGTGGGGATGAAAAGGGAGTGATTGCTGGGAGCTGCCTTGAACCAAGGCTGAAACCTAGGATGAGTCTGAGGGCTGACAGGGTGAGGAGGCCCAGGAAGGGTTCTTACTTTCAAAGGCTTTTCCTCCATGGTTCTGCCCCAACGGGCCCAGTCGCCACAGGCCTCGGGGCAAGGAGGAGGTGGTCACGCTCCAAGAAGGGGGAGGGGCAGGGTCCCGTTTGGAATGGTGATGGGGGTCTCGCGCGGGGAGAGTTCAACCTACAGCCCTCCACACCAGATGCCGTTATGTCTTCCCATCCCCCTCACTCCCCCAACCCCCAAGAGGTATGCTGAGGATGAAGGTACAGCCCATCTTGGCAGATTCCCACGCCAGACGCTATCTGGTAAACCCCAGAGACACAAGAGACACAAGTCCGAGCAGAGACACAAGTCCGAGCACAGCCAAGAGCACCGTGCCTTGACCGAAGTGGGTGTAGGTGGGAGGCGAGGCTTGGCCCGGGGGTCCGGGGAAGCCTGACTTGCCCCGAAGGTGGCCCTATGCAAGCACTCCTACACCCTCTCGCGTCCCCGGAGCGCCACGCCCGCAGTGGTGCAGACTGTTTTCGTTTATTGATGTAGGCTTTGAGGCACAGTCGTGAGATGTTGTGAGGGACCGGCCCAGACAGGACAGTGAGACAGAAAGCCTTGGTGGGGGGAATCTGGTAATGGATGAAGTGAGGAGGGGGCCAGGAGCAGAGGGTGGCAGACAAGCAGCCCTTAGCCTCCTCCCCAGGCTTCAGTCCACTCGAGAGAGGGCTCTTTGGTCAAACAAGCAGAGCATGCCGGGGAGAAAGCAAGAACGAAGCCCTTTGAGAGGCCCTGGGCCGGGGTCCTGCCCCTACACAGGCACGCCTTTATCCCGGGGGCGCCCCAGGCCGCGGGGCCGCGCAGGCTTCCTGGGGGCGTTGAGAGGGCGGCGGCGACCGCGTGGCGCGCGGGGTAGCGCGCAGCCGCGCTCGCTCTGCGTGTCCGAGGACTCGTCGATGAAGGCCAGGTTCTCGCTGGGGTAGTCCAGCGCGGAGGCCGTGGGCGGCGTGGGAGGCGTGGGTGGCGTGGGCGAGGAGGGCGGGGAGGGCGGCTGGGTCTTCTCCAGGGCCGCAGGGGATAGGGGCCTGCTGGCAGGTTGCGCTGGGCACGGCGGTGGGGGCAGGGGTGGCCGCTCCTTCTCTGGCTGCGGTGGTGCCGTGGGCCCGACTCGCTGGGTTACCCGCGCGGTCACCGTGCCGGTCCAGCTGGCGGCCTGCGCCGTGAGACCGCCCATCTGCGCGGGGAGGAAAGGCAGTCCTCGACTGGGGGTCCTCGACCGTCTCCACAATCCCAGGAGCCTGCCCCTTCGCCAATCAGCCATTGCCCCTTTTCTGCCTGGTTCTCCCGCCTCAGGAGTAGGGAAAGGCTCATCACCCAGCCACATGCTCTCCCCTCCTCCATCTGCACCCTCTCCAGGAGAAGAAAAGCCTCGATTTTATTTCACCTCTCCCTCCCGTTCCCCCAGAGACCTTTGCGCCTCTATCGACTCGGACTCCGCTCCACCGCCGGGTGCAAGGAGTAGAATTACAAAATACAGGTCGCCTAGTTAAATGTGAATTTCAGATAAACAATAGATAAACTTTTAAGATAAGTATGCCCCATGCAATATTTGACACATATTTACACTCAAATATTATTTGCAATTTATCCGAAATTCACATTTAATTGGGCTTCCTTCATCTTTTTGCGAAATCTGGTAACCTTATCCATGAGAGTAGAGATAGAGTCACCTGCAAACCTGTCCGGAATTTATCCCTTTGTTCCCAGTTGGTGCACACTGGGGCTCCCTCAATCTCTGCCTTGGGGAGCCCACACTCTGGAAAGGAGGTAGGCTGGTCAACCTGCTACTACGGTACAGCGCAGGCGCAGCGCCGACGCACGGGTGCCTACCTCTGCCCGAGTGCGGCGGGAAACTACTCGCAGCCAGTTCCCGATGGTGGTGAGCACTGAGGCGAAGTAGGCCAGGCCGAGCAGGATCCAGAACCACACCAGCGGCTGGTAGGCTGCAGAGTTCTGATTGGGGCTGGCGCCTGGGACAACGGGGGTGGGGGTGGGGGGCAGAAAGAAGTTGATTGGGAGGCGTGCCTTGAGCCTGTTAGTCTCTGGTTCACTGCCCTTCTTCCCAACTCATTGAAAAGATGCGCCCTCCCCAGGGCAGTGGGTATGTGCTAGAATGCGCGAATGGATGCAGGAAGACGGGTGGGCATGACTTAAAAGTGTGCAAGAGAATAGCAAGTGGGGGTGCTCACGTGCAAGAATGTGGCATGTGTGAGGGGTGCACTTGTGTGAGCATGCACGGGGGGGTGCAGGCATGAGAGAATGTAAGTGGGCTTGAGGTGTTAAATCCGTGCAAAAATGTGAGGGTTCATTCAGTGGGCAGATGTAGGGATTGGAGCAAGCACGTGTGAGCGCACAAGTGCCCTGTGGAATTTGGAAGCAGAAGAGAGATTTCCGAGTCCCTGGGCAGGAATAAAGTGGGTAGGGAAGTACAGCCCAAGAAAGGTGGCCTCACCGGCCACATAGTCCCCGAATCCCACCGTGGTGAGCGTCACCACGACGAAGTAGATGGCCTCCAGCTTGCTCCAGCCCTCCACGTAGCAGAACACGAACGTAGGCGTGAGGACAAAGAGCAGGCAGCCGATCAGCAGGAAGAGCACCGCGGATAGAATTCGCACCAGCCCTGGTGGCACGTGCCACTTCTGCAGGGAAGGGCAGTAGGCAGGAACGAGGAGTCGCCAAAACCTCCAGTCTCATCCCCATATCCCCTCTTCCGGGAGCCAGCGTGCGGGAGGTTCGCCGGATCCAAGCGCCCGCCCTCATGTGCCGGGCCGGGACGTAGGGAAGGGTATCTCGAGCCCAACGCAAGGGAGTGCAGGGCGTGGAGCAGCTCACCAGAAAGATGGCTTCGATGTGACCGATGCCGCGGCGTAGGGAGGAGCCCAGCCGGTCCCCGACCCCTGCCAGAAGGATCCCAAACAGCGGGATCCCCACCAGTGCATAAAAGATGCAGAAGAGCCGCCCGGCGTCGGTGCGCAGGGCCGCGTTTCCGTAGCCTGGGCAGAGGGGCCATGCAGCAGGTCTAGGGGCTGCCTGGCACGCCCCCTACTTCCCCCTTGAGAAAGCCCAGCCACCCCTTCCACCCTGCACATGCCCAGTCCCCTCCCCCACCGATGGTTGTGATGATGGTGCCTGAGAAAAAGAAGGCGCTGCCCAGGTCCCAGGCTGAGTGGTTGCTGTTACTGGTTGAATTGGTGTCCGGGTTCGCACCCCCTCCCAGGGCATCAGCCACTTCCTGCAGGACAAGGTGCAGAAGGAGGAACCTCAGTTCTTTCCTCCTGTCCTGGCCAACCCCCTGGCCCTCTAGCCTCCAAGGTTGTCCCCTCCTTACCCCTCCCGGCTCTCCCCTTCCCTCTGGTCTCCCTGAAGGTGGTCCTTTACAACAGACATTGCAAATTGGGAGGCCCAATTTTGTTTGACTAACGCGTTGTTTTAGAGACATTTGAGTTATCGGCCCCTTAATTTCACACAACGGATTTTTTTACAGTGGTTAGGAGCACAGATTCTGGAACCAGACTGCCTGGTTTCCGATCTTGGTGCTACATGAAGTTGAGCGAGTTAACTCTCTGTGCCTCAATTTCTGCATCTATCAAGTAGGGATGGTGATAACAGTACCCACCTCACAGAGTTGTTGCGAAGAGTTAAAGCACTCACACCAAAGTAAGCGCTGTGTGTTTGTTAAACTTGTCCCCATGGAGGGCTCATGCCCAGTAAGGTCCAGCTTTCCACAGACCCCCACCACTCCCATTGCCCCTATGGAAGCTGCATTTGAGTCCCTTGCCTTAGAAATCTGATGAAAGTTAGGGACCCTCCCTCCAGGAAGGTTCACATACCATCAAATTTTGCATCCAATTTTAGGAGGGTTATGGACATACAACCCCTGCCCACCCCACTGAAGTCCAAACTAAACCCTGTGCTATATAGTAGGTGCTCAGTAAATATGATTAAATTAATGAAGTGGCCATGTGTCTGCCCCTCTCGCCAGCCAGTCTGCCTCCCTGGGGGGCAGAGTCTGTGTTTTGAGAGTGCCTCCCCTAAGTAATGGAGGCCAGGGCATAATGAGGAAGGGGTGCAGAGGGGCCCTTCCCCAAGGAGCACAGAGCCAAGACACAAAGGCAGTGGGTGTGGGGGAGGTCACAAACTGCCTTCTTTCTCTCTGACTGCAGTCCTCATTAGCAAGACACATTCCAAATGAATCTTCCTAAAGTGACTGCCCCAAATCTTCCATAGCTCCCTGCTGTCTGCAGAACAGAGTCCAACCTCCCCAGCCCAGCGTGTAAGCCCCTTCTCAATCTGGTCCTTTCCCCTGTCTTCTCTCCTGGGACTCCCACTTTGAAACCCAAGCTACAGTGACCTTATCCCCTGATTTTCTGAGATGATCCCATTTCCTGTAATAATTTTTTAATCAAGCCAAGAAGTGAAATGTATCATTAAAAATGATTTAATTTTATTTTGCCACACTCTTCCAATAAATTCACTTACTTGGGGAAAAAATCCTTTGTCATCCTGTGTGCTCTAATTTTTGCTTCAAATGACTAGACATCTGCTAAATCCGAGAACTGCAAAACACTCTTGAGCTTTTCAGCTTCCACGCCTTTGCCCATGCTGTTCCTCTGCCTGCGAGCCTCTTGCAACCCAATCACACAAGCCTCTAAATTCTACCCATCTCACCTGCTTCATGTTAATTACCTGCTCTTCCCAAAGGCCCAGCATCTCCCTCCTTGGCCCCAGCACCTAGCCCAGGGCCCAGCATGCAACAGACATTTAACAAAGAAGGAAAGAAGGAAAGCTCCCTTCTAGATTCTACAGTGAACTATCCATGGATCTGTCCCTTTGCCTAGATGTGATGTCCTCTAGGATAGAATTTGCATCTGTTTCACCCCAGTATCAATTTTCCTGCTCACCCTATGTGTGTATAGCACAGCACACAGTAGGTGCATAATTGCTGCATGACCGCCTAATTATGGAGAAGAAATACCTAAATTCTGCCGTTCTTTTTCTTCTTTTTTTCCCCAGGAAAAAAAGCAATTCCATTGTGAAGATGAAATAGGTCAGATTCCCTCATTCCCTCTGCCCTGTGGTCTGGCCAGACACTTTCCTGCCCAGGCCTTGCTGGGCATTCTAGAAGTGTCAGAGACAATGTCAAGCTGCCTGTGTCCTGGCCCCACCCCACTCTCATCTCTGCTCCTGGTCCTACCACCTTGGGAATCAGCTGAAACACTGAGGCTTCCATACCGATGGCTCCTCCCTCCAAAAGAACAGGCAAGAAAGAGGGGTAGTTTTCAATAAAATAATAAGCGTTAATTTATTAAAGTTCAATTTTAGTTTTTTTTTTATATGACAGTGTCTCAGAAATCAGAGAGTGCAGCAGACGTGCTTACCTGACAGCAGCCCAAAAGGGTTGGGCTGCTGTCATTGGACCAAAGCCAGCCCCATCCCTGACTTGCCCTCCCTCTAGCCTCCACATCATAAGCATGTGTCCTGGTAGGAAGGGGTAGACCAGCTTAGGGGATCCTGGAACCCTCTGAAGTCATTGGTACATGTTTATATGTGCACTTTTCTGGGGGTGGGGAGAAGTGTGCACAGTGTTCTTGGGTTTCTCTAAGGCATCTGTGACTCCAAAGAAGTACAGGAATTAGCGTAGAGTTACCAGATTAAGCAATTAAAAATACTGCAGGGAACATATTTATATTTTAAAAGTATTCATCCCTTAGCTGAAATGCACATTTAACCAAGTATCTTGGATTTCATTTGGCAACCCTAAACCAGTGAGTTAGACCTGAGAACATGTAACAGAGCTCATATGGTACAGCCATTTATCAATTAATTCCTTCATGCCTTCATTTGACTACCATCATACACTGAAGGAGACATTCTAGGAGCAGAATCCAATGCCAGGCACAGCAAGGAAAACAAATGTCCCCATGGCCACCATATTGAAAACACAGAGACCAGGATCCCAGCTGCACCCTGCCTTCAAGGGTGCGGGTCTGGAAGCAGCGCCCCAGCACAGGACCCCACTGGCATGCAGCTGGTGTCAGAGGGTCATGGGTGACTGCTGAAGGGGCTCTCCCCCACCCACGCACCTTGATGAAGAGCCCCAGGTCCTGGTCGCTCACACATGGATGGGCCCTCAGGAACTTCTCTCGGACCTCCCCCAGCTCCCTTTGGGCCTGCTGCTCATGGGGCTGCTCCAGGGCCTGGAACACCAGGGCACCGGACACCAAGTAGAGCAGGACCAGCGCCAGCAGTGCCAGTAGTGTGGTGCTGCGCATGGCGCGCCCAGGGGCCCGGCCAACTCCACTGCCCGCCTGGGGAGGCCCGGCAGGGGGCTCCTGAGGAGCTGCAGTCACTGCGGGCAGAACCAGGGATGCTGGGATCAATAACCTGGCCTGACACCACTACACCCTCCTTCTCCAATCCCTACACACCCAAAAGTGCTTGGAGCCCCCAGCCCTACTACCCACGGATATCCTCTCCTCACATCCCTCTGGCCGGATACTTGGTACCAGGACACACCCAGTTCCCCACCACCTCTGTCCTCCCCCTTACCTCCACTGCCCGGCCCTCAGCCCCTGTCCGGGGACTCCAGAGTGTGAGAAGAGAAGAGGGCACCGAGAAGGGAAAGGATGGAGCGTGGAAGGGGGAAAGAGAGACTGAGCCTACGCAGGGAGAGGCGGTGAGCAAGGAAGTGCTGGGGGCCTGGTGGCTGAAGGGGCGCAGAGGCGAGTGAAGGGAAAGTCGGAGGAGAGGCCGGACCGCGCAGGGCGTGGACGGGGATGGCTGGTCCCGGCTCGTCCGCTGAGGCTGCGGCAGCATCTTCGCGGCTTCTCCCTCCCCTCTTGCCTCTCCTTGCTCTGCTGCTAGACGCGATGGGCCGGGCAGGGAGCCTCCAGGGTCCCCCAGCGCCCCGCCGAGCTTTCGAGGAACCCAGGGGCGGGTCCCAGTCGCTGCGCAGAGGCAGGGAGGAGGGGACGGGAAGGTGCCGGGTTCCGGGAAGGAGCGGGGTGGGAGCGACCGGGGCGGACCAGTGCAGCATCCCCCGGGACAGCTGTCAGTCCCCGGGACAGCGGGCGGCGGCGCCCACGCGCACACACGCGGGCACAAAGACCTGCGCGCCCACCCTCCACCCTGCGGCTCCAGCCGCCTCGCTGCCCAGGCTGCACGCACGCACACACTCCACCTGCTCATTCCCCGGACTCACGGGCACACTAGACCCCCAGGGCCGTGCGTGGCGGGTCAAGGCCCCCAGAGGCCCCCACACACGTGTGCGCACACTCACGTACACACACACTCAGATCGCGGGGCCATCGTGCAGCGCCCGCCGCCCAGGCACCCCACACCCGCCGCTCGCTCCCACCGCCTCCCGGCGTCTTCACGCCGACAACTCGGAGCGTGACGGGCGGCGGGACGGGCGGCCGCACGACTCCCGGAGGCGCCCACGTGCGGGAGGTGGGCGCCCCTTGCCGCCAGTAGCCCCTTGCGCCCCCCGCGATCCCGCACTCCCTCCCCGCACCCGCGCGCCTGCCCTCTCCGCCCTGCACTCACTGTCGGCCCCGCTGCGGCGGCGGCGGCTGCGGCTGCGGCCCGGGTTCTCGAACGGCCTCGCCGGTGCCGGCTGGGCCGCGGAGGCGGCGGCGGCAGCAGGGGCGGAGCGGGTGGCCGCCGGGGCTGGGACCCCCCCTCCCGCAGCCAGAAGCCCCCCTCCTCCCGCGTTTAACCCCTCCAGCGCCGTGCTTCCCTCCGTGCCTCACCCTCGCCACCGGCGCCTCTCCTTACCTGCGGCCGCCCAGCCCCCCAGTCCCGGCCGGTCCCAGGAGATGAATGGCAGAGGAGCCAGAGAGGGGTTGCCGATGGGTCAGGCCTGGAGTCCCAGATCGGATCCCTCGTGCTGCCCTGCCAGCCAGCCAGCCAGTGTGGCCAGCGGACTGGCCTGGCCTGGACATCAGCCGGCTCACCTCTCCAGACGGGAACCACGCTAATCTCCCAGCATCTTCTAGGCCCACTACCAGATCCCAAGGGCTCTCAACACCCTGCCCCTGGGGACAGCTTGGACCTTGGGCTCAGCACTCATGAGGGAGGACATCCCACGGGAAAAGGGGGTGGGGGAATCCACCAAGGCCGAGGTAGGGTTGGGACCAAGCTCCAGGAAATCAAGCTGGGGCACCTCCTGCCCCTACTCCTGTATCCCCATCCCTTGCTCCTCACTTCCATGCCCATCCCAGTCTGGAACTGGTGCCAGCACTCCCTCCCCCACTGCTGGAACAGCAGGGCCCTGGCAGTTGCTGGAACTCAGCCCCTCTCTGCTTTTACCCACTTCTTTACAACTTTTATCTTGACAAATACCCTCCTCTGCCTGGGGTCCTCAGCCTTCACCTGAATGGTTTTAAGCAGGGGCTCTAAGTCTGACCGCCTCCTACCAGAAGAGGGCCTAGACAGGTTACCAAATTCTTTGAGCCTTCCAGTTGCCACTTACAGAAAAAGGATGATTAATTATCACCTCAGGGTGCTATCCTGAGAATTAAAGAGGTGGGTATTTGTAAATGCTCAAAACAGAGCTTAGCATTCACAATTAAGTGCCCTACAAATGTTAGCAATTTTCCTTTCAACAAAAAGTGACTGTCCAGCTTTAAGCTGATTCTCTGAATCTCAGATGCCCTCTCTGGAGGCCATGGGGGCCTGGCACTCAGGATAGTCCCAGGGGAAGGGTTTTGAGACAGGCTCAGTACTAGGCTCCAGGAATTCCAAGGAGCTGGAATAAATGGCCAGGTACATGGGCAGGAGACAGACCATCTGATAAAGAACTCCAGCTATGGAGCAGATGACAGATCTGTAAGGGCTGTGACTGCAGAGGGCAGTGACTGCACTACTAGGGACAGCAGAGAAGGGGGTCCTCAGGACCACCAGGAAGACTGTGTGAGTGTAGCCCACCCATCTGACCAAATCCACACCTGGTAGGGAGATGGGGGCTGCTCAGTCACTGGCCAACTCCTCCACAGGCCTTGGATTAACTCCTGGGCCTGAAGGCTAGGTTGGGCATAATAACAGGGGAACAAGGTCTCCAGATATCCCGATCCACTGAGGGTAAGAAGCATAGTAGCCATACACAATCACAGTGCCAAGGGACCCAATAGGCGGGGGACACAGTTCTCTGACCGGGAGATGGAAGGCTTCATAAAAGAGGTGAAATTTGAATCAGATCTTGAGGAAAGAGTAGAAATTGTTCAAGTAGGGAGGGGGTTGGGGTGGAAGCAGGACTCTTCTGGTCTCTCTTCCCCTCAGACTGCAGGCTGCTCCCTCTCCTTGCCCACCAGCCTTGGGGGAGGTAAAAGGCCCCTGCCCAGCCCAGCAGTCCTCTTCAACGGGCAGTGCCAGATCTGTCTTAGACTGAACCGGCTACGGTGTGAGGAACACAAGCAAGCAGTGAATGGACTCAGGGCACAGACACTGTTTATTGAGTGGCAGGCGCAGGAGAGGTAGCTGGCTCCCATGTAGAAGCGGAGGTGGCAGGTCATGCCAGGGTGCTGTGGGCATCTGGCAGCCAGGGCCATGCCCCTCATCCTAGGGGACAGCACAAGCTCACTACATCAGGAGTAGCAAGGAGCTGGCCTGGGGAAGAGGCAGCTACAGCCCCCGGGATCCTGGGCAAGAAGCGGCGGGTGAACTTGGCACAGGGGCCTAGGGTGGGAGGGACTGGGGCCTGGATGTTGTGGGGGGAAACGGAGGAGGATCACGTCTGTGGGGTGGAGTAGAGACTGTGGTGGTGGCTGCCTGGTCCTAGAACCTGGGAGAAGAGCAGAGGAGTGGTCCGCGTCTGGCTGCCTCCGCACCAGCCTGGCTCCCGCCCGATGGTGCCGTACCAGCTACCAGAGCTCAGGCTGCCAGACATGCTGCAGGCAGAAAATAGGGTCAGTCCCACAGCAGTGACCAGGACCACAGTCGCAAGAGCTGGCGGAGGGAGAGAAACTCAGAACAGAGCCCAGTGACCCAGACCTCTCTGTCTATGGCAAACTGCATTTGGGGGGTAGGATGGGGGCCTGAGCAAAAGGAAACCAGAGGGGACCTCACCTTGTAAAGACAGGAAGCAAAGGCCATTGGAGGTGGGTAGTGGGTGGCAAGACCCAGTTCTAGGTCCCCACGGCTCGATGGGGCAATCTGGGAGCCCAGGGGACCTGAGGTGGGGCCGGGACTCCTACCTGGTGCTCTCGCCCCGGCTGTGCTCCCAAGAGCAGCCCTCGTCCTCGCAGTGGGCCCGGTCAAAGAAGTAGGAACGGGAGCCAAAGACCTGCCCGTTGAGGATGCGGCTGGTGCTCTGGGGGAGGGAGCCACCATTGATGCTTTCTCCTGCCCCCCACTGGCCTCCCACCACCCCCAGAGCCCAGTCCAGGGATTCCCAGTGCCACCCTTCTCCACTGGCCCTCACCAGGTCCTGTGGGGGCCGATGCACCCGAAAGAAGCCCACCAGCAGGGTGGTGGGCAGCAGTTCCCACACAAAAAGGATGAGGCCAAACACCAGGTAGCCTTTGTTCCCCAAGTCATTCACCAGGTCCGCCTGTGGGGAGGCAGGGGCTGTGCCAATCTGCAGTTGTGCCAGTGGGGCCACCCAGACAGGGCCCAGGCCAGCTTGGGGCCAAGAGCCACAGCAGACGAGCTGAATGCCCACCTGGTCAGAGACGTTGTACCAGTCATAATCGAAGGCATCCAGCCGGCTCTGGGGGGCCAAGGCCAGGGCCGCCAGGTTGTAGCAGGCCCGGCTGGCATAGAGCAGGACCATGGCGCCACCCATTGCAGCTGCCTGGCACACACTGGTCCCCTGGCACAGATGACAACAGAGGACCCTCAGGGACGGGAGGCTCCAACTTCCTCTCTACCCTGAAGACCCCAAACACCCCAAAAAGACACTCAAGCATCAGCGCTTGTGGCCCTACCTTGGCCTCCAGGTAGATGCTGGTGGAGGGGGCCCGCCGGGCGACAAGGCAGAGGCAGGCAGCAAGAGAGAGTGCGCAGATAACAAACAGGGAGTCGCTCACCAGGACGCGCACCAGCAGGAGGGCCCAGGGCTGTGCCCGGCGCCGGCGGGACAGCACTGCACACAGCACATTCACCAGCAGAAAGAGCAGCGAGGCCCCCACGAAGGCCCCTCGGACAGCCAGCCTGCGGCCCACAGCACAGTCAGCCCCAGCTGGCCACCTCTGACACTCACCAACCACCAACCACATCCCCCAGGAGACCCCGGTGTCAATCAGAACCTCAGATCATCCAGTCTGAACCTGTTCCCAGGTTTGCAGATGAGGAAACTGGGGCCCAAAGAAGTCAGAAGGTGATTGACAGCTGCAGTACAGTGGAAACAGCACTAGATTGTGAGTCAGAAATCTGGGTTTAAGCCCTGACTCTGCCTCCTGCCAGGGGTGTGACCTTGAACATGTTGCTTGACCTTGCTGGGCCTCAGTGTCTTCATCTCTCAAATGGGAATAACATCAGCTTCACAAGTAAGATGTAAAAATTAATGATATTTGTGAAAGCTCTTAATAAAACTGTGAGATGTTATACATATGACAGGAGTATCATTGCCCAAGGTCACCTAGAAGTGTCCTTGGGTTTGGAGTTTCCAAAGGCTGGAGCCTACAGCTCTTCTTCCATCATGGATGACGCTGGTACCCATGCCCCTCACCATATCATGATTGTTTCTATTATAGTTGCCTTTCACATGTGCAGCGCATCTGCTAAGCCATCGACACCAAGTGCCTAACTTTTCCAAGCCTTTCACAAACATTCCCTGGGTTGTCCTCACCTCAACCTGCCATGGGGGAAGGAATGGCCACTGGGCTTCTCCCTGCCCATGAGCTGGGGGCTGAGCCCACCAGTGTCCCGAGTACTTACAAGCCTCGGCTCATCTCTGGCCGACGCTTTGCCTTGGCCTTGAACACCACCTGGGAGCAGAGATGCCCATCATTCTTTTGGGCCCTTGGGGCTGGCCACCCCACTGCCCACCCCCACCCGTCCCCATGGTTACCTGAGCAAAGTAGAGGTTCATAAGCGTCAGTGTGAAGAACTGCAGGCAGACAGGGCAGCAGTAGAGAAGCCAAAAGGGCAGGGGTCCCAGGCGGTTGGCTCGGGGTGTATCTCGAAAATAGAAGGAGAAGAGGGTGGTACGCAAGGCAGCCCAGAGCAGACACAGTGCCAGGAACACCGTCTGATAGCTGAGACGCTTGTGCCCATACAGGAGCACCAGCCAGAGCTGGGCATAGACGGAGAAGAAGAGCAGGGCATACAGGGTAGTGTAGGCCGCAGTCAGCCCCAGGGTCACGGCAGGCGGCAGCGCAGGCACCAGCCCAGCAGCAGGCACCAGGCCAGACAGGTTACTCTCCATGTCAGAGAGGGAGGCCTGAATCCGGGAGACAGAGGTGGAGTGGCTGGTAGGGGGCAAGGGAAATAAATACAGAGGGGTGGGAGTTGTAGGGTGCAGAGGCAGAGATGGGGAGCTTAGGGGTAAAGAAGCTGTGGCTGGCCAGGCCCTCCCCCAACAGAGGGATCCCTCGCCTTTGCTAGGCACAGGCAACCTGGGTCCCTCACTCAGGGGTATGGAAGGACAGCCTTTCCTGTCCGGGGCAGAGAGTGTCTCCTCCCTGGGCCAGCCTCAGAAGCCAGGGTTGGGGGTGGGGAGGTGCAGAGGCTGAAGAGGGGTCCCTGGCCTTGGTCGCTGGAGTCGTCCTGGCAGGAGGGGGAGAGCCGGCCAATGCCAGTCGGCTCAGGGCAGCGGCCGCTGCGGGGCGCGCTTAACGCCTGGCTCTCCCCCTCCCCAAACTGGGGGGCTCTCTCCCCTCAACAATCCGGATGGTAGGGCCTCTGCCTTTCGTCCTCGGGATTCCGAACGCTGCCCCCACCCCACCCCCACTGCGTCCACTCTCCAGCCGCAGGGGAGGGGAGGAGGTCGACGCCGGGTCCTCAGGCCGCCGCTGGGGGAGCCGGCTCCGGTCGCTGGGACCCTGGACTCCGGCTCCCCGGCCCCCGCTGCTCCGCCCCCTCCTGCGCCTGCGCGGGCGCCGTTCGCTACGCAAATTGCTCAGTCTAGCCCTTGCTCCGCAGCCCTGCGCCGCGCCCGGGGCGGAGCGGTTCGAGAATTGGCGCGAGCTGCGCAGCCGGCGGGCGCCAGGGGTTACGAGAGGCGGGAGGCGACCGTGAGGCTCTGGCCGCGCTGTATCCGGCCCGCGCCGGAGTGGGCCGTGCCCGGGGCCAGCGGCCCTTGCTTGTTTGGGGGACCGCCAGTTACCATGCTTCTCTTCTCCACCCCCAAATCGAGATCGTGCCGCCCGACCCGGGGCGGTAACGACTTCCCTTCACCCGATCTCTGAAGGAAACTTCCGCCCTCAGCCAAGATGGCCTCCGAGGCCCGCCCCCCCAATCCCCGGCCTTAACTCCCGGGGTCCCACAGCCCGCCAGCCGACGCCCTGGCCGGCGGCGGTTCCTGCTCACCTGGCCCGCCGCCTGCCAGGCGTGAGGCCCTGCGAGTCCTATGGTCACCCTGACAGGGGCCTCTGTCCCTTCTGTGTCGGGGCAGTCATCCTGCCAGGGTGGAGGCTCCCTCGCTTATCTCGAGTGCTCCCGCGTTGGCGCGGGGAGTGGCGCCCCTGATGCGGGCGTTGCGAGGGTTCCACTGGGGGAGGAGGGAGGGGGACTTCCCGATCTGGTCACCCAGTCCAGACGGAGCAGTGACACCAGCAACAATTGCATCCAACGGCTGAGCTTCAATGACGGTTTTGCAAAGTGCTTTCACCCACAGTAATCACCACTCAGTTTACAAGGATCACTGGCTCCTGAGGGAGGTGTCATCCTCCCTATTTTACAGGGGCAGGAATTAAGGCCCAGAGAGGCTGAAGGACTTGTCAGCAGAAGCTGGTCCCCAAACGGGGACTCCAGAGAATCCCTCATCTGCTCACACACAAATGCCCGAGACAGAAGTAAGTTGGGAACCGAGCATCCGGAGACGAAGAAGGGACCCATGAGGAAGACGGTGGGCTGGGCCCCGGGCCGGTAGTGGCCCCGCCTGCTGGCCTGCTAGTGACATTTCCAAAGCTGATTGGGCCGGAACGATGACAGTTCCCGTTGCCCAGGCAACTAGGGCCGGGCTCCCTCAGCGCTAGAGAGAGGCGGCGGGCCCGGGTCAGGGGCCTAGAGATCGGGCTTGGGGTGAGACCTGTCTGCCGTCACCATCGGCTTGTCTGGAGGAGGCCTGGGTAGGGGCCTGGGGCTGCTCCACAGCCCCACGGCTCCGAGAGATTTAGATCCTGGATGGATAGACTGAGCTTCCTGCCAGGCCAGACTCAACGACAGATGGGGGCCTGGGAGGCAGGGTGGACTTGGGGCTCTGAGGTGGGATAGGGAGCCAGGGGCACCTGCGCCCCAACCCCTGCTGGCCACCGTTTGCCCCAGCTGTGCCCTAACTACCTGCCATCTTGCCTCCACAGCCCAGAGCATGTTCCAGATCCCAGAATTTGAGCAGAGTGAGCAGGAAGAATCCAGCCCTGCAGATAGGGGCCTGGGCCCCAACCCCACTGGGGACAGGGCCCCAGGTCCCGGCAAGCACTGCCGAACAGCCACAGGCCTCCTGGGGGAAGCTGGTCACCAGCAGGGGCAACCGGCCAACAGCAACTACCATGGAGGTAGGCACCCCCTTTACAACAACCACCTGCCTGTCCACCTTACCTCCAGCTCAGTAGCTCCCTGCACCCTAGCTACCTCCACACTCCCTGAGTGGCTTTGAGTAAGTCCCTAACCTCTCTATATCTCTTCTGTAAAACCGAGCAATTAGTCACCACCATTGTAGTGCTGTTGGGATGATTGGTAGGAATATCTAAGAAGCACTTAATTATAGAGCTGGTGCTTTCTAAATGCTCAAAGTATGTAGCTGTTAGTGTAGGACCAGGATAGAATCACTGAGAAGTAGCTGGAAAGGGGAAGTGACTTGCCTAAGGTCACACTTGCTTGGCATTTCCACCAAGCAGAGACTCTGCCCCAGGCTAGTACTTTCCCTGGGATTGGGCCTTACAGCTTCCAGCTATGTTCCTTCGCACTCGTTGGCTCACACCCTCATGGGGCTGTCCTTGTCAGTTGCCACGGCCCAGTGACCCCAGGAGACAGACGGCCCTACCAGGCAGCAGGTCTGTGTGGGGCTGGAGAGGCATCAGCTGTCCTCCACACCTACTGAGGGGGACCCAGCGCTGGGATGGAAGGAGGGGCACTGGAGGGCAGTGACCATTTCTCAGTAGTCCCCATCCACCCAGTGCCCAGCACAAGCCTTAGCACCTGGAACAGCCACAGAGAGCTTCCGAAAACAAACATCACATTCCTTGCTAGCTGAAGCTGAAATGACACCTTCCCATTTTCAGGAGCAGGAAGGCTTAAGGTCTCCTTCCCAGCCCACTCTGTGTTATACTGAACTCCACGGGCTTTCTTTAACTTCTTCCAGGTCTTTGCACTTGCTGTTTTTCTGCTTTTTCTTCCTTCCCATTCTCTGTCTCAAGTGCTTAATGTGTGTCACATGCTGTTCCAGCTGCCAGGGAGTACATCAGGGACCAGAAGAGATAAATCCTTGCCCCTGTGGTGCCTACATTCTGGTAGGTGAGGGGAGACCAGCCATAAACAAACAAACAAGTAAATGATATAATGCGTTAGAAGGTGATGGCAGTGTGTGACACACTCTTTACTTTCTTGTTGGAATCTAAAGTACCTAGGGGCGAGAGGAGTGACTTTAACTGAGGTGGCCTTGTCAGGGCAGGTCTTGCTAAGAAGTGACATTTGAGCAAAGGCTGGAAGTGATGAGTGTGAGCCAGGATGAGCCAGGCAGACATCTGAGGGAGGACATGCAGGTGGACGGAAGGGCATATGCAAAGGCCCTGAGGGCAGGACACAGTTCAGGCCAGGGAAGGGAGGGGAGTTGGAGACACTTCAAGAATTAAGGGAGGAGGAGAGGCTGCTGGGCAGGGCCTTGGAGGACTAGGCGAGGTCTCCAGCTTTCACTTTGAGTGCAGACATGGAGGGCTTTGATCTGATGTGGGCTTCCAGAGAATCACTAGGGCACCTGTGTTTTGGGCGTGTCTGCAGTGGGCAAAAGGAGGGGCGGTGCCACAGGGGAGGATGCTGGCCTGGGCCAGGGTGGTGGTGGCGAAAGTGGTAAGTAACTGGACTCTGGGCTTATTTGGAAGGTGGGATTTGCTGACGGACAGATGTGGGGTGTGAGACACAGAGAGGATCAAGGATGGCTGCAAGGGACCTGGGCTGGGCCTCTACAAGGATGGAGTGTCTCTTAACTGAGATGGAACTGACAGGGTGTGGGGCGAGATCAGGAGCCCTGCTTGGGCCAGGTCAGGTCAGAGGTGCCTTCTAGGCATCCAGGTGGAGATTTCTAGTAGGGATAGAGCCAAGCGGAATTTGTACACGCGGGAGCTGGCAGTCACTGATGGAGTGTTCTGTGAGGCCCCAGGGAGCCAAAGTAGACAGGAGAGGACCTGGGCTGAACCTGGGGTCCAGCCTGCACAGGGCAGCAGCAGAGGAGGAGCCAGCACTGGAGTCTGAGATGAGCCACCTGGTAAGGAGGGGAGTGCTGAACTGGGTGACGAGGGGAGGGGCAGGAGGAGGGCTGGGAGTGGGGTGCAGGACTGGACCACACAGGCACTGCAGTTGGGGTGGAGAGCTGGGAGGGATAATGGGAAGAGCTGGAGGCAGAAAGGAGCATCTACTATTGGCAGCTAAGCTCCTGTCCAGAAGAACAGAGGAGCAAGTGGCAGTTGAAGGCACCAGGAGAGTCAAGGAAGGCTTGTTTTATTATTTTTTAAGATAAAAAGGGAAAAGAAAATAGCATGTTTATAAGCTGATGGGTAAACCAGGAGCGAAGAAAACATAGGAGGGTGTAGGAGAGAAGGGAGGCTTGCTGGAGAGGTGTTCTTGGGTAGGAGAGAGTAGCTGGTGTGCAGGGGAGGGGCAGTCTATCTAAGTGCAGTGGGGAGGGTTGGGGGAGATACCTCGTGGGAACTTGTAGAAGTTTCTCTTGTGGGTCCTCCCAGGTTCTCAGTGGAAGGAAGCCAAGTCCTGAGCCAGGAATGAGGGTGGGGAGAGGGGTGGAGGCTGATGGGGAGAGAGGCCCTGATCTGAAGGGGTCGTCCAGCCTGGAGTACTGAGTGTCGGATGTGTGCCTGGCCACATGCAGGACTCCCGCCACTGGGTCCTTTGACTGTGAATCTGAACTGAGTTGGCTCAGCTGCACTTTCCTCCAACCACCCTGGCCGCTCGCTGTGAGAACTGGCAGAGAGTTGGTATTAACCAGAGCTGTTTGTCTCAGTCCAGTGGAGAGGCAGTGGGGGGCTTGGCTCTGGTGGGGTGTAAGCTGGCCAAGTATGAGGAATTCCAACTTCACTAGAGTTGGGGTCCCGAGGCAGGAAGCCGGGAAGGACCACTTCAGTGCTGTGAAGGAATGAAGATAGGAGTGACTAAGGGAGAGAGCTGCAGGGAGCTCGAGTGACCCCCTGCACACTAGGGGTGACCTAGGGGTGAGGGGTGCTTGAGGCCCAGAGGGGGAGGGGTGGTAGAAGCTGAGAGAAACTAGATTTGGGGAGGAGGGGATGAGAATGTTCTGAAGCAGCAATGAAGAGGTAAGGGGACGCCTACCGCAGCTCCGGCCCCGCCACGAGGGTGGCTGCAGTGGGGGAAACGGTCACCATGTAAGAGGACTGCACTGGATTTCTTAAAAGTTTTTTCTGTGCATGCCTGCTGTTTTTGGGTTTTTTTTTAATTGAAGTATAGTTGACTTGCAGTGATGTGTTAGTTTCAGGTGTACAGCAAAGTGATTCAGTTATACATATATATATTTTTTCCATTATAGGCTATTACAAGATACTGAATATAGTTCCCTGTGCTATACAGCAGGTCCTTGTTGTTTATCTATTTTATATACAGTAATTTGTATCTGCAAATTCCAAACTCCCAATTTATCCCTCCCCCTACCCTTTCCCTTTTGGTAACTGTAGGTTTGTTTTCAATGTCTGAGTCTGTTTGTTGTGTAAATAAGTTCAACTGCATCTTTTTTTTTTTTTTTTTTAGATTCCACATATAAGTGATATCCTATGATATTTGTCTTTCTCTGCCTTGCTTCACTTAGTATGATCATCTCTAGGTCCATCTATGTTTCTGCAAATGGCATTATTTCATTCCTTTTTATGGCTGGGTAGTATTTCATTGTATATATATACCACAACTTCTTTATCCATTCATCTGTCAATGGGCATTTAGATAGCTTCTATGTCTTGGCTAGTATAAATAGTGCTGCTGTGAACATTGGGTGCCTCAGTTTTCCTATCTGTAAAATGTGAATAGAACTAGTCACACCTCATAGGGTTGTCATGAGGAACTGATGCGTTAATATAGGAAAAGTGCTTAGAAACAGTGCCTGGAACAAAGGAGGATTTGCTGTTCAAAGGATTTGCTGTTAATATAGGAAAAGTGCTTAGAAACAGTGCTGAACAAAGGAGGATATTACTGCAGCTGTTATTATTGTTACAATGAGTTGGCCCAGGCTCTGAGCAGACCTAGGGACTGCCATTTATTCAGCAGGGATACAGGCATGCATAACCAATGCACCCTTGATGATGGACAAGTGAAGTGTAGGTTAGACCCTGTATGTAAGGGCCTTGAAGGCCATGCCTAGGAGTTTGTAGTTTATCTCATGGGCAACGGGGAGCCATTGAAGGTTTTAGGCAGAGGACAGAAACAGTTGGTGTTTTTTTGTTTGTTTTGTGTTTTTTTGGGGGGGTAATTAGGTCTATTTATTTTCAGAGGAGGTAGTGGGGGTTGAACCCAGGACCTCATGCATGCTAAGTGTGCACTCTATCACTTGACCTATACCCTCCCCCCTCAGACATAGTTGGGTTTAGAGCAGGGGTTGGCAAACCACAGCCACAGGCTAAATCTCTCCTTTTTTGTACAGTCCATGAGCTAAGAATGATTTTGACATTTTTAACTAGTTGACAAAAATCCAAAGAAGAAAAGTATTTTCTTTCAGTGTCCCTAAATAAAATGTTAATGGAACACAGCCATGCACAGTCATTTATATATTGTTTATGGCTTCTCTCAACCTATGACACAAAGTTGGGTAGTTGTAACAGAGACTGTGTGGCCTGTCATGCCCAAAATATTTACTCTCTGGCCTTTTACAAAAAATATTTGCCAGACTCTGCTTTAGAGTGTTTTCTGATTTCCTCAGCTCTGAGCAAGGTGGGGGTATGTTCTTAACAGGCCAGTAAGGGGCAGGTGTACCCAAATGGCTTTGGGGTACACAAGGAGTCTGGGCCGAGGCCTGCGGTGCTGGAAGCTGCCTGGCAACCGTGCCTGCTCAGGGTGGGGCGCCATGCCTTTCTGCCCGCTGGGGGCAAGCAGTGTGTGACTATGTGGTAGAGCAGGATCCAAACCCAGCCCTGCCTGAAGGCAGAGCTTCACTGCCTCGAATTGCCTGGAACACCACTGTTTTAATTAAGTCTTGGAGGATGCTCACTGAAGCTTGACCTTGGATGTGTCCAGCCCCACCCACTTACCCAGAAGCCCAGTGGGTGAAGGACTTAAAGCTTTGTGAGGGCTTGGGGCACCTCCTGCCACAGGCCCCTCCCTCTTCCCTACCCCAGCCCCAGGCAGGCTCTTGAGGAAGAAGGCTTGAGTGGGCAGGCCTGGGCACCCACCCACGCTCACACCAAGCTAGGAGCCACGCCCCCTCCCTATCCCTTACTTGCTGCAGAGGCCACTTCTGCCCTGCCCAGGGGCATGTAGGCATGAGAGCTAATTGAGAGTTTAATAGTTGAAGTGGGGGGCATATCCGCTTCCTCCAGGGAGTTCACAAAAAATCCCTCAGGTTTTTTCTAGTAAATAGAAGGACACTTAAAAGTTCTGGAGGGAGCCTGGAGCATGAGAGTTAAACACACAGACCCAGGGGCCAGACTGGCTGGGTGGGAAATCCCAGCTCTGCCACCTACCAGCTGCATGATCTTGGGCAGGTTACTTACCCTCTCTGTGCCTTGGTTTCCTCCTAACCTCCCCCATAGGGCGTGCGGAGGACAGACACGAGCAGTACTTCCAACCTGACACCGGGAGGACTCTTCTACTTGTTCTCATTCCCAGGCGAGGGGCTGGTGCCCAGACCAAGTGCCCACCTGCAAGCCACTTGCCTTCTGACCCTTGGCCCTTGCATCCATCAAGTGCGGAGTTTATGTGGGTTCTTAGAGCCAGTAAAAGAGAAGAGCTGGTGGTTTCTGAGCACTTAAGTGACCAGGCAGGGTGGGCCAGCTGTGTGACCCCTGGCAAGTTCCTAACCTCTCTGTGCTTCATTTCCTCATCTATAAAATAGGGAGAACTTGGTGTCCGCCTCACTGGGAAACTAGGTTTCAGGACATGAAAGAGGGAGAATGGGGTGCTTTCATTGTGTCATTTGTTCTTCTGGTGGTCCTGGGAGACTAGGGCTACTTTCATTTCACAGAGGACACTGAGGCCCCAAGGGGTTGAAGGGCCCAAGGTCACAAAACGGGAATGTGGTTGAAGTGGGGCCCACCAGGCTAGTGACCCCTGCCCTGCTGCCCATACCCCCACGGAACCAGAAAGCACTCTGCAGACGGGTCTGTTCTCATCAGGGGTATTGCTGTTCTTGGCTCCTCCAGTCCCATTCCGAATCCCCACTGCTGATTTTGCTGCCCATTCCCCACTGCCAGCTTGTTCCTCGAAGACCTTACCTACCTGACCCCAGGCCTGGGGTTTTGGGGGAGCCCACGTGCTCCGACCTTGCTCTTAGCCGAGGCCTTTCTGGATCCAGCCCTCTTGTCCCTTCTTGGCTTTCTCAGCCACCTATCTGGAGCTGGGACCCTTGGAGGCCCTGCAGCCCTGGAGGTGACCCACAGGCTTTGGGGGAAGGATGAGACATTGTTATCCCCTGGCTTAGACCTGATCTAGATCTTACTGCCTCCAAAGTGCTTCTCTGACAGATATGCCTTGCTGTGCATGCTGAGCACATTCCCCTGCACTTGCTCCATGCCTGTCTTTCATTCTATACTTTGTTGGTCTGGGTATGGGGCTGGGCTTGGCAGGAGGGCAGGGGATGGCCTACAGTACACAGGTCAGACAAACTTTCGACATCGTAGCGGTGCCTCACTGAATAACGCCCCATCACGCACTTTCAGCTTACAGAGCACTCTCACGCTGTTTATGAGAGCCTTATGTGGTCACTGGTAATAAGAGCTAGGTTTATCCCCACAGAGAGGTGAGGACATAGGCTTAGGGAGTTGAACGGTAGTTGGACAAGGGAAAAACGTGGAGCTCAAAGGATAATCACTGGTTTCTGGATTCCAACCTCTAGGGGACTTCTAGCCTCAGAGCTTCACAGCTATGTGACCCTGGGCAAGTCTTAGCCTCTCTAAGCTTCTGTCTTCTCTATTCTCTCTAAGCCTCTGTCTTCTCATCTGCAGAATGGAAGCAGTGTTAGTACTTACTTCCCAGGATGGTTAGGAGGATAATTAGGTTATGCCCAGGGCCTAACACTCAGTTAAGTGCTCCATAAATTTACCTTAAAAGTCAACAGAACTTTCTGGACATTTTCTCCCAAGTGGGTGCTGTGGGAGGTACAGACTTGCTGCTGACATTTTTTTGTTCTCCAGGGGCCCAAGGTCTCCTATAGGCCACAATAGAGGAACAGACAAGCCCCAGCAGGTCGCCTGCAGAGCTGGAGTTCAGCCCTACCTGGCTGGAGCAGGACACTTTTTCATCCAGGGGACTGGTTTCCTCTGCAAGAGAATGGAGCTGATCAAAGAGCTAACAGCCCAGGGGTTGCTGGGAATCCCAGCGTCTTGTACTCATAACTATAACAACCATCTCTAATGCCCTTATTTTGCGCCAGGCACAGAGGAAAGTCATTTTATACACAAAGGGCCTGGCCCATTATTGGGGCTCAATTAAGATTTGTGGGATTAATGAGAGGTTATTTCAAATCTTCACAAAAGCCTCATGAGCTTCCCTTAGGAAGGAACTGGGGCTCTGAGAGGTAGAGTGATATGCACGCAAAGATATCAACCGGCAGGTGGAGCTGATATTGAGGGCTTCTGGACGGCTGGGAGCGAAGAGGAGTTGAGATTCACATCATCCCCCACCACCCGACCCTCTCTGCAGGCGCTGGGGCTGTGGAAACCAGGAGTCGCCACAGCTCCCACCCAACGGGGACCGAGGACGAAGAAGGGACGGAGGAGGAGGAGCCCAGCCCCTTCCGGGGCCGCTCGCGCTCAGCGCCCCCCAACCTCTGGGCTGCACAGCGCTATGGCCGCGAGCTCCGGAGGATGAGCGACGAGTTCCACGGCTCCTTCAAGGTGAGCGCACGGATGGGCGCACGGGTCCCCGTAGTCCTGGAGCATGCTGGGGACTGTACTCCCAGGTCTCCTCCTACTGGACTGTCCTGTTAGGGTTCCGGTGCATGTCGGGATTTGCAGTCTCGTGACTCCTCCCCTCCCACCGGCCTGCAAGGCATTTTGGGATCTGTAGTCCAGACCCCGCTCCAGAAGGCCAAGCCTCCTGGGTTCCCTAAATATTTGGAGCGCTAGGCATGCTGGCATCTGTGCTCCCAGCCAATCCCGTTCGGATATCCGGGTTCTCTGGCCTCAATTTCGGAACCACCTCTTTAATTCTCGAATTCTGGTCGCGTCTTACAGGTGCTTCCGGATCTCCGGCTCTGGCCCTAATAGGGTCTTCCTAGGCCTCCTCTCCCCGTCCCCGCTATGGAGGGTCCAGAATCTAACCAGTTCCATTCCTAAGAGGCCAAGCGATCGTTCATGCCTAGTAAAGTAGTCAGGAGACCCCTCGGTACAGGATCTTTATCTCCCCCGGAATTTCACTTAGCGGTGGGATTCCAGAAGTGGAGGGGCCTGACTTGGGCTGCCAGGATAAGCTAATTCACTTAACCCTTTCCTCCTCCCACTTCAAAGGGACTCCCTCGCCCGAAGAGCGCTGGCACCGCGACACAGATGCGGCAAAGTCCCAGCTGGACGCGCTTCATCCAGTCCTGGTGGGGCCGGAACTTGGGGAGAGGCGGCTCCGCCCCCTCCCAGTGAACTTCCGTCCCATAATCCAAAGTGCCGCACCGCCGTTGGTGGCCATCTTGGGAGTGGGCGGAAGTCTTTTCTGCAGGCCTTATGCAAAAATAGGATCCATTTCGTCCCTTTCGGAAGGAAGCGGTCTGACCCAGAGCCCGATTCCCTTCCGGGGTATGCGGACCACGGAGGCGCTCGGTCCCCATCGGAAGTTTTGAAATTCTTCCGCCCTTAGTTGCCGGAAGTGGCTCCGTGACCCCGCCCCGGCGCTGGTCGGCCCCAGGTGCCTGCGTCAGTTGCCAGCCGGGATTAACCCTAACTTCGCCAGAACCCTTTCCTCCACGGTAACGCTGAGGGCTGACAGCTCGCTACGAAATGTGCTAATAAAGCCCGCGTCTGTGCCAGCGAGTCTCCTCCGTCCGTCGTTTGGGTCTTTGCGGGCAGGGGGAGAGCTGGTACTGATAATGTCAAAAGATGTCCCCGTTTTACAGGTAAGGGAAACGGGCTCTTTTTGAGTGACATTCTGGGACCGAGACCAGGAAGGGGTTGAGGCGGCGAGCAGAGCCACGCTGCTTAGCCTCCGGGAAGCGGAGCGTGACGAGGCCTCAGGGACCTCCAAGTCCTTATCTCTAATATGGTAATTGGAAGCCGCAAGCCGGCTGGCAGCCGGAATGCCGCGTACTGCAAACCGTGCCGCCGTCCCCCAGGGAGGGTCATTTGTTCCTATTTGGGTCAGTCCTTTTGAGCAGCCACTGTGTGGCCGGCCTGGGGCCAGCGATCCTCAGGGAACTGGCAGGACACGCAGGGCGGGGGGACGAGGGCGGGGGTAAGGCTCCGCTCAGGGCTTGTGAGTAGAGTGATCACTAGGGAACTGGAGAAGCTTCACCAGGACCTGGGAGCAGAGCTCAATTCCAGAAAGATTTATTGGCGCCCTCTATAGACTAGCCAGCGCTTTGTATAGGTTTACAGAGATGAATTAAACGCCACAACTGCTATCTCAAGCTTCCTGGCAAGGGGAGAGCTAGCCTTTGAACAGTGGAGTTATCGCCAGCCGATAACTGGAACCGGGCTTGGAACCGGGCTAGGGGCGGCTCACTCCAGCAAGGGAAAGTCAGGGAGGGCTTCAAGGAGGAGGTGAGCTAGACTCGAAGAGATGGGGGAGAGGGCTGTCATTCCTAGTAGAGGAAGGAGCAGACCCATGGACGGATAAGGGGAGCAGCAGAGGTCAGGCATCTCAAGGATGGGAATGTAGTACCCAGGAGTTTGGAGTTTAGCCTGGTCTTTGAGGACCTGGGGACTGGTATCTAGTGTTTCCGTGTGGAGTCAGGAAGATAGGAGCTGGCTGCTGAGAGGCCTGAACGGGGCAGATTTGGGGCTAGGACAAAGCCTGACTGCAGAAGCAGGGAAGGCCTGGGCAATGGTACTGATCCTAAGGAAGCAGGGCCTTAGGCAGAGGTCCCCAGCCTGACACATCCCTACTCTGGAAGTCCTGTTTCTCTGACGTCCCCACCACATTTGTTTGCCTGAGGTTGCAGCAAAAACAAAGAAAGAATACACTCAATTGGCAGGAGATAAGCCCAGATAAGAGGCTGCCTTCCTTTGGAGGAGGGAGGCAGTCAGCCCGGGAAGCGCCAGGAAGCTGGGAGAGGCCTTGAAGAAGTGCCAGCCTGACCCTGCTGCAGAACCCGGCCGCACCCTCGCTGCGGGGTCTCTGCCACTCTGCCGTCCCAGGGCCAGAGGGGGAGGCGTGGAGCAGGTCCTCCAGGCTGGCATAGAGGGTCCAGGCCCACCCTGCCTCCAGGTCAGGATGTCTTGACTTAGTTGTGGCCTCAGTTTCCTCATCTGCAAAACAGGGATAACATCTCCCTCACAGGGATGAGAGGGATGCTGGGTCTCCTAGCCCCTGCGAGTGCCTGTGACTGTCAGCTTCCCTTCTCCCAAGAGTCACTTCTAGGCCCATCCACTTCCCACCCAAAGCTGAGAACCCAGGTCCCCTGATGTTGGGCAGGTTCTGGGCTGCCCAGCTCCACCCCTAGCAGGTCGATCCCCAGAGAGTCAACTGCCTGTGTGGCTGGAGCTGCCTCAGCGGAGGATGCTGGGTGTTTGGGTCATATCAGGCAACAGGAAGGGGGGGCAGAGGAGGCTTCCTGAAGCAAAGGCCTGAGCCTCTGTGAAGGGAGGACAAGAAAAGCCCAGGAGGGAGAAAAGTAATGGGGGCGTGGGGCGGGAGTGATAGCCCAGGGCAGGGGCATAGAGGCGGGGAAGCCTCGGGGAGACCAAAGGGGCTCTGGTGTCAGGTCACTGGGAAGATCTGCAGGTAGTTCCTGGGCAAGGAGGTCTCAGGTTTGAAACCCAGCAACCCTCTGGACAGGGGCCTGACCTCAACCCCACAATGCCCACAAGCCCATTTTATAGATGAGAAAACCGAGGCTCCAGAAGTGGCAGAGCCAGGTCTAGGGCCCGGAGTCCTCTCCAGCACTACCCTACCCCAAACCACGCTGCACACAGGGTCCCTGAAATCCACTTTTATTCATGTAAAAAAAAATCCCAAAAGGATAGAGAAAGAATGTGACCCCTACTTCCCGGAGCTCGCAGTCTCTACCCAGTGCTCCCTGGGGAAGTGAAGGAGATGACGCCCACTCTGGGGTATGGGTGTCATGGGGGCAAGGCTCTTCTGGCCCAGAGTGACCCACTCAGCACCTTCTCTAGAACTGAGGACAGGAAAGAGGGGCGGAGGACTAAGAGGGCCCTAGGAAGGTGAAGGGAGGGAGTTAGTGTGGGGTGCTCACCCCAGTTTAAAAAAATAAAATTTCTAAAGATAAAAAGTTAAAAAAAAAAAAAAAAGCATTAGTGTCTTGGCCTCCTGTCCTCCTCCCAGCACCCACCCTGGCCCTTTGGCCACCTCTTGCTCAGCCAGTTCAGAGCTTCGTATTCTCCTCTTGGCTCTCCAAGTCAGCACCGGACAGGTGCCCACTGCTCCCGGGCGCGTGACCATTGCTGGCACAGGCCACCAGATGCCCGTCCCCCAGTCCCTCTGGTGACTCGCCCAGCAGGCTCCAGCGGATCTCCTGGGGCAGCCTTGCCCGCTGCTCCTGACACTCCTGGGCCAGCTGGGCCAGCAGCTACAGGAGGAGGAAGAGTAGCACAGGTGAGGCCAGCCCACCCAGCACTCTGCCTGCCTGCTGCCCGCCTGCCCCTCATCCAAGGCCTCACCTGGGGCTCCTCTTCCACCAGCTGTTGTAGGACCTGCTGCTGCCCTGCCACAAGGCGTTCATACCGCTGCTTCTGGGCCTCCTCCAGCTGTGGGGGGGCAAGGGCTCAGCCAAGGGTCTCTGAGGGAGGGGCCCCAGCCCCGGGGCTCTGCCTGGGTATAGACATCAGGCAGGTGCAGGCTCCCGGGGTTGTGAGGTGACCCTTACAGACAATGCTCCAGCTGTTGCAGTCGGCTTCGGATGTGATGCGGGTGAGAGAGGGCTCCGGGGAAAGGACTCTAGAAGTCCGTCTAGTGCAATGCAGCACCAGGCCGGGACCCAGGACACAGGTTTCCAATGACTAAAGGAACAGGGGTGGGTTAGGGTGGCACCTGAGTTTCACTTACCCGACGGATCGAGTTGACCGACTCAGTGATGTGCCGCCGGTTAATCTCTGTCAGTTCCCTGCACGGGAGCGAGGCAGGATGGGCTCAGTGCCCCTGCACCCAGCCCTGCCTGCCCAGCGCCCAAATGGCTCCCAGCCCTGATGCCCTTACGCCTCCTTCTTATGTTTCTCTCTCGTCTTGGCCTCTGAGATACTGTTGTGGCGCTTCCTGTCCAGGATCTTCTGCAGTTCCTTCTTCTCCCTGGAGGAGCCCATGGGGGAAGAGGCAGGGTCAGTGGCACGACTGGGGGCTCTGCCTGCCACCTGGCACCAGGGAGTCCCCTGTCCCACCCACATGAGATTCCCTGCCTTCACCTGTCATTCATCTCCTTCAGTCTCTTGAGTTGAGTTGTGTGAGCATCCATGACAACCTCCCTGAGCCGCTGCTGAGCCTAGAGACACAGGTGGCCAACAGGTGACATGGGCCAATGAAGGTCTGTCCAGGAGACAGGCTCCCCCCCACTGCCACATGCCCCCTTCACCTGTCTCAGGTGCTCCAGTCTCCGCTCAGCATCTATATCTGCCTGGGCTTCCTTCAGCTCCAGCAGACACTGCACCTGTTTCTTCTGGAACTCTTGATACCGCTTCACCTCTTCGTCCTCCTCCTTGTCTTCCCCACCTCTGTGGGGAGAACCCCTCTGGGTGATGCTCTGGTTGTCACGTGGGCTGGGAGGGTGGGGACAAGGCATATCCCAGCAGGCAATGGCAGGTGCCAGCCTGGAGGGGCGGGGTCTATTATGCCAAAGAGGAGGCCCGTTAGCTTCACCCCAATGATAGGAGCCTGTCTGGGCAACAGTCTCTCAGAACATATGCCCTCATGGGGACTTCAAAAGAGGTGTCACTCACTGATGGAACCCAGCCTCCTCTGTCTTCCTTTCACCCAACCCTCCCCACTGGGGGTCAAGGGGCAGCCCTTGGCCATCCCTCCAAGCCCACCTAGTGCAGAAATCCACATGCAGACACACCCTCACGTTCACATCAGCACACGCAGCACACTTGCACGCAGGCAGTCTGGACACTCACAGGACACCTGGCCGGTGCTGGCACCTGCTCTCAGCCCGAGCCTGGCCCAGGCCATCAAGCAATCGGCGAGTAAGGGCGTCCGCCTTCCGCTGATGCTTCTTGCGCAGCTCCCGCAAGTCTCGCTCTTGCCGGCTCCGGAGTTTCACCAGGGCTTTGTGGCCTCGCAGCTCATCCAGTGGGACCGGGGCCACCTCTGTGAGCAGCAGAGCCAAGGCAGGCTGGGCTGGGCTGAGCTGGGGCAGGCAGACCCTGCAGGAGCACCCACTCCCTCCAGGAGAATCCCCGTCCCCAGAACAGATCCCCCCCTACCTGAGAGGATGCTGGCGACGAGATCGTCACGCTGACCTGGAAAGCAGGGCAAGACTGAAAGCTGGAGGAAGAACAGCGGAGCTCCTCCCCTCGACCCACCCCAGGCCCAGGCCACCCCTCACCTGGGCTGCTGACGGAAGCGCTAGTGGGGGAGGTGGCAGGGCCTGGGGGACGGCGGGGGGAGACATCCAGTGGGCTGGGTGTAGGATTTGGAGTCAGCTGGGACCCCAGCTGCTGAGACTGGGTCTCTTGGCATGTCTCCGGGCCAGCCTGAGCCTGCAGGGGAGAAAGCAGAATGCTCTTTCCAGAAATGCTGTTCTTTCCAGGCCTTCTATCCTTCACAGCCTCCCAGGGCTCCCCAGTGCTTTGGTCAGCCTCCCTCAGCCCTGGACTCATCTGTAATGTGGGGACAACCACATGCAAACAAGAGGTATAAAACAAGCATTTCTACCCATCTTTCCACATGGGGTGTGAGGGAGGTAATGTGAGCTTGGGTCTCTAGGATGCCAGCCTTCACTGCATGTGCTGTGGAACTTCCAGATTGTTCTGGAAAGCCTTGGCCCAGCCCCAAGCTTCTTCCCCTCTCCGAGTCCCCCTCCACCCTTGCCCACAGCTGCTCATCTTCCTTGTTACTTAGCTCCTGATTAAATCAACGAAGGAAGTAACCGCAGAGTGGGCACCAGCCTCTCCCTCTAACAGCTCCAGGCAGCCGTCTCTCTTCCCCGCCTGCCACAGGCCCCCGGGAGACTGGGTCGAGATGTGCCGGCAGGCGAGCCTCTGCTCCTGAGCCCTCCCCGCAGAAGCCACTGCCTATCTCATAGCTCCCAGAACAAATGTTTTAAAAGCTTCTATGGCTTCCAACTGTACTGCTGAAGTGGCTGAACCCTGCCCCATGCCTTTGACCCCCCTGGCAGCAGTTAGAATACTAGCCCAGGACTATCCTGAAGGCCTTTTGCATGCAAAAAGGTGGTTTCCACCTCCTTAAAATGTGGTGAGTAATCCAAGGCCACTGAGCTTATTTAATGCGAGGCCAAAAGCTTCACACTGAGCAGGGCGGGCAGGGTGGTGGAAAGGCCAGCATTGGAGGCAGAGCTGAAGGGGTTGGGAGGGTGTGGGTAAACACCTGAGGCTGGCGTGTGCAGCATGAGGGAAACAGCCCCACTCAGGGATGAACAGCCAGACCACCAGCTGGGGGTGGGGTGGACGGTGCAGGTGGAGGCAGGTGGAGAAGGCTGCAGGGTGCTTCTCCACCAGGGCTGGGCCTGGCCTACCCCACCCCTCCCCCCAGGGTCCAGGTGAGCCTAAGCCCTGTGGCCTCCTGCCTGCCCCTGCCCTGCCCTGGCTCACCTCACTCTCCCCAATGAGGGCAGCCAGCTGCTTGGCTCTCTGGTCCATCAGGCTGACGTGCTTGATGGGGTTGATCAGGGCCTCTGCGTAGTCTGGGGGGGCAGTGGGCAAGGGTCTCAGAAACAGAACCCCTAGGGCCACAACTTCCCCAACAACTGGTCTCATGGAAGGACTACAGAACCCGCCCTCAGATCTGTTTATCACCTTCAACTGAGGCCACCAGTCCCAGCCACTCCCAAGCCCTGGTGGCATCTTTGTCCCCTACCTGCCTCGCCTGCCCCACCCCAGCTCCCTCCAACTCACCCTGGTGATCGTCGGGGATGTAGTCAGAGGCCTCGGTATAGATGAGCAGGGCTGGCAGGCAGAGCGGCTGGTTGGCCTCATTCCGCAGGCAGATGTAGTGGTACCCTGGAAGGGCGGGAGGGCAAGGTTGGCTGGGCCGCAGGCAGGTTCCCACACACTCTGGCCCCAAGCTGCCCAGAGCCCAGATAGCCTCACCTGAGCGGATGGCAGAGACGGGCAGGATCCGGTGCCCCACGAACTTGCCGCCCTCCTCAAAGGCCGCGATACGCAGTGAAGCCAGTGTGGGCAGCACCACCTGAGGGCCCAGACTTGTTTGAGCCACAGCTGACCACAGCCACCAAGGCCGAAACCCAGAGCGGGCCCTTGGACAATGTGACCTAACCACTGACCATCAGTCACCATTGTCACTGAGCCAATGATGGACCCTCCCCTCCATGGCCTGGCCAAACAGATGGCCAGCAACCACCAGAGCCCTGAGTCAAAAGAACAGCCAGATGGACTTCTCCAGGCACCATTAGGGCAGGATAGGTCTGGTCATCACCAGCGTAGAAACTACAGTAAGCCATGCATCAGGGACTGAGGCCACACCCCACCCCAGCAGGGTACAGAGAGCCCATCCATTTGGGAGGCAGGAAGAGCTGGGCTAAGTTTGTGGCTATGATCTCGGGCAAGTCCCTCCTGCCTGGGAGATGGGGTGGACTGTGCCCACTCCCCACAGGAAGGCTACAGAACTCCCTTCTGTCACAGCTTCCTGTCCTCTTCTCTCACCCCGCAGAGGGCACGGAGCTGAGCCTGACACTGGGACATGCAGGACCTGGGGTGGGGCCTGGAGGTGACACCCCCACCTCCTGACTCCCGACTGTGCTCCTGGTTCCCATCCCCCCACCCAGAGAGGCAGCAGGTTGGAGCTCCCTGGGACTGGGCTGGGTGCTACACCAAGCTCACCTTGGGGAAGTCAAAGGGCTCCTCATCCCACACAGGGTTGAAGGAGTTCCCCTGAGAGGTCCGCGTGCGGTACTTGCGCCGTGTGTCGACAGGGAGGCCAAACATATCCACCTCCACGTAGATGCCCACCTTCCTGTCGGACAGGAACTGCCCCGAGATCACCTGGGGGGCCAGGAGGGTAAGGTGGCTGCTGAGAGTCCCACCCCCAGGACACCTTGGCCTGAGCCCTCCCTGGCCCCACCTTGACCCGCAAGGCGTTAGCCACAATGCCGTCCACGATGACCTCGGTAAAGGGGTCAAAGCACTTGTCCGGCCGTCGCATGAACTCGGGCTTGAGCAGGTAGCCGCTGCGCCCGTTGTACTCGAACACACCTGCGTTGAGCTGCATCGCCACATCTGGGGGCGACACGGGAAGGGCGAGGGTCAGCTGGTCAAATGGGGTCAACAGTCAGTGCTATGCAGAGGAGGGCCAGGGATCATTAAGGTCAAATCAAATGGCATCAGGGATCCAGACTCAAGAAACATCAGATGGGGGAAGGGTCTAGGGTCAGGCAAGGTCAGGAGATGGGGTCAGCCAAGGTCTTGGCTGGGTCTGGGGATCTGGGATTAGATAGAAGTCCATTCAGGTAAGATTCACAGGATTATGGGGCAGAAGTCAGTGCAGCTGGGGGCCAGAGATCAAAGGCCAAGGCAGGCCAGTGCTCACCCAGAGTCTGGAAGTTGAGCGCAACAAGCTGACAGCCCACGTTCCAGAAGAGCTGAGGCATGTAGTTGGACGAGTCCACGCGGGTGCCCTTGGGGTAGATGCGGCTGAGCTGCTGCTTGTTGTATCTGATGGGGGCAGTCAGGGGCCACGCCAGGTACTGCGCCTGCCTCCTGCCTCGAGCCCAGTGCTCCAGGCTCATCCTGGGCAACTGTGAACGGACCTCCCGGCCTCTGCTCAAGCTGCCCCTTCAGTGCCCCCAGTTCTCAACCTAGGCCCTGTGCAGTCTCCCAGGCCCACCCACAACCCAGACCAGGGTGCTGCAGCATCAGGACCCTGTGCAGGTGGTGGGTGGCGTTAAGTGGGGTCTGAACAACCTGAGCCAGCCTCCCAGCGAGTACCCCAGCCCTGCTTGCCAGCCCCAGCCCTGTGGAAGGATACTCCACGAATTCCATGGGGCTCTTGGTCAGTTGCTCCATGGCCTTGGTCTCCACAAAGGATGACATCTCGAAGCACTTGTTCCTCTCTGAGAGGTGGGAGGGGGTCAGGCCTGGCAGGGCCTTGGTGGCTCCCACTCCCACCACCTCTCACCCCACTCACTTCGAGCGGCCTCAAAGGACTTGAACTTGACAGGCTCGATATAGTTGACGAGGGTCGACATTTCCTCAGTGGCATTGACCTCACTGCTGGCGGTGCCCTGCGGCCCCCAAACACAGAATCAGCGGTCCTGTGTCCCATTCCAGCCACCAGCTGGAAGTACCCTCACCTGCCCCACTCCACGAAGGAGGTGCTGACCCTCTTCCCAGCCCTGAAGACACCCTGCCTGGTGGCTCTCACCAAAGACCCCAACCCCGCCACTGCTGTCAGTCCTGGTCCCCACCTTCCTGATTTGCCTCTTGCCTCCTTGATCCTTGGAAGCTGGAACTCCTCACCCAACTTTGGGGTTTCAGTTATTCACATGCACGTGGGGCCCAAATTTCCATCCCCAGTCTCATTTCCAACCACCACCTTGCTGTCTCCGCTTCGGTGGCTCACAAAAGCCTCAAACTCAACCCCTGAGACACTGAGCTCAGCCACCCGTGCCCACACCCTTCCTCATTCTGGGCCCCTCCCAAATCCAATCTCATAATTGACCTTTGCTGTCACCTCTTGCTTCAGAACTCCTGAACCTCCATCCTCTTGCACTGCTCCCTTCCCCTGACTCTCTGGTCCTGCCACAGGGCCTTTGCACATAGTATTCCCTCTTCCTTGGGTCCACTCTCCCAACCTCTCTGCCTAGGTCAGACTCCGCTTTCTCCCACCAGTTCTGCACCCTAATTCACCCATCTCTGGCTCAATTCATGAGCACAATTTCACACTTGCTTCCATGCCTATTTACCCCTTGACCCCCTCCACACACACCCTCAGAAATCCAGGAGAGTAGGGATAGCGTCTGATCGTGCCCAGCCCAATCAGTGCTCAGCAAACGCTTGGGAAACAAATACATGCTGCCTCCCACTCTTCCTGCTGGCAGGCCTGACCTCATCCGTGGTTGGCTTTTTGGGGTCCGTCTGTTCCTCCTCTTCCTCCTCTTCCTCCTCATCCTCACGGTAGGCAGATCCAAGATCAGGGCCCCGATGCAGCCCCTCCTCACCCAGAGACTTCCGGGGCCCCAGGATGGGCTTCTCGAGGCCCACCTCCTCCCCATTGCTCAGGCCTGGGCAGCTGTCAGAGCTGGGGGACCCTGCAGAGGACAAGGCCACAGGGGGTCAGGGGTCAGGGCACACATAGACACTCAAGAGCCAGGAGGGGTTGTGCCCAGTGCGTGTGGAGGTGACTCACAGAGGAGTTAAGGGGTACTCTCAGGGCAGTGTGGCTGGGCGAGTAGGGGAGAAGTCAGGAGTCAGATGGAATTAAACCAAGTGGTAGTGCAGTGGGATCACAGGTCAAAGGTCAAGGTCCAGAGTTATATCCATCAGGGAGGTTGAGAGAGTGGCTCAGAAGGATGAGAAGCCAGGAACTGGGGTACAACAGCCTTGACAGTGGTGGTAAAAGATGATATGGCATTCAAGTCAGGGGTCAGTCAAGTCACACACAGTGAGAGGGCTTACTGAGGTAAGCAGTCAGGGGTCAGATGTAAGGGAACCTCAATAAAGTAAGAATTAGAACCAGCCAGATGGGTAGATCAGTAAGGGTCTCAGGACAGAGGTGGCTCACTGGGGTCAGAGGTCAGAATTCAGAGTCACAACTTGGTTGAGGGAGAGGGCTCTGCAGGGTGGGAGTCTGGGGTTGAGGTGAAGTCAGGAGTCGGGAGGAGCCAAATCCAACTGGTGTGTAGCTAAGTGAACGTCTGGGGTCAGGGGTCAGGGGTCAACATGCTCAGCAGAGAGGTGGCAAGTGGCTTAGGGCGGAGGGAGGTGGGGTTGGGAGCAGAAGGAGCAACCCCAAGGAAGGCAGAGGGGAGGGAGGTCAGGCCGGCTGTACCAAGCTGGGGTGAGGAGGGCTCGGTGGCGGCAGAGCTCTCACTCAGGGCCGAGTTGCTCTGCTCTAGCGGCCGCTTGCGCACGGAGCTGTCAGGGACGCCGGTGCTGGGCCGGTGCCGCTTCTTGTTCTTCACCAGGATGCGGCCCATCAGGTCCTGGGGGCTGGGCAGGGGGACGCCTGGGGCCAGCTGGTGGGCACGGACAGGTCAGGGCCTGCTGGGTGCCCTCGAGCCCCGCGCCCTGCCCTGGCTCCGCGCCCCATACCGGGTACTTGTCCAGTGGGTCGATGAGCAGTGCGTCCCCAAAGATGGAGCGACAGTACTCGGCCATCTTGGCCTGCTGCTTTGCCCTGTGGGGCCAAGGTCAGAGGTCAGAGGTTCCTGGGTTGCAGCTGAGGTCCCCAGGGCAGGTCCAAGGCCCGCAGAGTCAGCGGAAGTCACAGGAGCAGTCCGACCGTGCCATGGTGGGATGGTTGTCTCTGGGTCATCAGGGGTCTCAGGGCCCAGATTGGGGTCCCAGGGTCAGGGGCCCACTCACGAGTCCACATGGTTCTCAAAGGACAGGATGACAGGGTAGGGCGAGGTCTTGAAGGCGGACTCTGCGATGGCCTCAAGCACGTCTCGGAGTGGCACCTCGGTGGTCATGGTGAAGCCATGGGTGATGAAAGGCTCCTCCTCGGGTGGCCGCCCTTTCCACACATCCAGCTCCACGCAGCGGCAGCCCCACAGCAGCACCTGCCGGTATATCTCCACCGACGAGGTCCCGGCCAGCTGCCCAGCTGGGGGCGAGGCTCCGTCAGTCACCACAGCCACCCAGCCAGCCTGGCTCCTCACCCTCCTCCCCAGGCCAGTGCTGAACTGAGCCAAGCTAGGAGCGCAGAGCCCTGGTGGTGGCCCGGCCCTGGCATGCTCTGTCTGGCCAGCCTCTGATCCCTTTCTAAGTCACTGTGGAACCAGCACCATCTCTCCCCAAAGTCCCAGAGCTGGGCAGAGTTGATATCCACCAGTGCTGGCTGATAGGTTGGCTCCTCCACCAGGTCTCACCCTCCCTCAGATAAATACATACCATCCCTCATCCCTCCAGCCTGAACAGGGGAGTCATCCCCAATCCCCCTAAGGCCCCTCACTTCCTTTTCCTCCTTCCACCGCTGCTGCCCTGGAACAGACTCCATCACCTCCTGCCTGGGGACAGCAGGCCCCTCCCCGCCTCCCATCCAATCTCTGCGGAGCACCTGGCGTCATCCTTCTAAAAACATACCAGGTCACATCACCTCCCCCTGCTTAACACCTTGCAAAAAGCCTTTCCTGCACACTTAGATCAGTCCAAATTCCTTCCATTCCTTCTGAGCCCCCAGGGTCCCTCTCCACCCCCCTCTCACCTCAACCTGCCCTGCCCTGCCCCACCCCACCTCTCAGCCTCCTTCCTGCTTGAGAGCACCAAGGAGTCTCCTGCTCCAGGCCTTCACACAGCTGACACCGGCCCCAGCCTCCCCAGGAAGCCTTCTGAACCACCTCAAAACTCACCCATGCAGAGAAGTCCCACTCCCCCAAGCAGGTTGGCTGTCCCCTGCATCCCTAGCATGGGCCACCTCAAAAGGAGGAAGGCAGTTTAAGGGCCAGAGGGCAGAGGTCACGGTAGGGTGGGCTCTCACCAGTGAGATACGTGTTGTGGGAGGAGTTGATGAAGTAGGCGCTCAGCGGCTGGGTCATGTCTGCGCTCAGGTCCAGGGCCTCCAGGGGCAGGATGCCGTTATCCTCACCTCCCAGGTAGCGGCTAAAGCCCTCCATGGACATCTGATCTGGGGGTGGGATGGGGTCAGTAGGGTCAGCCGGGGCCCCTCAAGGAACCCCCCAAGCTCCCACACTGGCTCACCTCGCTCCAGGAACTGCTGGTTGGGCTCATACTTCTCAATGAGCTGCCGGGCCTGGGAAGGCCGCAGGGGTGGGTATAGCACTTCGTTGAGCCTCGGGTCCCGTTGTTTCTGGTTGATGAAGTCCATGAGCTGCTCCAGCGTCAGGTATGGCTTGCCCTTGGCGCCTCTGGAGAGGGCGGAAAGCCAAGCCAGGCTGGAGCCTCACAAGCCCCTGCTCCAAACCTTCACCCCAAGAGAGGGAGTTGGAAGGTCTCCTGACCACTTGGTGCAGGCATTGTTACCTGCAGGGGCTTTGGAAACCACGAAGTGTCTGGCCTACCATGCCATACTTCCAGATTCTGCCCCAGTCTCAGCTCCAGCCCTCACCCAAACACATCTGAGTTACTCGGTCCTCATCCCCCAGCATCGGCAGATGACTGCAACCCGGGCCAGGGGTCAGTACAGAGCCAACCACCACAGAGCCCCAGGCAAGGCGACTCTGAGCATGGCCACAGCCTCAGCGCGGGGACCCCTGACAGCTCCACTTCCCCTTCCTGGTTGAAAGGAACGCCAGCAGAGGCCAGACACGGCGCATGGGGGGCTGGGAGGCAGGCCCTGCTCACATCTCCAGCAGGATCTTGTCAATGTCCGGCCGCAGACACAGCTTGTTCAGGAACCGCTCAAAGATTTCCAAGGAAAACTCGTCAGGCCGGATGGACTCGCTCTAGGGGCCAGGAGTGGAGGATGAGAACCCAGGGACAGCCATCCCTCAAAGAGCAGGCGCCCACCATGACACCCCGTGCCCTGCCCCTGCCCACATGCCCCTCACCCGGTTGAAATTGAGGCCACAGGATTCCAGTGCAGTCTCTACCCGCTTCTTGTCTGCTGAGAACATCTTCAGGATGCTGAGTAGAAGGGAGAGGTTAGGGTCAGCAGGGGCAAAGGTCACCAAGTTCAGAGCAGGAGAGAAGGTGCTGAGGGAAAGGGGTGCTCACTTCTTGACTGGGATCCGTCCATCCTGGTTCACCTGCAACTTCAGCTTCGTGTATCTGGGGAGGTAGATGGAAGGGTCACACCCTGGGAACAGCTACTTGAACCCCCAACACCCATTCCTCCCATCCTGGGCAGGCCCAGGGCTCACGCTTTGCGCAGGAAGGTGTTCCGGGAGGCGTTCTGAGCCAGGATGTTCATAGCTAGCTTGAAGAGCTCCTCAGTCCAGACCTGAGGGGTCAGGATCCAGGGGGAGGGGGTGAGTCAGGGACAGAGGTGTTGGTCCAGCCACAGCCCATGCCCAGAACTAGGTCTGGTACACCGTTAAGTGTTTAAATACCCCTTTGTCAGAGGATGATTAGAAATAGGGGCAGAGAAAGCTTAACATATAACAGGTGCTCACTAAGGGATGGCAGACTCAGTAAGTGAGGCCATGGCTCCCCCAGGCCGACCCCTAAGTCCCAGCTCACCTTCGCTGTGTCATCCTGCACGGCCATGAAGTTTAAGAACGTTGTGTTCACCAGGTCTGGCCCGGCCACCACCGTCATCAACCTCTCCTCCAGCCGGGCATCAGGGCCCCCAAAGCCCAACACCTCTCGGATCTTAGGGTCCTGAGTAGGTGAGAGCCAAGGGTAAAGAGGGTTGTCCCCATCCCCTATGGCCTCACTCCCATCCTGAGTCCTGGGCCCCATCACGCACCTTGGGCAGGCGGGCGTAACGGCCTGTCCTCGTGTCCCTGATGGAACTGATGTCCAGTGTGTCCACCTCCTGGGGAAACCATATGCCAGGGTCTGAGAGGCTACAGGGTGAGAGCTGGGAGCCCCCAAGCTTTCTACCTAGGCCAAGGAGTGTCCACCCCCTGCTTAGCCCCCACCCTTGGCTCTTCCTGTCCACAGAATCATGGGAGAAGTCAGGCAGCAGCTGAGCCCCACCCCCATGGGCAGGGGCTGGGGGCAGTTTCAGGGGTCTGGGGCAGGGGTCCTAGACCTGAGCCAGCTGCACCAGCACCGCCCTCACCATGTTGGGTCCTGTCCAGTACAGGAAGAAGCCATTGGGGTCCACGCGCAGGGTCACCAGGTTCTGACTGGAGACCTCCTGGGGATGGGACAGACGGCAAGGGTCAGGGAGTGAGGGGTGATGCCCAGGTTTGGTCCCTGGACCCTCTCAGGCCCCCCACCCCAGTCTTTCTGCTAGTGACCAAAGAGAAGCATCACCCAGCCCACAGGTCCTTTGAGGCTCCCTCCTGACCTCAGGCCACAGCTGAGGTCCTGGGCCCCTCCCAGCCTCACCTCACTCTCACTCTAAGACTCTGTCATGGGGACCACTAACTATCCTTCCTCACCTCCAGCTTCTGCATCATTTTTCCTTTGCCAGGCGAACCTCCCTTCTCTACATATGAAATCTGACCTATCTCCTTGGGAAGGCCTCCCTGGATCCCAACCCTGGGCTCAGTTTCCTCAGAAGGTCTGAGAGCTCCCTGATGGCTGAAGCCCCTACCACCCCCTTGGGAAACAGAATGAAAGCAGAGGATTCGGAAGCCTGACCCTCATGGCTCTTCTGTGTCCCTCGCGGCCCCACATGACCAGTCACCCCTTACACATGCTTCAAAGTCTGTTACCCCCCCACCCTGCACCCCACTGGAGCCTTAGAACTTTGTGGCATACCCCACCTTACAGAACACAGACTAAGTGCCCTTAGAAGGGGACTCGCCCTGCCCTCAGGACCCAACAGTGAATTCTACCATGCCTCAAACAGCCCTGTGGCTCATGGGAGGGCAGGGAAGGGTGCACTGGCCCCATTTTCTGAGGGAGGAGGGCCACCCTGTGTGACTCAGGACCAGCAGCTGGAGGGAGGGGGTGGTCATTGGAGGGTTAGATTCAGCCAGGGCCCAAGTGACCAAAAGCAGAAATCTCCTGCCCCAGGAAGACCAGTGGAAGACGCTGCCTCACCCTGGTGCCCAAGCTGCTGCTCACTGATGGATGATCCTATGGTCAATAGGACTGCTCACTCTCTTGCTGCCCCTGCTGTGTTCCAGGAATGGTTCTAAGCACTTAATACATAGGAGCTCACTTAGTCCTAACAACCTGTAAGGTCTGAGCTAGTGTTCTTCCCATTTTAGAGATAAGGAGACTGAGGCACAGGGCAACTACTGGGTTTGCCTAAGGTCAAGAAGAGGAAGCAAGGTCTGCATTCAGACAGTACAGCCCCAGAGTCTCGAGGTTTGGGAAGCATGGAACCAGGACCCTTACCAGGCCCCCAGCTCCTGGCCTTAGCTGCAATCCCACTGTGGGCCTAGGATTAGTCTCTAGTCTCCAGACTGTTTCAATCTTCTGGAGAATGGGGACTGCACCAGCCCCGCCCATCTCAGGCTTTGCTTACAAAGGACAGGAGAATGATCTGGGGGCTGAGGGGACAGGAGGCTTGGGAACTACTGGGATGCTTGGACCTCCCACCTCACTGTGGTGACATCCATCCTCAGTCCCTGTTTGAGATTACCAACCCTGCCATGGGGCGGAGGCCCCCCAGTAGTGTGAGGAGGGGGAGTTCTGTAGGTACTGCCTCCAGGGCCTCCCCCTGCCCCTCCTCAGGGACCTGGTCCTCAAAGGCAGCCCAGGCCCCAGGCTCTCAGGCCCCAAGTCCTTGTCAGCAACCCCCACCCCACCCCCAGGGCCCTCTCCCTGTTCCCACTTCCTTATTTGGGTTTATCACACTGGAAGGAAAAAGAGAAACTTTTCCCTTCAGGCCTGCCTTGGGGGGAGGGGTCTCCTCTAGCCCCTGGGGCGCCCAGGGCACCCCTCTGTGGCACACCTGCTACCTCAGGCCACGCCCCCAGCCCCTCCCCCCAGCTCCCACGCCTACCCGCCCCACCCAGCCGGAAAGGAGCCCAGCGTCTTCCAGGCCTCCGGCCTGACTGGGAAGGAGCAGCAAGGAAGCTCAGGCAGGCAGGGGTTAGCCCTGGGGAAGGAGAGGCCCAGGGTGCAGAGGAATGGGCGGTGTGAAAACGAGGGTGAGGTGCAGGACGGGTCGCAGAGCCGCAGGTGGGAACGGGGCATCGGGGAAGCACCAGGGACACTGCAGGTAGAAAGGGGGGTCAGGATTTATTGGGGTTCAAAGTCTTGATGCTAAGGAGTAGAGAGCAAGGTTCCCCAGAGGTGGAGGAACTTGGGGGGCAAAGTCTCCACTACGGGGTGACTTGATACTCCCACCTGAGGAGGGAGCTGGGCTGGGATCCAGAAGCAGGGCAAAGAGGTGCCAGCCAAAATAAGGTGAAAAAGTGATGAATGGAGGAGAATGTTCTGACTAGGGCACTGGGAAGAGTAGGGTCCCGGCGGCACGCACTCAGAATGGGGAGTACACTCAGCCAGACTGGGGGCCAGATTTCTCGAGCCAAAGAGTCCAGTGCCGGGCAGGGGTCTGGGGACCAGGCCAGGGTTGAGGGAACCAGAAGTATACGGGCTGGGAGAGGTGGGAAAGGCGAGTGAAAATAAAGGGACCGGGATTTATTGGGGTTCGAAGTTTCCGGACCAAGGAATGGAAAGACAAATTTTCCGAAGATGAGGGGATGGAGTTGGGGGGACGACAAAGTCTTCATCAGAGGGACGATTGGGGACTCAAGCTTCCGGAGTGCAGCTAGGCTGAGATGGGGGGGCGCGGTGGCCAGGCGAGTCTGGGCTGAGGGTCCCCGGCGTCTGGCCGAGCTGGAGTGAGGGGGTCCCCGGATCTGGGCGGAACAGGGGGCCCCTGCGCTTACCTCGTCCCATTTGATGAACTTACTCCCGCGCCGCAGGGTCTCCACGACGGTGGGCGGCTCCAGCTGCAGCGCGTGGACGCCGGGCCTGGCGCCCGCCATGGCCAGGCCGGGGGCGGGTCGGGGACCCACAGAGCCCCGACGGGAACCGACGGCGCCGCTGCTCCCTCCGCGGGCTCCCGCGCGGCCCGCTTCGGCCCGGCGGCGTCAGCGCCCGCCCGCCAGTCTGTCCGGGACAGACCAGAGAATCGGCGGGGCCCGGGCGGGGCGGGGCGGGGGCGGGGCGGCTGAGGTCCCGCCCCCTCCCACGGCGTCAGGCCCGCCCGCCCCGCGTCGGCTCCCCCTGGCGGCGGGGGCGGCGGTTGCAGCCGGAGGAGGAATGGGGCGTGGGCACGCCTGGACCCGGGCAATTCGCTGGGGGGTTCAGCTGAACCCACCCGGGGTGGGGGGAGAGCGCGTGTCGATGAGGGGATCTGTTGGGGTGCGGCTGAAGGGACTGGGTGTAGAGGGCTGTGCTGAAGACGGGCCGGGGTCAGCACGCTAAGTTTTCTCAGGGGCGGGGGCGGGGTACTTCTGGAGGGCAAGACTTGGGCCGAGGGGCGCAAAGACCTGCCACCCACTCCACTCGGGCAGCACTTAGCTGAGTGCTGGAAAAGCCACTCCCACCCTTCTCTCTGCCCTCACTTCGCCTCTCCCCCCCCCCCACCCCGCAGCAGCTCAGTCCCCGCTCCCTGGGAGCACTTAGCAAGCTAATGGGCCTCCCGCCGGCAGGCGCCCCCCCCCCCCCACCCCGTCTCTAGCCCTGGGAGGCCAGGCGCCTGCTGCCTCCTTTGAGGACCCAAGCACCCTGGCTTTCCAGAGCAAGCCATGGAACAGCCCCCTTCTTGTTCCACGGACCCCTATGACCCAGCCTGGAGCCTGTCCCTGTGAGATTTCTGATTACAAACTGCTAAGGGGATGGCTGGTCTTTTTCCCAGAGGGGTCAGAGCCCGGTGGGTGTCCACGAACAAGGAGGGTTAAGGAGGGGCTCTGCCATGCTTGGCCCACAGCAGTGCCCTGAAATCTGCTGCGTTCCAGGGGTGGGAGCAGGGAAGGCACATGGGCACTGGGATGGGTGGGGGCTGCAGCCCCTCCCGCAGGGCTTGGCTGGGGGGGCTCCTGCCTGGGGGCCCCTGTGGGAGCCCCCCCAATACAGAGGCAGTAGCAGTAGCAGGTTTAAAGTAGAACTCATCCAGAGGGGCCAGCCAAGTCACCTAGAAACCCAGAAAGAGATGGAGCTGGTTCTGGGGGAGGAGGGGTCAGACAAGGAGGAGCCAGCCCTGCAGGCCCCTTTGCCCCAGGCTCTCAGACCCTCAAGGGGAACCCTGCCTGGTGCTGGCCATCCTCAAAATCCCCAGCATACTGGGTCCCAACTGTAATCTAACAGATCTCCTAGCCTTTGGCTGAGGCCCTGTGGGATGTGATTATTATCTCTACTTGAGGCCCGGAGAGGGGAAGGGACTTGCCCAAGGTCACACACAGCTTCCTAAGGATTTCAGCCCTCTGTCCTGAAGGCCGGCTTATGTCCTGCTTTTACTCCTTACCCTTGAGGAGACAAAAGAAAGGGGGCCAGGACTTGTGGTCTTTGTTCTGTTTCACCAGAGCAACAGAGCTGTACTCCTCGGAGACTCAGAGACCACGAGGTCTCATTGGGTAGAGCCATGCAGGGTGAAGATTGGCCTCTGCCTCTGCTGGCTTGGGTTCAAGTCTACCGGCAGAACCTAGTCTCTTGGTGCCTCAGTAACCTTGTCCAGAAGCTAAAGGTTGTCAGAGAATGAAATAAGCAAACGGGTATGAGATAACCCCTGGCTATAGACAGGTGGATATCTAAAGAATGGAGAGCAGGCTGTGGGAATATCAGGGAGGAAGGAGGAAAGAGCTAGATCAGCTCTGGGACAGGGGGACTGCCAGCCAGTACCAGGGCTAGCAGGGCCTAGAGCCAGGGTGTGAGCTTAGGGATAGAGGCTCTAAGCAGCAGCTCCTTGGAAAACGGGATGGGAGCCTATTTCCTGGGCCTGAGCCTCTCTCCCTCTCCCTCCACCCCTGTGTCTCCTGAGGCCAGGGCAGCCCCCATTAGAGGGCTCCTTCCTCCTTGGACACTTTCTTCCAGCCTTTCTTAATGGTAATAGGGTTTCTCGGCAAGCAGTAATAGTGGAAGGAAGGCAGCCTTTCCAGCCTCTACCCTCAATTAAGGGAGCAGTCTCAGCCCACTGGACCCTCCCCAGGGCCTCTGCTTTAAGGAGGTTCTGAAAGCCTCTTTAGCTGCCCTCTGGTGAAGGGGCTCCAGGACCCCAAGAAGGGTGGGGCTGGGGAGGCCACAGCCTGAGGCTGGAAGAATGAAGAGCAGCAGTGGTGGTAGGATCCAGTCCCAGAAGAGTTCAGGCAGGAAAGCAGGGGCTGGGATATGGTCTAGGAGCACCGACCTTGACCCCCAACCACCAGAAGTCAGCAGAACCAGCCCCCTTGAGGAGGCTCAGGACAGCTAAGTGACGTGCCCATGGCCTCTCAGCCTAGTGGGCAGAGGCAGGATTAGAACCCATTTCTTCAACTCCAAATTTCTGTGCAGGGCAGCCCATCCTCCAAGATGGCTGCAGGTCATCATGGCTGTCTACATTAATTGTTTGCAGGGTAGGTGGCCATGGGAAGGGACTGGATGGGCAGGGGAGTCAGCCCTAGGAATCTGGGAGTGGCCTGGGGGTGGGCATAGGAGGTGGAGAGGGGGAGAGTCAGGAAGAGCACCCCCAGCTCCTCCGATCCTGCCCAGATAACCCCCAGGGGATACCTTGAAATTTGGACAAGACAGGAGGCCTTCACACCAGCCTTGAGGGGAGTGGGGACAGGAAGATCACGGCTCAGGGTCACAGCATCTGAGGGGCAAAGCTAGAGCTGGGACCCAGGTCTTCACCGCTTATAGGCCCCACTCCACAACAAACTATGGTATATCCTCCCTCTTGACTATGTGTATCCCCAAGGCCCTATTCAATGTTCTGGTTCAGAAAGAACATACCCTCCCTGGTGGGGTGAGGTCAGGTGTGGTGGGGTGTGGTGGGGAATTTGGACTTGGATAAATTGCTTCGGCCATCAGGCCAAGGTTGGAGCCAGAGGCCAGGCTGGGGATGGGGCTCTCTTAGAAAGGGTGTGTACTGTCTAATCTGCAAGAACAAGGGTCAGCCCTTCCCTGCCCCCCCCCCAGGCTAGCTGAAGGGAGGCTAAGGCCATATAAGGGTCTGGGGAGGGAGGAGGTGTTAACTCTGGACTGAGCCCCATGAGTCTGCCCCCTCCCTGGTCCTCTCAGGCAGAAGCTCACCTGGCAAGTACCCTTTGACACACACACATACCATTCTCAGCCTCTGCCTTCTCATTGTCTGTTCTCCCCAACTACAGGTAAGCCTAAAGTCCTGGGTTCAAGTTTGTCTGCAGCACCAGCTGTGCTAACCCTGGGCCAGTCTCAACCTCTCTGTGAACTCCACCTGCTGCAGAGGGTTCCTCTGGCATCCAGAGAGAGGATGTCTGTGAGGGGCTGGGACTTACTGATTCTCAGACCCTGAGACTCTGCTTGGGACTGCAGAGGGTGAGCCTGCTGTCTGTGGAAGCGTTCCAAACAGAGCTGCACAACGTTGGGCTGTTGTATGAGTACAGACTTTGTGCCAGGGGGCCTGAGCTCCACCTCCATTTGGCTCTGTAATTTAGGGCTGTGTGACTTAATTAACACCTGTGGTAGAGTCATTGACCTTCCATGCATTTTCCTATTTAATCTTTGCCACAACCTTCCAAGGAAATGGAGGCACAGAGGAAGCCATTCATTCTTTTATTTGGTCATTCCTTCAAGCAATAGTTATGGAACACCTACTGTGAGTCTGACATAGGCGCTGAGAGTTCAGCAAGAATCAGGTAATTTGCATGATATACATGGATTTGAAGCTGAGCAGGCCCATTCAACCACGGGCATCAGCAGTAAACAAGAGTCTCAGCCTTGTGGAGCTCATAGTCGAGAAATGGGAGCCAGACAATGAACAAATGAATGAGAGAGACTGTTTAAAGATACAGAAAATCAAACCGGGTGCGGGAATGAGATGCAGGGTCTGCTTAAGAAGGGTGGGCCAGGTAAGGTGCCTGTGAGATCTTAAGGACGGAAGGAGACTTAGGCCGAGGATCTGCGGGAGTCAGTTCTGCTGGAACCGATTATGTGGAGCCGTCTGTAGGAACGCTTATTAGGGTCAGCTGTTATTATTATATTTATTATTGTCAGTTCCAGCTCCTCCACTTCCCAGCTCTTTACGTTGCGCTGTGCGGAGGGCAGCGCCCTGTGGAGACCAAGCCCTACGAAGGCGCTCCAAACAAGTTTTGCGCTTCCCCGCCCCGGCTCCGCCGCGGGGGAGGGGTGGCCATGCGGGACCCGACCCTATGAACTACACTTCCCATAATTCCGTTCCCTGAAGCCATCTTGGCCGGTGGGCGGTGGCGGCCTGGGGTCTGACCCTTCTGGCCGCCTGGACGGCTCAGCTCACTCCCAACCCAGGCCTCCATCATGGGGGGAGCCGACCCCGACGAGTAGGGCTTCTGGTGACCTGGGCAGTTCCTGCCCGCCTTTTCTACTCCTCTACCTCCAGGAGCCCGGTCCACGTGTCTGTCCCCGCGGAGAAGCCTGCTCACTCCCCGCTGGCCAAGGGCTGAAGGACCCAGACGTCCGGGGCTCCCACGTCTCCTCTCGGGACCTCTGACCTGCGCACAGTGCCCAATCCCTTCTATTTCCAGACAGCCCCTGATTCTGCTTCAGTGAGGACAGAACACTAGGTTCCCCGCAGGAGCCCAAATTCTGGTACCAGACGCTGAGAACACCAGGGTTTGGGGCAGGAAAGTTAACTGAGATAACGGAAAGTCAAGCGCAAATCACTGACGATTAGACCCTCCCCTAGCCCCTGTCCGGGGGCGGAGTGGGGGCGAGGCGCGTGCTGCGGGACTGGCCCTTTAAGGGGGTGTGGTCGGGGGGCGGGGAAGCGATCGAGACAGAGAAAGCGGCTTCGGCTTCGGCGGCGGCGGCGGCGGCGGCGGCGGCTCGGGCGGCGGCCGTGGGGGACAAAGGGCGGGCGGATCGGTGGGGAGGGGGCGGGGCGCGGCCAGGCCAGGCCCGGGGGCTCCGCATGCTGCAGCTGCCCCCGGGCGCCCCCGCCGCCGCCCTCGCCGCGGAGCCGCACGGAGCCGAGGGCACGAGCTAACCCGAGCCAGCGGCCCGGTGCCAGCCGGCGGGCGTCCCGGAGGCGGCGGCGCAGGGAGGGGCTCGACGCGCGCACGTGGCCCCGGCGGCCGCCATGGCGGACAGCGGCCCCGCGGGGGGCGCGGCGTTGGCGGCCCCGGCCCCCGGGCCGGGTAGTGGCGGCCCAGGGCCCCGCGTCTATTTTCAGAGCCCGCCTGGGGCTGCAGGCGAGGGCCCGGGCGGCGCGGACGACGAGGGCCCAGTGAGGCGCCAGGGGAAGGTCACGGTCAAGTACGACCGCAAGGAGCTACGGAAGCGCCTCAACCTGGAGGAGTGGATCCTGGAGCAGCTCACTCGTCTCTACGACTGCCAGGTGTGTCCCCCACCCTGCGCCCGACACCCTAAAATTGTTCCCGATTTGGGTCGTCTGGGAACCCCACCTTGAGCCTGTGTGTCACCCGAAGTCAATGGGCGCTCCGCTTCCTCGCGCTCCCCTGTTCTCCGTACTCCCCGCCCCTGGTATATGCTCTTTCTTATCTGACCTAAGTCACTCCTTTCTTATCCGCTGCCCCAGACCCTGTCTCATGCTACTACCTGGTCTAGCTTGGAGTCCTCTAGAAACCTCAAGGAATAACCTGGGCCTTGGACAGGAGATATGGGGCTCGTCTAGGCTGGCAGTGGAAGGGGGTCTACTTATTGCCTGCTAGCCTAAACTGGTTAAAAGGTGCTAGCCTGGTTGGTGGGGGTACGGTTTTGCTTATTCTAGTGGGCTAACCTGGAGCTCCATCTTTGCATGAGGGCAGACTAGCCCACTCTCTGGGTTCTGGTTCTCCACCCCATGACTCGTTCCTTGCTCCGATGGTGACTCAGGCCCCGGGGGGCAGGGTGGAGGAGTGGGCTTGCTCTGTGCTGCCTACCCTAGCCCAGCCCTGAAAAGCAGCTGGCTGCAGACAGTAGAGACGCTTCCTGGCGGGAGAGGGGTGGCGAGGACCCCCTCCCTCAGCAAAGCATGGGCTCTTTGTTTTCCCTTTACCAGGCCCTTCTCACTGACCCCTCACCCTTCACTTCCTCCTCACTCCCGGGAAGCTGTGACAGGTGTTTGGGGGAGGGGAAGGGGCTGTGATGAGCTGGGACAGCTGGCCCCACCTGTGCTCTGGTTGAGATGGGGGGCCCGGAAGTTGGGGAGACACATCTGTGAGGTTCCCAGCCCAGGATCCCCAGCCCTAGTTGTCTGGCACCCAGAGTGCCCAATTGGCATGGACAGGAAGCTCCCCCCATCGGGCAGTTTGCCTTGGCACGAGCCTGATCTGTTTTCTTCCTTGGAGCAGCTGCCGCTGTCTGCTGGGCAAAGAGGGCTGTCTCCTCTGCAGTAGGCAAGGGCCTCAGCCGGGGAGCCCCTCTCACACCCTCTCTCCCAACTTAGGCCCTTATCTCTCCCTCCTCCCCTACCCCCACCCCAGGAAGAGGAGATCCCAGAGCTGGAGATTGATGTGGACGAACTCCTGGACATGGAGAGCGATGATACTCGGGCTGCCAGGGTCAAGGTGAGAGTGGGTAGGAGGTAGCAGGGCCGGGTCAGGGGAGCAGGAGATAGAGGACTTCCTGGAGGCACTGCCCCTTGGGTAAGCAAGCCTCTGGGAGCCACACCTTCTTTGATCCGAGCTAGCCAACTCTGTGATCTTGGGCCTCAGCTTCTGCCTCCATCAAATGGGGTTAATGGTACTTGCTTAGCTGTTCAGGAGCTGTGGCATCTCCTGTGCCTCAGGGTGGCCCCAGTGCCTTGTGAATGAGTACTGGTGAACTGTAGGTCCACGTTCTTGAGAACTCATAGTTACCCTTATTCCCCATGCCCCACTAGGAGCTGCTGGTTGACTGTTACAAACCCACTGAGGTAAGGAAGTGGTTTTCCCCAACGGTGGGGTGAGGAGCCTGGGGTCCTGTCATCTCAGGGTCTGGTCTCCCTAATGTCCTTCCTCCCTCCAGGCCTTCATCTCTGGCCTGCTGGACAAGATCCGGGGCATGCAGAAGCTGAGCACACCCCAGAAGAAGTAAGGGTCCTCGACCCAGATGAACGGTGGCTCCCACAGGACAATCGCTGCCCCCTGACCTCGTAGCAACAGCAATACCGGGGGGCCCTGCGGCCAGGCCTGGTGCTGTGAGCAGGGCTCCCCGTGCCCCTGGCCCAGGGGCCTCTTCCCTGCCCCCTCGGTTTTCCACTTTTGGGGTTTTTTATTATTATTAAACTGATGGGACTTTTTGTGTTTTTATATTGACTGCAGCGCGGGCCCTTTAATAAAGCTAGGACACGCCTTTGCCTTTGGTGCAGTTAACAGGCTTGGCTGGTCTCTTTTAGGGGGGACACACCACTGTACAACTGCTGCCAGCTCAGCTTCTCCCCAGGTGACCGCAGGCCTTCCTGAGGGCCATGTAGCCATGGCGATAGCCCAGTGTTGGCTCCCAGACCAGGAGCTGGAAGTGGCTGGGGAGCTGGAGAGAGCGGTGTTGCTGTTGGCAGACAGGAACACTCCTTTTTCCCCTTGCATAAGGGCCACCACGCCATCTTCGGCTTGGCCTACGTGACCTCCATGCCATGGAGCCTCAACCCCAAGGCCCTGCAGCCAGGGAAGGAGAGGGAGGGATGGAAGGAGGCTGAAGCTGTGGTTTCTAAGTCTCTTAGGGCCCACAAACAAACACAGGCTCACTTCATGGGCTTTAAGTTTTTTGTTTTTTTTTTTTAAACAGTCTGGTCCCTGATGGGGGGCCTCTCTGCTGCCCCTCCCCAGTTTGGCTACAGTTCTGAACGACGCTCAATTTTGAGCAGCTCCACCTCGAACACCAGGGTTGCACCACCTGCAGGGGAGAATTGGGGTCAGAATGAGAACGAGGGCCACAGGGAAGTGGAGTGGGTGCAGGAGACAGAGGGCAGGAGGGTTAATTACCTGGAATCTTTGGGGGAGCTCCCCGCTCTCCGTACCCTGTCAAAGATGTAAAAAGAAACAGTGAGCTGTGGCCAGGCAGAGGTGTTCTGCGACAGCCAGGCCTCTGCCCATCCCAGCAAGAACATCAGAAATGGATAAGGTGTAATGGGGATGGGAAGGGGCTGTGAAAGATCTGGTAGAGGGCAGAGGGTAGCACCAGAGCCCTGTCCAAATTGCTAGACACAGCTAGACTTGCAAGAGGCATGTGTTGAATGGATTGAGTGGAAATCAATGCAGAGGCTGAACCAGCCTTCACCCTTACCCAGATACACCCCCAAACTCCTTTACTCCCCCTCAGGAAGGGCCTCTTACCGAGCTCGGATGGGATCACCAGTTTCCGCTTTTCCCCCTCACACATCCTGCAGAACAACGTATGTTCAGCATATGGCAACACCATGTTCCCTGCCCTCTACCCCATCCCTGGGACTTGCCTCCCACAGTATACCTCCTGGACTACAGCCATGGCCCCTTGACTCACCCTAGCAGCCCCTGGTCCCAGCCCTTGATGACCTGGCCTGTGCCCAGGGAGAAGACAAAGGGCTGGTTCTGGGGCAGGCTGCTGTCAAATTCCGTCCCATCTTCCAGCTTCCCCTGTAAGACCATGGAAAGGCCAGTGAGGATGAGGGTCTGCTCTGACATCCCCACCCCGAGGTGCTCTTCCCATCAAGATGGCCCTCCAGCATCCGTGGCCATAGACCTAGAAGGGGACAGGACCTTGGGCAGCTCACAATTACATTGCCACTGCCTGCTGATGCCAACCTGGGGAGTAGACAGTGAAGAGCAAGATAGAACCATGGAAAGTGGCAGGTGAGACTTGCCCAAGGTCACCCACCTTGTTGGCAGAGGAACCTGGCTCCCAAGTCCTTTCTGGTTCCCAGAAGCCCCACTGGCCCCCCAAAGCTCCATTCCTCACCCACCGTGTAGTGCATGTGCAGGACGTCCCCCTTGCGCGATTTGATGGGACAGTGGTCTACCCGCTTCTTGACCCCGATCTGCAGCTTCCGTTTGCCCTCGGCCCCAGCAGCCGTGACCAGGGCGCTCAGGCAGATGGACAGTACTGTCAGGACCCAGCTCAGCCTCATGTCTCTGTGGGGACAGACCCCGACCGACCAACCGGGGAGGAGGGCGGGAAGAGTATGGAATACAGGCAGGTTCTAGTAGGATTCCACCCCACCGTACCTTGCCTGCCCCTGGGGATCCCCTTCTCCCGGGTCACCGCCCCCTCCCCCAGGCTCCGCGGCCACACTTACCAATCCAGTGAGAAGGGGGCTTGCCCGAGGACCCCAGCAGCGGGGGGAGGGGGTCAGGGGAGGCCACAGCAGCCAGGGCCCCGCCCCTTTGCTCACCCCCAGCCCTTCCTTCCCTCCCGGTCCCCGGCTCTGCTCTTCAATTCCCACTCGTCCCTTTCCGCAAAGTCCAGACCCTATCTTGCTGCACAGCAGTTGCCCCAACCGGGCGACCCCATTCACGCCACACCCAATTGCCCCCTGCCCAGCACACCCACAAGTCTGCGGCCGCCGCAGGGGGCCGACCTCGAGGCACCCACACATCGCCACTAGGTGGCTCTGAGGAGCCCCGGTCCTCCGGGGGTACCCCCCAGTCCGGCCCTGTGCCTCCACCCGGGACGCCGCCCCAGCTCTGAGCCCTTGGGGGCCGGCGGGGAACCCAGATTGGTCCCGTGTCGGGTGGCTGCCGAGCCCGCTCCACCCACACCACCTCTCCTGGGGGAGTTCTCGGCCTGCCGCGTCCCCATGCCCGGCCACCACGGAGACCGCCCCCGCGTGGGCGCCCCGGGCCATTACCTGCGCCTACCCCTTCGCTTGACTCCTTGGCCCCACCCTTTAGAGGGCGCAGTTCCGCCCCCGGCCCTGGAGCCCCGCCCCCAAAAGAACTGGATTCCTTTTCCTGAACTGTAGACACGCCACTCACCATATGAACTCCCACCCCCAGCGCCTGGGCGCCTTCCCCCTCGGTCTCCAAACCCGAGGCTCCTCCTTCCGTCTGTTTCGGCTCCTCCTCCAAGGGCCAGGCTCCACCCCCAACCAGTCCTAACTCCGCCCCCAGCCCCGGAGCTCCGCCTTCCACTAGCACCAGTTCTGAGGTCCCACCCCTCTCAGTTCCACGTCCCGCCCCGACTCCCGGAGCCCCGCCCCGTGCGGCGTGAGAACCCTTCCCCTGCGGCATCCCTAGACAGCTCTGACCCCCAACCCCCAATTTCCTCGTAACCTATCCCTCGTTGACACTCGGAGCCCCGGCCCGCTCCTGTCCCGCCTGATCCAGCTTGCCCCCTTTGCACCCCGGCTCCCTCCAGCCCGGGCTGTGGCCCCCGCTCACCTCCTCGCCGCGCCCCCGGAGCCAACCCCAGTCGTGCTGCCGTCTCTGCGCAGGCGCGTCATCGTCGCCGCCGCCGGGCCACGCCGCCCGCCCTCATTGGACGACGCGAAACCCACTGCCACACGCCCGCCAGGGCGGCTTCTTCTTTAGCTCCGCCCCCGCACCCACCGCCATGTGACTTCTACGTCACGTCCGGTGGGTCTGTAGTCCGTAAGGTTAGGTGAAAGTGACTTCCGAAAGGGCCGAAGGTACTTACGGCTGAGGTGAAATTAAGGTCAGGCGGGCGCAGGTTCCCGGAGGGGGCCTTGAGATGCCATTTTGTGTTGCCCCCAGCCTTTCCCATAGCGTTCCTGTTGCCCCTGGGCCTCTTCATTATCTATAACCCTCAGTTAGTTGCTGTGGAAAGAGCCTGGGCCTCAGGGTGAGGCCTGGGTTTGAATCCGTGGTTTGCCACTGACTGGCTGTGTGACCTTGAACAGGTTCCTTGGCCTGTTAGGGTTTGGTAGCCCTATAACTTGGGCTTGCTAACATCCACCCCACAGGGCCCTTGTAAGACTGCAGCAGTAATGTGCATCACCAGGCCCTGGCTGGCAGAGAATGCTTTCTCTCTTTTCTCTTTCAGAGCATCCGGGCCTGCCTCAACCTGCCACACTGACCCCTGAGTCATGACTGTTAACAGTCTGGCTGGGTCAGTTCCCCAACCAGACTTATTTTCAGGCACCTCAGCACCCAACACTTTAAATCTGTCCATTGAAGTAATGAACCGTCATTCAGGAAGGGAGGCAGCTAAATCTAAGCAACCTCAGTAAACCTGAGGTTGGTCAGCCTTTCTGAATCTATTTTCTCAGTTTTAAAAAGGAATCTAATTGCAGCACTGACCTCAGGATTGAGGACTAGGCGAGAACACCATCTGAAGCATTGTGCATGATGAGCAGTAACTGGGCTTGGGAGGTGATAGCTCTCCCATCCCTAACCTTCATCTGTCTCACTCTAATTGAGCACTGGCATTTTTGGTGACAGTATGGCTGAGAAAACGTCTTGAAAATAGCAATTACTGTCAGGAATTGTCTCTCCTGGTTTAACCCCTCTTGCCCTGGACCCAGCAAGACCACCACCACACTGTCTAATCTAGCATCTCAGAGAAGCCCTCCATTAGGGTACCTGCTTTTGGTTAACCTCTTCTCTAAGTCTTCTGCTTCAGCAGGCAAAGCATGGGTACCCAAGGCTGGCCTTCAGTCCACCCCATCACCACTCAGCCCTGGGGGCACTGGAGGCTTCTGCAGGCAGAAGGCTGGTCACTAAGCTTGGACTGCATTAGATAAAGATCAGGAAAATCCCAAGGTGCAAGGGAGGTGAGAGTGGAGAAGGCTGTGGTTGGGGTTAGGTGGACCTGTCTCCCAAACCAAACCCACCAGCCACAGACCTTTAGTGTTTCCCTTTCAGAGGAGTGGGAGTAAGATGGGGACAGCGCAGGTGCATGGCTTTTGAATTAAGCTACAGGGAGCAAAAAGCTGCAAATAGAGGGGTAGATGGGTGTTCTTTTCTATTACGTGAGGACACTAACCTTCTTGGAGCCCAAGGGTCCAGATCACAGTAACCATCTGTTCCTGCCACGTGCATACGTGGGAATTGAGGCTCAGAAAAAGAGGGGCAGTGACACCCAAGATCATTCAGCAGATCTGGGTCCCACCTTAAGCTCACTGGCCGTAACAGGCTGTCTCTTTCCAGAAAGGAACCTTTGTGATGGGTAGGGGGGCAGGGACTCCCCAGGGCCTTTCATCACAGTGTGAATGTGAAGGATGCACCATTGTGGCTCTGTGAGCTGTTGTGGGGCCTTGGGCTTCATCTCTTCCAAGCTCTACATCTAGGAAGCAGTGTGAAGCAGATATTCATGCCCAAACCAGCCAGCCTGTCACCAGGACAGTGACAAACAGTGACACAGGCAGGGACAGCTCCTTCCATCTCTTTTATCAGGGTTGGGGTTCACAGTTCTCATAATGAAGGCCAAGTCCCAGTTTTTGCAGAGTTACAGGGTCTTCTTAGTGAGGGGATGGAGGAGCCAAGTGTAAGATGCTCACTTGCACAGGTAGTTAAAAATTGAGACAGGAATCCATTCTCTCCCACGTTTGTACATGACCCCTCTTGCTGCCAAGTCTCCTCATTCAACTCTGCCCACGTTGTTGGATGGCATCCTCGGAAAGACAAAGGACGGCTGGAAAGCCCTCTGAGAGGCCCAGGTCCTCGAGGAACTTCCACCCAGGCTGAGGTCTTGGGGGCTGGACTGTTCTCACCAGGCTGCCCTTGTCCCCTTCTCAGGGGGCCTGTGAGGCAAGTGGCCCCTGTGAGTCTGAAAAGCAATGTGTCACCTTCGCAGCTTCCGGCACCTAAGGAGGGAAGGAGTCTGTTTGTGCTGGCACAGCTCAGCCCCTGCTCCTAGACTCACCCCCTTGTTACCTTTTGCGAGCCCCATTCTCCCCTACCAGTCCTGGGAAGCCCCAGCTGGCCTGGCCCACAGGATGCCACCCCATAGCCTCGCTGTGGGAGGGGTGGTAAGAAGCACCTTGGACGAGGGCGGACAAGGGTTCCCCTACATCCTCTAGCCTCTCAGGGCCCATAAGGCAGAACAAACGTCTGCCACAGGGATTTCTGGGAAGGCTCAGAGCTTTGCGAACTGGAAGGCTGTCTTTCTCATTTTTACCCTCAGCAGATGTCACCTCTTCCAGGACATCTCTGACCTCTCAATGATGATGTCAGGTGCACCTTAACACAGCCCTTGACTTGACATCCTCTTCTGGCAACACGTGCTCTCATGTCGGACTCCCCGATTAGAACATCGGCCTTGTTTATGCTGATGCCAGTGCCAGCACACACTTGGTCAATATTTGTTCAGTGTACTCAAAGCTTCCCATTCCCTGGCTCTTCTCCCACCAGCAGGCTCACCTGGACCTGCTCCTGGACAGGGCCTTGACGCCTTTCCAAACAACCGCCCTCCCTGACTCCTCACCTGCAGGTGTCTGGGTTGAGCTCTAAGCCCCGCCCTTGACAACGGAGGAAGCTGCGGCGTCGGCAGCGGCAGCGGCAGGTCCGGGGGTCAGGGCGCTGGCGCCGCTGGGGGCAGCGTGGGCAGAGGGGCCTGGGGCTGGAGTGGGATGGGTGATGTCAGCTGGGGAGGGTGCTCCGGGGACAGGGTCCCAGCCCGGAACAGAGCGGGGCTGGGGACGGTGGTGGGGAGTGGAAGCCCTAGGAGGAGAAGCAACATGTCTGGGGTGGGAAGGAAGAGTCTTCCCGGGAGCTGGGGTAGGGGCAAAGCATACAGACTTGGGGAGCAGAGGAAATGGGGAGAGGAGGACACAAGTGGGAGGAGAAGGAGGGAAGGGGATCACAACTTCCTGACACACTTGTACACCCCCTACCCCACCCACAAATTACATTCTGGACATTGGGCCTAGGCTCCAATCCCACCTCAGCAAAAGCCCAAGAGACTCACCTGTCCAGCTTCACAGCACTCTCTCTTTTTTTTGGTCTGAAAATCAAGAGACAGACAGAGACAAGGAGGAAATGGATCAGGACGCCAAACATCCCACTCTCTTGCCCCAGATCCCAGGCCTACCCAGCTCTACTCTAGGAAACCTGGTCCCCACTGTGGTGTACCACCACACCCAGCATCCCCCCAAGCCTGGTCTCTGTGAACTCAGAAGTGGGGCCTGGCTGGCACCTGCATTCACATTGGCTGTGTTCTTCCAGGGACATCTCCCCCAGCTGACTGCTCGGGTACCGGATCATGAGGATCTGTACTCAGATGAACAAGGAGAGAGACAATGAGAGGAAATGGAAGGGGTCACTCCATGGATTGGAGGAGTGAGAACACCCTGCCCACCAGCCAGGGCTCTAGTGCCACCCCTCTGTCCCCAGAACACCAGCATCCACCCCAGCTGGGCACACTCCACTTCCCCTATACCTGCATTCGGACTTGGTGCTGCCCAGTGGGCACGCACTCCAGGCCATCGTCAGGGCAGCAACCGCCGCAGCGCTGCACAGTCACGCAGCTGGGCACCAGCTGCTTGGCCACAGTGCCCATGAGCTCCATGGACAGGGGCACCACCACCTCCCGCGGCTGGCAGGTGGCACGAGCATACACGTCTATCCATGACACCACTGGGGGCAGATGTGCAAGGGTTAAGTCCCTACTGGGTTTCCTGCAGCTGCTCCCTGATTCCCCTACCCCTGTTCTCTAGCAGCTGTTCTCCCTAGTTCCCATGTCACAGCCACCCTCCAGTGGCCCCCACTCTTGCCCTCCCAAACTATCTTCCTTGCCTTCTTCATTCCCGAACCCAGGAACCCCACTGCCTCAATCTCCTCTTCTATGAAGTGGGCAGAATAAGAGCTTGCATCTTACAGAGGGGCTGTGATTACACAAGATGAGGAACACACAGAGTCTGGCATCAGGGCTGAAGGCAAACATTCCTAGTGCTGGCTAGTGCAAAGTTATTGTTGTGACTCTTACCTTTCTTCTGGTGGCCAGAGGAATCAGGCTGGGAGACAGTGGCCTGTAGGAAAGAAGAGACCTGGACCTAGGTGCACTACAGGAAGGGCTAGCCCTGTCGCTGTCTCCAGGGCTCTGCCCTTGCGATCAGGAGGCTTCCACTCCTCTCTAACATTTTTCCAGATTGCTCTGTTCCTGGGGCCACTCTAGCTTTACCTGTCCTCTCCTGGCCACCTGGGACCTGCCCTGGCCACGATCTGCTAGGCGCGCTCTGCCCGCAGCGTCGAAATCTCCAAGCCTGGGGACCGGGCTTGTTCTCGAGGCCGCAGGTCAGAAGGGGGCACCGTGAGACCTGCAGGCACCGAGGCGGTCCCGCCCCCGACTGCACTCAGGGGACGGGGTGGGGCGGGGGAGTGGCCCCGGACTTGGGCTGCAGGCTGGCGGAGAGAGACGCTTCCCGGGGGATTCCCAGGCTAGGCCCCCGAGACGCCCCAGTCCACGGCCCGACCCCACGGATCCCCGAGGCCGAGGCCGCTCCGCGCCTCCCCACTTCCGCCAACCTTGAGAGAGGGCACCGTGGGCGGGATGTCGCGGACTCACATACCTGGGCAGGGGCCAGCTGCAGGAGCGCGGCGAGCAGCAGGCGGCGGAGCAGGGGGCTCATGGTGCCCGTGGGGGCCGCGCGCCGAGGGCGCCCGCATCGCCCTAGCCTGGCGGCGCGGGGGGCGGCGGCAGCCAGAGCCCCATGGCGCGGGCCCGGGCGAGGCGGGCGGGGGCCGGGCGCGGGGGGAGGCTCCTCCGCGGCCCCCTCCCGAGCCCTGGGCGCAGGCAGCGCAGCGCAGGACAGCGGTGGCGGCGGCCGGAGGAGCCGGGCGGGCGGGCGGCCGGTGGCGGTGGCGGGCGGCGGGGACGGCGGGGGCGGCGGGGGGCCGGGCCCGGGCTGGCGGGCGGGCGGCTCATGTGACCCAGACACGCGCTCCCCACCGGGCCGTGGGGCGGGGGCGGGGCGGGAGCGGGTGGGGGGGGCGGGGGCGGGGGGCGGGTCCCGCCCCCTCCACATACACCCCCTCCCGCAGCAGCAGGGGAAAGGGGACGCACCGCCCAGGGGGCCGGGCTCCCGGGTTGCAGCTGCTAGAACCCGGAGGGCGGGGCGTTGTCCCAAGGCGGGGCCGGGCGGGGTGGGGCGCTGGGCCTGAAGGAGGGAGCCAGACAAAAGCGCTAAGAATCACTTTATTCCATGCGATTTGGGGAGTGGGGCATCCCAGGAGGAAAGCAAGCAGGGAGCACACCGCAGGCCCCATCCAGGTGAGCGGCTCAGGGGCTAGGGCCGGAGGGCACGATCCTAGGGCCTTGAGGAGGCCCGGGTGGTGGCTGTAGCTGCTGTCTCTGCTGTTGCTCCTGCTGGAGCCTGGCTCTGTTGGCCCTGCAGGGGAGAGCACCTGGGTGGTCGGGACAGGGATCCTGGAGGGTGGTGTCAGTGAAGGGAGGGTGGGATAGGGCTGGGACAGACCTGGCCCTGGCACGAGCGTCATTGTAGATGGCTGTGATGATTCGATCCTTTTCATCCATGAAGCTACGGTGCATCTGCTCCAGCTTCCTGCAAGGGGGTTACAATTAACTCTGGGTCCCCCAACCCCTGTTGTCCCCTAAGTACCACCCCCTTCCCCGACTCTAGGGTCTCACAGCTTTACATCTGTGGGGACTTCAGCCTAACTGCCTGTGCTAGGTGAGGAGAGGGGCACACAGTGGCTGGGGCTTGTCCAGGGTCCAATGATGACCTAGCTCCCTGCTGTCCTGATGACAGTAGCGCTGAACATAGGAGTGGTCCTCGAAAGAGACTAGAAAGGGTTGCATGTCTAACTCCATCACTGAACTAGGCACATAGCTAGCAGTGGGCACCAGCCTTTAGCTGTCTTTGCTGTAGAACCTCAGTGGCATGGCATACAGGAGAGAGCGGCAGGAAGACATTGACTGCCAAACAAATGAGGCAGTTGCTGGTGAGGCTTAGTTCAGTGCATTTCCTTCTTGTGCAGGATTTTGGTTGGCTCATGGCAACTCCCTGGCAGCCAGCACCAGAGATTTACAATCAAATTATTAAAAAAACAAAAAAACTGAAAATAACATTAGCCCTTAGTGCAGAGCTGCCTTTGCCAAGTAAGAAGAGGCTCTGGAAGAGACCTACTTCATACAATTCTTAGCTTGAGACACAAGAGTGCAGGCCACAGGGGTGGTGTAGATGGATGGCTGACACTGGGTTTCACCCACCCTCCTGCTCTCTGCCTGTCACCCCAGGGGGAAGGCAGGGATGCACCTGAAGGCAACGTAGTGCAGGACCATGCCTGCCAGCATGATCATGAGGCAGTACCCCAGAACCCGCTGGTTGTGTTTGTGCTGCTGCTGCCTTGACTCTGGTCCCTGAGGCCTTACACCATGAAACTGGGCCCAGTATTGTGCATTGGGGGGTGTCCAGGAGCTGCTGAGAGAGAGAAGAAGGGACAGTGTAGGGAAGAGGCTCCCCAGGAGGCCTGGGAGTGGCAAACTAGAAGCAGGACTACTGTACCTGTGTGTTTGATGAGCAGACCTGGCATGAGCTGTGGTTCCTGGAGATTTCGGGGAAGTTGCCCAGCGGAGCTGGTGGTCATAGCTGCGGCGGCTCTGCTCATGGCTGAGCACTTGGTATGCTTCACTCAGCTCCACAAAGCGGTTGTGCAGGGCTGGGTTCCCGGGATCCCGGTCAGGGTGCAGCTGGGGTGGGGCAGCACTCCCATCATG